>NC_136695.1:2923380-3478380 GCF_947650265.1 Symphodus melops
TTTTCATCACACAACTTCTCTGCTGTGATGTGTTACTAAAAACAAATTCATACAAAAAGAGTCTGATATCAAATCTAAAGAGAGGCGGACGTCCTCCTCGGTGTTTACCTGGTCGTTCCATCGAAAGTCCGGTGTGATGATGAGGCGTACGCGCAGGACGGTGCGTGTGATTGGCTGGATGCTGGCCTCCATGGTGATGGCGGGGATCTGGTGGACACACTGTTTGACTGATAAGCCGATGTTGACATGATGCAGCATGTGACCTGAAAACAGCACATCATCAGTTAACAGTGACTTCAACATGCTAACGTTGCTAACTGGACGTTTTACACGCTCACACATTCAGACTACACTGAAGAGAACAGACGACAGAGGTCACAGCTGCTTCATGAAACACTCTGACTGCACAATCCCAAACGCCGACATCGGCAGTCTCAGACGAGACCCGATCGGACGACTTTGAAAATGTTCACATGCCAGATGTTTTTATGAGCACTTAGCGTTTTTAACTGAGGAGGAAAACCTCTGTTTTAGAAAACAGCCGCCGACATGTCGCCTAGAGTAGATCTATTTGTGCCGAGCATGTCCTCAGAGTCTCCCTCTTTTTATGGACTGCAGCACAACGATGCAGTCCACTGCCGAGCCTTCAGCTTAACTGGGACAACAGCAGGAAAAAGCAGCGTTTGCAGTGAGCACAGGAAGTAGGTTTATTTTGAAAAAAAAAAAAACAGGATCCAAACTGGACCTCACTACGGAGACAAACTTTAGACACTATTGAAACAGCGAAAAGGACAGAGATCTTTGACGAGTTCAAACAGCAGGAACAGCTTCTTCTCTTCTGGTCTAATTTCTGCTCGCTGCACGTCATGTGGTTTCACGAGGAGACATTTATTTAGCACATATAAAGAGTGAAGTTGGGATCCCCTCAGAGGGATTTTAAATGGGGTTGAAGGAATGTAAACAAAGGCAGTGACAACACAAACTGATCCTATAGAAAAGGTGATAAAAGGTTGAAATGATGGAGCGTCAGGTTGGCTCGTCAGTGTGTGCTGTGATTGAGTTTTTACCGATCTCGTCCTTCCTCATTTCCTTGAGTTTGTCCACAGTGAGCTTCTTCTCCTCCAGCCGGTTCAGCACGACAGGGCTCAGGGCGGAGAACTGGCGGAGCGGGTGGGCGAAGCCCCACAGCCTCTTATCGATCACTTTACAGAGAGTGAGCAGGCGGTACGTCATGGCCGGCCACCGCTTCCTCAGAGCGATCTCGAACAGGGCCCTGACGATCCGAGCGGCGTTCTGTGGGAAGTGAAAAGTAGACGATTAACTGCTGCATTTGTAGACGGATTAGTTTCCCCTCTCAAGACTTTAAAGTGGGAATGAAACAAGTGAAAGACATGTGTGCCGGAGCAGGAGTCAGCCTGCAGCAGCTGTACGCCTCATCACGCTGCATGCTGGTGATTAATCATGTGTGATCAGGAGGAGGTCTGTCCGGGTTCACACGTCCAGGTTGGCCCCAGCTGTGCGCTGATGGATCACCCGCTTTAGTTCTGGAGGAGAGGTCAGGTGGCCGTGTAGCTCCGCAGATAGACTGCTCAAGTCTGCTCAGCCTGCGATTGATTTGGTCAGGTGCGAATGTGATCTGAATGTCTGGTCTGAACACACTCAGGAGTCAGGACCAGACAAATCTGTGTCCTTCTGGAGGCAGTCTGAAGTCAGGGGGGGGTCAGAGGATCCTGTTTGAGGGGATTCTGCTCTTTTGGAACCTACACACTTCATCGACATGCTTTAGGGTTTTAAAGGAGAATTAAAAGCAGGGTTGGTAACTTTCTAGAACGAGCATGATTTTAAAAGTAGCATTCCCTCAGTGCTCCGTCTGCACCTACTCCCTCCCCTCTGTGCTCCCTCTAAAGCCACGCCCCCTCCCCCTCTCTGCTCCCTCTAAAGCCACGCCCCCTCCCCCCTGTGCTCCCTCTAAAGCCACGCCCCCTCCCCCCTGTGCTCCCTCTAAAGCCACGCCCCCTCCCCCCTCTGTGCTCCCTCTAAAGCCACGCCCCCTCCCCCCTCTGTGCTCCCTCTAAAGCCACGCCCCCTCCCCGCTCACTGCTCCCTCTAAAGCCACGCCCCCTCCCCTCTCACTGCTCCCTCTAAAGCCACGCCCCCTCACTTACATGCACAGGCGCCGTTACTCAAGAAGTGAACCTCAGCTCATCTCTTCATTGTGTAGAAACTACGTCTTCTCATTTTACTACTCACGACAGATAACGACAAACTCTCAGTATAAATTGCGTCATCGGTGACGCTCTTTGAGTGCGGGCTCGTGCACGCACGGGGTAGAGACCGAGCAGGGAGACAGGGAGGCGTGTGATTGGTTCATCAGATTGGCACCTCCTGGCAGACATTGGTGGAAGTTTACAAACTACAACAAGATGATGGATTTTCTTTGTTCCTTTTTCAGAGAACACGAGTTATTAATTTCTGTCAGGACCTAAAGACACTTTCATACCAACGTCTTAAAAAGTCTTCATCGGGAAAATGACCAACCCTGCTTTTAATTATTCAAAAAACATTGGACATTTTGATGTTCTGGCTGCAATGAAACCTGCACAGGTCTAATCAGAGATCATCCACTCAAACTTCTTGTTCCTGTAAGTTTCAGAAAGTTTCAAGACTGATGCCTTGACGCCTTTCTGAACTTCTAACATAGTTTTATCTTCCTCCTCTACATCGACACAACCATGAATGTTCCCTCCACAGCTGCTGCGATCTGCTCCTTTGTTTAACCGTCCTTTAGCTGGAGCGTCTCCTGTCCCGTCCTCACCTGAGCCACGTAGGACAGGTCTGAGATGAGGGAGAAGCTGTCCACCTCTCCTCTGCTGATGTACGTCTGAAGCAGAACGTTGATCTTCCCGTAGCTGTTCTCCACGCCGCCTGCAGCCGGCAGGTGGCAGTAGTTACTCAACATCTGATCCAACTCGTCCAGCTCCTCGTCGCGAACCTGCGGGGCGCAACACAGCTGAGCTTTCAGGACATGAACATCATCAGGACAAACTGAGGGGAGACACTTTTCAACGTCTCACCTTCAGCTGCTCAAACTCCTCGGCCTTGGACACGATGCTGAGGATGTCGCCTTCAGTCCGCTGAGAGTTAAAGCTTTCGTTGAAAGTCTGCACACGAGGAGGGAGAAGACACACGACTGGTTAAAGACCCCGCGGCTCCACGAACACATCACGGGTTTCAGCATGGAAACAAAGCCAGCCATGATTTAGCTTCACGTGCAGCGGAAGTTCAGGAAACACAGCCATGGGTGGCCCCTCCCCCTCGACATCAAAGGGGTCCAAAAAGAAACCAGGTTCAGGTTACATAGAGGCCCCGTTATCCCGCCACACACAAACTATTTTTATTTGTTTTTAAAATGTATTTAACCTTTATTCAACCAGGAAGAGAAACTCATGGAGATTAAAAAAAGTGTCCTGGACAAAACAAGCAGCAACACACGTAACAGAGTTTCAGACAGACAACGAGCAGCCAAATATAGAAACATAAAAATACATCACAAATAAATTATTCGGCAATTAAAAGAGACAAATAATAGTTTGGAGCAGCAAATGTTTGTCAGAATCATCCGGAAGAAAATCTACAGCCAGACGTCTCTGCCTCCACGTCTCTTAAAAGACAAGTTTGTTTAGTTTAAACAGACAATCGCACATCAGGTGGTTGTTAATGACACGGTGCGCCCTCTAGAGGTTTCCTCCGGTAACACACGTAGTGAGCGTACCTGGATGGTGTTGTATGTGATGCGTACCTGGATGGTGTTGTATGTGATGCGTACCTGGATGGTGTTGTATGTGATGCGTACCTGGATGGTGTTGTATGTGATGCGTACCTGGATGGTGTTGTATGTGATGTGTACCTGGATGGTGTTGTATGTGATGCGTACCTGGATGGTGTTGTATGTGATGCGTACCAGGATGGTGTTGTATGTGATGCGTACCTGGATGGTGTTGTATGTGATGCGTACCTGGATGGTGTTGTATGTGATGTGTACCTGGATGGTGTTGTATGTGATGCGTACCTGGATGGTGTTGTATGTGATGCGTACCTGGATGGTGTTGTATCTGATGTAGAAGTGGCTGGCGGTCCTGCCGAGGTCGGTGGAGGCGAAGTACCCGGTTCTCTCCTCGAAGCGGATCATTCGGGCTTTATCCAGCTTCCTGCCGGCCTCCACCACCAGCTCCTTCCTGTACAGCTCCAAGGACGGATCCATCTGAAAGATTATCCAAACAAGGTCAACACGCGTGTGATCGTGTTCGAGTGAAGCCGTGTCAAATACGACTCGTCCTTAATGCACACGAAACAAAAGAGCACTGTCCCAGGACAGTTAGAACTCAGCTGGGTCAGAAGTCTTTGAGCTTTTCTTCACTTTGTGTTTCAAACTTCGCTCCAAGTCTAAGCTGCAAAAACGAAGGCCTCGAGTCCAGCCGGTTGTTTTTTTTTTCAAGCAGAAAAGTGCTGCACATCTGTCCCGTTTCTATGTGTCTGTTGACGACACCGCTGCCTTACTTTTAACTTCCTGTTTGATACTTTAGATGGATACTGTGTTTATTAAACATCAGGGGAAAGAGCAGCTCTTTCACCTGAGACTCTGAATGTTATCGTTCACACGGACCTTGTTAATAAAGGTTGAACACATTTGAAATGTGAGGCATTCTGTCTCATATGAAGCCTGTGGTTAAATAAAGATGTGTAAGTGAAGCTGTGAGACGACATATGAAGAATAAAGTGACGTTGATGACCTATGGTCGAGCGTGCTCACCGACCTGGTAGGCTTTGTGGTTGATGCCGTACACCAGCGGGTTGGCCCTCATGCGGACGTACAGGTAAGTGTAACTGAGCCACTTCACCGCCTCCTCCACGTTAGTGACCGTCCCCAGAGCCACCTGAGCACAGGACACACACACACACACACACAGACAGAGTCAGAGTCAGAGCTGGTCTCTGACGCCCTCTAGTGGACAAACCAGGAATATGCAGTTTGGCTTTCTCAGCACTCAGTCCCTTCAACATGCTTTTAGGGCCGAACAGATAAAAACATGGAGGCAAAGGAAACCTCCAGAGGTGAAGTCTCGTTCTGTGTTTGAAAGGTCCTGACGTCCTCGGACTGACTCACCTCGGCGTTGAGGTTGTCGGCCAGGCTGCCCAGGAACTGGCTCTCGATGGGGTTCTGCTGGGTGAGCAGGGTCAGGTAGTGGCTCAGTTTGTCGTGGGTGGTGATGATGGTGCCCTCGCCGTACTTATCGAACTGGGGTCGACCGGCGCGCCCAAAGATCTGCATGACGTCCAGGATCCCCAGATCCACCAGAGTACCACGCTTGGCATCGTAGATTTGAGTTCCCTGTCAAGTTTAGGAACAAGATTCAAGTCAACACAGACACACCGATGTTTTTCAGATTCTGTAAAAAGCGAGCAGCTGTTTGAAGACGAGCACTTTTTAAAGATGCACATGGAGCTTCCTGTTTTTAGGACCCGCATAAGGAGACACTTTGTCGACTCCTTCACCAGATCTGATGTGGGGCTCGTTGGCTTTGGTATCCATTGACCTGTCGTCTCCTCCCTCCAATCACTCCTGGTATTTTTCCTCTCAAGCCCGACTTCCTTGAACTTGTATTTTCTCCTCCTGTTTTCCTTCCTGCTCGAGGTTTGTGAATGCGTACAGACTTCTCTGCAGCCTCTCCGCCCTCCACATTCTGCTCCCAACATTTCCTGTTTCTTTTCAGCTGTCCTCCCCAAAATAAAACTTAAAACCTCTCACAAGTAAAAACAGACTTTTTAAGTCATTTCATGAGCTTACATTAAAAAAGCGTATCTGAGACTTATTTCAGGGTTTTTAGACCTGAGGGAACATTGATCAGAGGCGGGCGGAGACAGACGGGACACCAAAGGAAGAGTGACATCCGGACCTTGATGATGACGGCGTGAGCCGGCAGGTTGACTCCCCAGGCCAGCGTGGCGGTGCACACCAGCACCTTGAGGTGGCCTTTAGAGAACATGCTCTCCATCAGACTGCGGTCCGACCGCAGCATGCCGGCATGGTGGATCCCAAAGCCTTCTGGGAACATCTCCTTCATCTGCTTGTTCCTGGAGCGCTGGATCTGGAAGAGGGGAGAGTACACAGTGAGTAACGTGCCTCAGGGCGAGCGAGGGAGAGAGAGAGAGAGAGAGAGAGAGAGCAGCGCTGATTAGCGAGCGTTCGAGTGGGGAAATGAGCTCAAATCGTGTTGATAAGGTGGCGAGAGCCTCGTGGTCATGTCACACGTCCCATGAGGTACAGCGGATGTAGTCCCTACAATGGACATGGGTTCGCATCCAACATCGTCTCTTTGCTACATGTCATCGCCCACTCTCTCTCCTCCCAACTCTTCCTCCCTCTCGTCACATGAACTGTCTAATGAAGGCGAAAATACATCAAAAAAATATGAAGAACAATCGAAGATGATGACGGACTGCAGAGAAAAAAAAAGCTCAGAGAGAAACGAGTCATCGACATCGAAGAATGAAATGTGTTTTAATACAAGTAAACTCCAAACACTGTATGTACAAAGAGGAGAGCATAGGTGACACACACACACATCTCGTGTGTGTGTGTGTGTGTGACTGACAGAAGGCTGTGACCTGGCTGAGCTGGAGGGGAGTCCTCATCACAGAACCTTATCTCTCTCTCCGGGCATCTAAATAGAGGTCAGAGCCCAGCAAAGAGAAAGCCCATTACTGCCAGCAGCTGTCTCTCTCTCTCTCACACTCACACACACACACACACACACACACACAGAATAAATGTGGATGTTTGTGTGCGACCCTGAATAAAGGTGGAGGAGTGTTTTACTGTCTGACAGAAAAAAGAGCTGAAATGATAACGTGCAGCTTTTCAACACGTTGGTTTGTCTGACGTGTCAAAACGTGCAGGAGCAGACGGAGCTGCTGCTGTCACTTCAGCGTCACGTGATGTTCTTTTTCTTAAAAAAAGAAACCAAAGCAACGTCTCTTTCTGCTCCCGTCGGTTTAAAAACATAACGTGGATTCATCATCACCTTTGTGCGCTGACTTTTTCTCACAATGACAAAAAGAAAAAATGTCTTTATGAAGACATACAGCTGTGCTCTTCAGGGCCGTGCTGTGCACCGTGCCGCTCAGACTCCTGCTAGCCGGGCAGGCTAATTGAAATGCTGAGGCTTCGCCTGGAGGTGTCACAGTGTGTTACAGCTGTGCTTCCAGCATCTAATCCAAGGTGAGCTGGCGCTGATGTCTGCGGCGCACAGGCCTGTATTTGAGATGGCAGTGACCTAAGCTCCTGATCAGGTCCCATTAGGCCCGGTCGCCCGCTGCTGCTCCTGCCTCACAGCTCACAGTGTGTGCAGACAGCCAGCTGCCAGCTCCACTCAGCGTCACTCATTGTCCCAAGCATGTAAAGAACATCAGCTCACAGCAGAGCAGAAATAAAGTATTCAGGAGGCTGTCAAACCTTTTCTAAGGACCTCCAAATGGAGGAAGGTGGAACTAACCGGCTTTACACTTGTGATGATTTAATCCCTGCACTCGTGGGTCCTTGATCCTGTTAGAAATAATGTGCAGGAGAGAAGCAGCAACACTTTTAGAAACATGTCTGCATGTGTATTTTAGTGCAACATTTAAAAAAAAAAAAAATGTTATATCACGTTTTTGGGAGAGGACATGTGAGCCGTGTGCTAAAGAGCAGCAGATGGCTTCTGTCTGACAGCGTCCCCACAAACAGCCACTCTCCGGAGCACGCCGCTTTTCATTCACTCCCTTAAATGGAGGCAGGATGGCTAATTGTTGATTTCATTTAGTGGCCCTTGATAGTCATAATGTTTGGTGCTCAGCGCTGCTGGCTGTTAGCGCTGGACGAGCGGCAGAGAGTGGGAGGATGAGTTTCCACTCACGCCCACTCTACTCCACTTTCCCATCACGATCTGCCTCCGTCTCTTCATACCTCGCTCTGCTTTAGCTCCATCCAGGGAGGTTATTCAGTAAACCTCACGCCAATTATAGTCAGCAGAGCGACATTACACATAATCACATTTTTACAACACAGTGAGGTATATTTCCCCAGCTGCACATTCACTAAATGAGCTCAGGAGGAGTTTATCTGCTCTGCAGAAAGCGACAAAAAAATCATGTTTGATCTCTCTCTGCTGGAAAACTTACTGTGTGACACACAGAGTACGTTCACTTCTAATACCGTCACCATGAAATCAAAAATTACAGGAACAATAAAAACGGCGGATACTAGAAAACTATCTGCAAGATTAGTCTGAGTCACTAAACCTAAAATACAAACGATATTCCAACCAGGCTTCGTTTGAATCACAGACTGTGAATAATAAAGGACGTAGCCTGAGTGACGTCCCCCGTGTGTCCCTGCAGGGGGCGCTGGAGTCCCCTGTGTGTTCCTGCAGGGGGCGCTGGAGTCCCCTGTGTGTTCCTGTAGGGGGCGCTGGAGTCCCCTGTGTGTTCCTGCAGGGGGCGCTGGAGTCCCCTGTGTGTTCCTGCAGGGGGCGCTGGAGTCCCCTGTGTGTCCCTGCAGGGGGCGCTGGAGTCCCCCGTGTGTTCCTGCAGGGGGCGCTGGAGTCCCCTGTGTGTTCCTGCAGGGGGCGCTGGAGTCCCCTGTGTGTTCCTGCAGGGGGCGCTGGAGTCCCCTGTGTGTCCCTGCAGGGGGCGCTGGAGTCCCCCGTGTGTCCCTGCAGGGGGCGCTGTAGTCCCATGGATGGCGGTCTCCGTGCTGGAAATGCTGTCTCAGGCTAACTTTGAGTCAAGCTAACGACAGGCTGAGAGCTGAGGCGGGTTTTAAGCCTCCTGACAAACGAACTCACGTGGCTGTAATCCTGGTTTATCATCCGGCTCAGGTCGGCCATGCTCCTCAGGGTGTCCACATCCTCCATGCTGGTTATGGTGGCCAGGTCTGTGTGTTTGTCTCTGCAGACAGCGAGGGCTTCCTCTCGGGTCTTTGCGTCATAATAGAAGAAGTACCGACGTTGAGCTTGTGACGACTCGGCGGCACGCGGTCCTGCGGTGAAAGACAAAGACGTGAACTCCTGAGGTCTTCATGCTGACTCATCCTTACAGCTGAGAGCTGGAGCTGACGAACACGCCGCCCACCTGTCAATCAGCTCAGCTACACGCCTTATTGTGAATAACTCTGATCCTTCATCCAATCAAAACTGCTGAGTCATCAAAACATTCCCCCCGTACAGTGTGTGTGGATGGAGACATGAGCTAATCACACCTATTTGGTTTTTTGAAGCAGGCTGTAAACATGTTCATGTCTGCTGTAAAAACAGGCTGTTTGAATGGGTGTGTATGTGACTTCCTGTGTTTCTGCAACCAGCCTCTAGTGGACACTGCAGGAACTGCAGGCTTTGAACTGACGCCGTCGTCACCAAAGAGCTGCAGAAAGTCAACAATTTAACATGAACACACGACGCAGCGATCTCCTGTGTGTCAGTCCTTTCTTTGCTGTGGTGTTTTTTTATAAACTGATTCTTTTCACAAAAACCGTCCTAATAGATAAATGGAGTCTTTCAAGTCAAATTGATTCTCAGTCATTATCACAAATATTTCTCTTAAGCTGGGATTTCTTTGTTCAGCACAGAAAACATCTTCCAAAGACCTCAGCTGAATAAAAAACCTCGGGCTCGGCTCTCATGAAGTACTCATGATCCTATTGGTCATTAAAAATCAATGCTGGCCAAACATTCACTCCTCCTTCTGACCAGATCTGGACACATCTGGATCTGAGAAACCCTCAAAGATGATGCTGAACATCTGACTGTGAGGGGTTAAATCATGGCGGCGACGATCCGCCCAGGTCTTTTATAGATGAGTCATCCCGATCCAGAGACGCTGGACATCTCTCTGGTTTTGAATGCCGGCGAGGAAGTCGGCCTCTCTTTGAGGAATCCAGAACAATCAGAGGGCCTCGGTTTCCTTTACTCTGTCCTCGTGGTTTTCTTTTTTACAAAGACTCCGGTTCTATTTAAGGCAGCCATTTTTCTAACACGCGTGTTTGTCACTCCGTGGTGTCAGTCCTGCTTTCCAGCAGCCTTTGAGCCGCGCCTCATTGTCGTCGATGAGTGTTTGTTGGGGGAGCTGGTTCGCCACACTGACAGGTTGTCAAGGATCCGACACAATGAAAGGACCGCCGGTGGACGGGACTTGTAAAAATAGCACCAATGAAAGCAAACAGAGACATTAATGAGGCCGCTGCGGTGCTGCTGTGGAGTCCCACGAGGCTCCGCGCTCCGAGGCAGAGCCGCGTCTCGTCAAACAAAGTGACATGAAAGCGGCACGTCTGAACACCACAGAGATGGAGAGTTAAAAGAGAAGGGAGAGGCACACCTGTACTGTCTCGTATCTTCACATTTACACCACCTTACTCATGCCTACTTTACCAGACAAACCTCACACACTGTACAGCACGCCATAAATAACCAGCTGACTGGGACCTGGTGCTACAGATCGAGGTCTGTGCAATGGGCTCACGGGACCACAAGGGGTCTCTTAACCTCCACAGAAGAGTTCCAGTCTCCTCCTGGAGGAGTCACATGGTTTCATCTCTGAGAACTGGCTACTACAGAAGAAGAAGAAGAAGAAGAAGAAGAAGGGGGAGGAGGGAGGAGAAGGTGGAGGCTGGATTGTGAAAGTTGCAGCAAATGAAAGTCAAGCAGATTCTTGAATAGAATAAACTTCACACAGGGGGGAGGCAAACACTTTACACCTTTATGACTTCTTTCTTTTTTTTTAGCTGTTTAAACTGAGTCACATCCAAAGCTTTGGCTGTCTCCATCACTCTTTGATGCAGTCACGTGCTGGATGTCTAATCCGCTGGATGGAGAGGGAAAGCTTTGTTCAGGATCACACGTGGCGTCTCAAGTCTGTCGTTGTTTCATGAGAGAAAAGAAAAGACAAAGTTGGGGCTCTGTTGTAGACGGAGCTCCGCCAACCTCCCGGCGTCCCTGACGCTCAGCCTCCATCGTCGGGCTGTGTCGTCCCTCGGTCTTTCACCTGCTCTTTATAAAGCGTCTCGAGATAACGCTTGTTATGACTTGGCGCTCTACAAATAAAAACGTTTGGATTAAATTCATGAATCGGCACCATGATGGCGGGTCGACCAATTCATGTTGAAGCAGTTACATCGTTAACGTTGAGTGCAGTCGTTATGACACAACAACAAGACGGCGGCAAAGGCCAACTGTGGCATCGCCTCCTTTGTCTTGTCCAAAATGTTGCACTTGAACGCACCGCAAAGTCTCCGGGCGACAGCCAATCACCACAAAGGTTTTGCTCATGCGTGAGATGTAATACCTCTCCGGGCCAGCAGGCGGCGGTAGTCTGTAATCGTCAATCCAAAAAAAGGTGAATCCAGAAGAGGAAGGAGATGAAGTCACACCGCTCGTATCGCTCGCTTCTAATCGAGAATACAGTCTGATAAAAAGGTAAAGTTGTTCACTTGCTTTTGTCACTTCTGTTTTTTTCTCGTGCACTGATTTGCTCAGCTGAACAGCCAATCAGAGGTGACTCCTCTCAACAACCACGCAGACGCACATTCAACACGAGCGGCTGAAAAGACTAGGACAGACAACCGATGATCTCCAACAAGTGTCAGAGACTTAAAGGCAGGGTTAGCCACATTTTTCCACTTTTTAAGATTTTGGTGGAAAGTGTTTTTAGGTCCCGACAGAAGTTAATAACTCCGGTGCTCTGAAGAAGGAACAAAGAAAATACATCATCTGTATCAGTTTGTAAGTCTGTAAAAACCTCGACCAATGTCTGCCAGGAGGTACCAATCTGATGAGCCAATCACAGGCCTCCTCCCTGTTCTCCTGCTCGCTCTCTCTCTGAACAACATTCAAATAAACATGAACATCACACACACACATTATCGGCCAATCCTGCTGAAAACACGGAGCACATGACGACAGAGCTGTGGGAGCCGAGCGTAGAAAACGCTCTCCTGGAGGTTTTCATTGTCAAACCAATGTGCCTTTAATAAGGAAGCACACACTGTATTTAACAGGGATTGATTCGAGTGGTTGCTTTAAGATATCTAAGCTTGATTGACAGCCTCTCCACCCCCCTGAGATTAAGCCAATTAAATAACATTAGGGGAGAGAAAAATCGAGTGGAATCACTTCTGACTTTTAAAGCTGGATAAATAAACGCCAAATTATATGAGTGACCTCAGAGGTGCTTTATTTCACTGCATATGCATATTGGAGATTAAAAAAACACCTATAAATATTAATGCGGGGCAATTTCCAGAGTGCAAATAGGCAGTGCATTATCTCTGTGTGGGCTTAGAGTGGAGTCAGCCCGATGCCTCTTCCTTCAGCAGAGCGGGCCACACCGACAAACACTCAAAGACGGACTAATGGAGTGGATAATACTCATTATGTTGGGACGCAGGCAGAGGAGCTGGGAGTGAATCAATGCACTCTTAGTGCATATATGCAAGGACGTTCAGTCCTATACATATAGTGCAGGAGCAGTCTCCCCTAAAGGACTGTTTTTTAGAGACTAACTGGGACTCCATGCTGCGTTTGGAGTCTGTTGTCTCTGTTTCCACTTTTAGAAAGCATGAAAAGTGATCTGATTTGTACACACATCCTATTTAAACAGAGGGGAGATTAGAGGCACATCAATCTTGGCTCCGCCCCCAGGGAACAAAAGGAAAAGGTTACTAAATTTATCACTCTGCCGTCTGTTGCAGGAGATTTAAATATGGGAGCTGCAGTCTGACTGACCATCCTCTGAGGGGGAATGTAGCTCCACCTCTGTGTACCCTCACAGCGCAGGCCCCATTAATTATACACACACACACACACACACACACACACAGCTCTAATGCCTTCCCACACTCTCAACACAGAGCTGAAACTACGTTGTTTGGCGTTACGGGCATGCTGAGCCGTCTCTTCTCTCTGAAGCTTCTTCACTCCTGTTCCTGATCGATACAGTTCACAGGTCAACGTGTGGAGTTTAAAAAAACAAATCAACCCTGATTGGCTGACGGTGGTTTTATAAAACCCTGACGCAGCGTCATTCAATCTCCTCTTCTCGCTTCAGGAGCCAACCTTACCTTACCTGTAACCCAACTAACTAGCTTAACTGCTCGCAGACTGGAGCTAACTAGGCTAGCTATCTGGATAGCAGCTAACAGGTCGAGGTAGCTCACTGTTAAATCATAGTATCACCATCTCATCATAAACTGCTGCTTTGTACGGCATCCTATCCAAGCTGCAACCTCCGGTGTCGGAAAAATGAAGTCAATGCAGAAGTGTAAAATCCTGCAGTTCATCGAGTGTCCACTAGAGGCTGGCTCCAGGGAAACAGGAAGTCACGTACACACCACAGGCAAAAACACAGTTTTTACAGCATCAATAAACATGTTTACAGCTCAGCTCAGTCTGATTAGTTATTGTCATCACGGGGGTTAATCATTTTTAACTGCTCTGTTTATCTGAAATCGATGCGTGTCATCCATAGTTAGGCGTGTAGCTGAGCTGATTGACAGGTGGGCGGGCTGCAACACTTTACCAGGAGGTTTAAAACCCACCTAAGCTCCAACTCTCAGCCTGTCGTTAGAATGACTTAAAGTTAGAGTGAGACAGCATTTCCAACATGGCTGCCAATGAGCCTCCAGCGCCCCCTGCAGGCACACATGGGCGACGGGGCTCAGGCTTCAAACACTCATATTGCACGCACATGATTTTTTTGAAGGCAAAACGAAGAACTGGAGGAAAACTAAAGGAGTTTAGAAATCTCGTCTTGGCGTGTTGTCGGGCGTCAAAACACTGAGGCCCCAAAACTAAAATTCTACCGTGCACCATCCGTCACTGCCGGTCAACAAAAACAAAGACACTCCCAAAGCTCATGAGCACAGGTGAGGGTTCTGTAGAGTCTGCTCCCTCTTCACCGAGACACCTACAGCCCAGGACTCACTCTAATAATAAACATGATAAACTCATGTGTCACATGTCTGAGTTCAATCTTTCGATCAAACGTTCCTGAACGTTCTCTACCTGTTTCTCACACTGGCCGTAGTCTGAACTCTGCTCGGGTTGGAAGAAGCACGTCTCTCCGTGGTTCTTTGCCATCTCGATCAGTCCCATGGCGGTTCTCACTGTGGCGTTACGAGCGTGGACGAACACCATCACCTGTGAGACACGGAGAAACACACGAGTTCAGAGGACGTGATTTATCTACAACAGCAGGGGGAGAAAGTAAATCTTGATGCAGAAAGATATTATTGGACTAAACTCTGTGTGTGTGTGTGTGTGTGTGTGTGTGTGTGTGTGTGTGTGTGTGTGTGTGTGTGTGTGTGTGTGTGTGTGTGTGTGTGTGTGTGTGTTAGAGGAGACCACGGCAGCTAAAGTTATTTGTTGAAGGTGTGTTATCAGCGTTTGTCGGGCCGCCGGCTCTGCAGCTTATTAAACTTCTTTGTGGCAGCGGGCTTCCCACCGAGAGGGCGAGGGGGAAAATCACAAAAAGAAATTTCATCCATCAGATCCTCCCCGATGAAATGAATATATGTCACAGCCACTTCCTGACAATTTAATATGAGAGAGACGGAGACCTGCGGAGCGGAGCCGCGGCCTCGACGGCCTCCAACCTCAGCCCGACTGAACCGTCGCATCATCAGCTTTAAAGGAAGTTGGTTTAAACGTCCTCAAGGACCAGAGCGTCTCTGAGGGAGATAAGTGTGTGTGTGTGTGTGTGTGTGTGTGTGCCTGCGTTTAAATAAAATGATGCATAACAATAATAATGCTCAATCAGAAACTCAACTCCTGCAGCAGATGGAAAAAAACTAAACGGTTCAGTCTTGGGCGTGGAGGAAGTTACTGTAACTCTGAGGAAGACAACATGTTCACAGACGAGTATAATAAACGTGACGCCAGCTCTCAGGAGCAGCTTTGACGTAACATCCGCTGTTTCCATGGCAACCGTAAACATAGGATCGCGCTTGTCCTCGCTGCCACCACGACAGCAGATCTCAGATGTTCAAATGACAGATTGCTCCGGCGTTGATATATTTAAGGACTCAACAACAAACAAACAAATAAATAAATAAATAAATAAGAGGTTTATTCCATTTTGACTTCCTTTAGATATTTGTCTTAAAATCCGTCATGTTGTTCCTGTAAGTTGAGTCGGTCACTCACCTGATGGCCGGCCTTGACCTGCTCCAGAACCTTGTTGTAACAAACCTCCTCGGTGTCATGAAGCTGCTGGATCTAAACAAAACAAACAAACAAACAAACAAACAAACAGAGTCAGAGGAACAGAAGACACTCATCATTACAGCTCAGCTCTCTCTGCATAAAACACACACACAAGACTCAACATGATGTGGTTTTTACAGAGAGTCTGACTCTGTGTGTCACCAGGAGGAGCTCTGGGTTTTTTTTACCTTGTTGTTGCTTTTGATGCCAACAAACGTCTGTCCGAGCGGCACGGGCCTGAAGCGACTGTCGAAGAAGAAGAGGCCGATGTAGGGGTTGACGTGGAGGAAGGAGGCCACGTCCAGGTAGTTGGGTAAGGTGGCTGACAGTCCCAGGATCCGGATCATACTCTGAGTGGACTCCACCTGGACATGAGACAACGACGAGGCGTCACACATGAAGAGAACAGGCCGAGAGCTTGTAACCAAAGAGATCCTAGAAGGTATACGAGCTACTTAAGTTACCCTCTCTGTTCTTATTTTTCAGCAGGAACATGCACACAACCACATGTGCAGTTCTTTATCACACTGTACAACCTCAGGGAAGTGCTCCCAGACCGACACGGGACCAGGACACTCAGGGATCCACACTGAGACATGACGTGGAAAAAGAAGCTTTCAGAGGTCCAAGGTCATTTTAAAATACAAATTCAACACACACATGGTCGTCAATGATCATGTAAAAAAGGGTAACCCCAGAAGCTTCTGCAGCTTATGTATGAACGGGGGTCCAGAGACATCAAGAACAACAACAGGTCGTCTTGATTTAAAGTCCGACGAGCAGCCGAGACGAGACGAAGGACAAACGACTTTGAGTCCGAGACGAGAGCGAAGAGTGGTCTGAAGGCCAAGACGGATTTTAAGAACTACAAGACGAGATCAGAACATGTATGAAGGACATCGCCCACATCACGTCAGGCTCTTCTATTCTGTCTGCTTGAGATGATAATGAGCAGCCAGATCAGAGGTCAGAGGTCAAACAGTCCGACTGCTGACAGGTTGGAGGAGAAGAGACGCTGATGTTTGTGCAGAAGAGGATCCAGTGAGGCTTCCCTCACTTTTATTATTACACACACACACACACACACACACACACACACACACACACACACACACACACACACACACACACACACACACACACACACACACACACACACACACACACACACACACACACACACACACACACACACACACACACACACACACACACACACACACACACACACACACACACACACACACACACACACACAGAAGAGAAGGGGGATTTGCTCAGTTAGTCCCGTTAGAGAGTTAGTCTGAACAAACGGCCTGAATGTTTGATCCATTATAAGAAAAATCAGAAAATGGATGATTTTTAGAAAAACTAGCTGTGATCGTTTTTCGCTATGAAGACGATGTGAAGCGAAATCATCTGTGTTGTCGAACCTTCTTTACGTGTTGTATCGCATCACTTCAGTATTTCAACAGAAAACGATTTGGAATCATAACATGTGATGAAGTTGAGTTAGAGAACAAACGTCCTCTTGTGAACAACTACATCTTCTTGTACTTCTCTGTCTTTATTTTGTCTTTGAAACCTTAAAAAAATCCAATATGTTGTGTATCAAGGCAGGTAAGGAGGGTAAAATAATGGAGGGGGGGAGGGGGGGGGGGGTCTGTCCTATCTGCAAGCCTCCTGCTGGATGTGACAGGGAAGATTGGTAAGGCCTTTAATGTGATGCAGTACCTGTCAAAGCAGCTCATCAAGATAAGACCCAGCCAATCCCGGGCCTGCACTCCACATCCACACGTGCTCCACAGCAGCACACTGCAGAGGCGTGTGTGTGTGTGTGTGCGTCCTTCTCACCTGAAACACACTCAAAGAGTCCGCAGCCTCTCTCTCTCTTCGACTCCTCTGAGTCTCTGAGCGAAGACGAGAGGCGTCGGCGTTCCAGGCGGGTTGGTTTGCATCATAAACTTTAACGACAGCATCATCAGGTGACGGTGATTAACGGCTCGATCTACACTCACCTCAAGCAGAGCGGCTAATGAGCTCGTTAAACGGAAAGGTCACAAAATTAGCTGGCGCGGTGATCTGACAAACACGGAGCTCACAAAGCGACACAGAGCGGTGACCACGTCACGAAAGTTACATACTGAAGGTGGGGTTGTTTTTAAACTAGAGCTGCATCACTGTGAGATAATCACGTGTTCGTAACTGCAGGAATATAAAGGACACACAGAGCCACCCCTCTCATCCACTGCCATCTCACTTTAGAGCCTGATAAAGTCGACGAGCTGCCACCAGTCACAACAAACCGAGTGCAATTAAGTCTTAAAGTCATTATTTATAAAGTTTGGACCTCCAGTCGCCGAGCCACGGCCGTGATCACATGACGCCATGTTGGATTCCGATGTTATGTCCGACTCACGCTGCCCACCTCCTTCGACCGACTCTAAATCAAACCCGCACTCTGCCACATGGATTCAACAGCATGTCTCTTTAAATGCAGGATTATGGGGGAGAGAAGCTCTTTTTAAAAATGGCGCCCCCAGCCTGGCGTGTACAGCTTTCTCGTCCCAGCACGCCAAGCGCAGAAGTGGCAGCTAGCATGACAGGACGAGTCTTCACAATCATCTAAAGTCAGGAGCGATGCCTCTCAGCATTTGGGATTACTGGTCGCTCTGCTCAGCTGGTGTGAAGATAAAATAAGGGTTTTTCTCATGCCACACATTTGAAGAAGAATCAGCTGTTCTTCTCCCGCTAACCCGAGGTGGGGTGGCGGTGGCAGCAGGCGCAGTACATCAACCCAGCGACGCGTTCCAGCTCCTCCTGGGGGATTCACAGACGTTCTCCTTTTTTTGCACGTACAATATTTCACTCATGTTTCCTAAAGCTGCATGCAGCACAACCCCCAGTATGAAAACATGGAGTCAATGCAGAAGTGTAAAATCCTGCAGTTCATCGAGTGTCCACTAGGGGCTGGCTCCAGGGAAACAGGAAGTCATGTACACAACACAGGCAAAAACACTGTTTTTACAGCATCAATAAACATGTTTACAGCTCAGCTCAGTCTGATTAGTTATTGTCATCAAGTATGGAGTCCACTGTGGTTTGACAGCCTGCTCTACACACTCACGTTTGACCTGTACGATAAAACTGGATGCTTTTAAAATCCTATTCAGGCCCTGACTTCTCCCAGGCATGCCTGGTGAAAGCTCCTTAAACAGGAAAGCGTGAGGCAGACGCTGCACAACACAGCCACATTAAAGGCCTTTGTGAGGAAGGTTACAGAGGGACTTTATCTTACACACAGAGCATAATTGGTAGCAGTACACCGAGCGCAGAGAAATGTAGTCTGAAGCAAAGCTCTCCCAAGCAAAACATCAAAGTGATAACTGGTTGAGTTGGAAAACATTTGCATAAAAAGAGGGACAAATATCATTCAGTTTACAGGGATTTCCATATTAATGTGTCTGAAGACCTGAACTTAAGCAGCCAGCGCTTCAGAGGCGCTCGCCTTAATTCCTTCAGCACAATCAATTATAGCAGTCCGTCAGGTGTGGCAATAATTGGACAGAGGGATGAAGGGGGGGAGGGGGCTGCTGGCACACACTGTGTGTCTGCAGGAGGAGGGGTTTACACGATCTCACACAAAAACACGACACACACTTCTCTGCCAGGTATAATGAAGAGCAAACAGAGTAAAGCTGCTCGTTCTCTTCCTGTACAGAAACACCCTCCTGTAACACCTGTAACAACATCCTGTAACACCTGTAACAACATCCTGTAACACACCTACAGTAACACCATCCTGTAACACCTGTAACAACATCCTGTAACACACCTACAGTAACACCATCCTGTAACACACCTACAGTAACACCATCCTGTAACACACCTACAGTAACACCATCCTGTAACACCTGTAACACCATCCTGTAACACACCTACAGTAACACCATCCTGTAACACACCTACAGTAACACCCTCCTGTAACACCTGTAACAACATCCTGTAACACCTGTAACAACATCCTGTAACACACCTACAGTAACACCATCCTGTAACACCTGTAACAACATCCTGTAACACACCTACAGTAACACCATCCTGTAACACACCTACAGTAACACCATCCTGTAACACCTGTAACAACATCCTGTAACACACCTACAGTAACACCATCCTGTAACACACCTACAGTAACACCATCCTGTAACACACCTACAGTAACACCATCCTGTAACACACCTACAGTAACACCATCCTGTAACACCTGTAACAACATCCTGTAACACACCTACAGTAACACCATCCTGTAACACCTGTAACAACATCCTGTAACACACCTACAGTAACACCATCCTGTAACACCTGTAACAACATCCTGTAACACACCTACAGTAACACCATCCTGTAACACACCTACAGTAACACCATCCTGTAACATACCTACAGTAACACCATCCTGTAACACCTGTAACACCATCCTGTAACATACCTACAGTAACACCATCCTGTAACACCTGTAACACCATCCTGTAACACACCTACAGTAACACCATCCTGTGTAACAGACGCAGCATGAACGTTAAGTATTCTGTGTCATCTACCTAAACCTGCTCACATCTTCTCAACGCTGAAGAAGGTCAGCATCTCCGAAGCACAAAACAAAAACAGCCTTAAAATGACTGCAGGATATCTACACTTGTCCTTCATTACTGCTGTTACACAGGAAGTGAAGATTCTTATGACCAATCAATGGACGGCGAGCTCCAACCTTCAGGATCGGGTCGGTATGCATGGCACCCCGACAGGAGAGTATCAAAAAAGTAGGACGGAACGGATTAGTTGTTTTGGTGGCACTTCCAACTGTGACTCTGGAAGCGCCCATTAATGTGTACCGTACTGAACTGGACTCAACCGGACTGAACCGGACTCAACCAGACGGAACCGAACTGAACTGGACTGAACCAGACTTAAGTGGACTGAACCAGACTGAACTGGACTCAACCGGACTGAACCAGACTGAACTGGACTCAACCGGACAGAACCGGACTGAACTGGACTGAACCAGACTTAAGTGGACTCAACCGGACAGAACCGGACTGAACTGGACAGAACCGGACTGAATTGGACTGAACTGGACTCAACCAGACTGAACCGGACTGAACCGGACTGAACCAGACTCAACCAGACTGAACTGGACTGAACCGGATTGGACCAAACTGAACCGGGCTGCCTGGTGGAAACGGGTCATTAGTGGTTTTATTGTGTGGGTCCAGGGGTTGGGGGGGGGAGCTCAGCTTTTTGAAGACCCTTAGCAGCATGTGATGTGAGTGAATTCTGGTCTGGATACGTTGACATGAAGAGGCTCTGAGGGCTCCGTCAGTGTCGAACAGGAAATCTGTGCTAAACATTCAACATGTTGAAACGTTGGGCTTCGTCTTGTGTCAACACTGGAGAGAAAAAAACTTCATTTCACCTCAGCGAAGGTCGTTTATTGACGAGCCTTTAAGTGCTGTGATTCGAGTCGATAGCTCATCAGCACAAAGCACCACACTTCCTTTTGTCCACCTTCAAAACAAAAGCCCCAGATGTCACACTGTTTTCAAGAGGAGATCAATGAATCAATCTTTTATTTCTACAGCTCATTTAAAACAACCTTGGCTGCGCTGCACAAGAAAAAAAAACTGTCAAGACAAATAAATGAAACAGCACAGAGTGAAACCACATTCAAAATATTCACAAATCAAAGAATACGAGTTAAAAAGGTATTTCCAAAATGGTGGCCACATTGGCCGGGCTTCATTAGGCCTCTTCAGAGAGCTCACTGAGACGACGTCCATGTTTTATACGGTGTTTATCATTGAGCCAAATCTAAAGTTTCTCCTTACGAGTGCATCGACGGTCTTCTGTGTTCTTTGGGATCTTTATCGCTTTCCTTCATGACACTTCAAGCTGCCTCCTCTCCTCCTTCTTTTCACTTTTTAACCTCCATTTCACTGCTTCTCCCTCCAAACACTTATCCCACTCCTCACTCAGTTCCACAACGTTACCCAATCACAGAGAGCGCGTGGCCTTCACCTTTAACCACTTAAATCCAGTCGGTTCATCTTTTAGTCAAAGTGGATATTTGGGCCAATCTCGAATGGATTCCCTCCAGCGGTTCCTGAAATAACGGGGCGGACAGCCTGAGAGCACCTCGCCTCTGACCGCGCCCGTCACCAGCAGGGAGGCGTGAAAACGAGCGCTGCAGACCTCGCCGGAGATGACGGCGTGGATACTTTGACTGCTGGTGCGTGTCAGCTGTAATGGGACATGGAGCGGGACTATTTCAGGGTCACAGGAGGTAAATCAGAGGAGCAGCAGCAGGAGTAAACACTCGTACATATGTTTTTACTTCCCACTCATTGCGATGATGAGCCACTCCAGAGGGAGCCGGGACCAAACTGTTCCATCATCATGTCGTCATTGCTGCCATGAGTCAACTCTGTCATTGGAAAGAAAGAAACAGACACTCTGATCGTGTCTTCGTCGTCCTGCCTCTCCCTCCTCTCTGTTGATCAGTGACGGCACACGACCTGAGCGTGCTGCTTCATTGAGACAAGCTGAAGAAATGTATTGTTTGTAGTTCCATTTATAAAACAAACAAACAAGATTCAAGAGAGGAACATGATGACCTCTCCGTCCTGCAGAGAGCGAGCAGAGGTGCAACATCTGGAGGCGTTCAACGACACAGGTGGGTTTTTCCGGCACGCTCCACAACAAGCTGCTTGATCTTTACGATCCCTCCTCCTCATGCCGAACGCGGCTTTCAGAAGTCCACACGTTGTTTTTGTTTAGTTGAATGAAGAGCAAAGGGACAAGTTGCAGATAAGTCACGGCCCGTGTACGGAGGCTGAGATCCTCGAAGGAGGCAGGCCAGGTTCAAGTCGTTACGGTGACATCAGTCCAGCTGCCAAAACTTCCAAAGAGTAAAAAAAGCGGAAAAGAAGAAGAGATTTTTTCCCCACTGCTGGCAAGGACGCAGAATATGTCGTGTTCAAATATCCAGTGACAACTCCCTCCACTCTTCAAAGGTTTATTTTTGGGGCCTTTTTGCCTTTATTTTGCTCGACAGTGCAAAGAGTGAGAAACCAGGGTGAGAGAGAAGAGAGAGAGAGAGAGAGAGAGAGAGAGAGAGAGAGCGAGAGAGAGAGAGAGAGAGAGAGCGAGAGCGAGAGCGAGAGCGAGAGCGAGAGCGAGAGAGAGAGAGGCTGCAGTAAGAAACATCAAGCTCACCAAGTGCTGGACCTGGAAAACAGTGTTCTTCAGAGAAACTCCCCTGGGTGGGACGACATCAGTCCACTGTGGATCTGAGGCCTTTGGTAACATCCCTACACACTGTCATAGTGCTGACACCTTTGTGTTTATTGGCATCATACCTATTTTACATTTAGACATGTCGTCACTCCTTGAGTAGAATTTTTCTTCTTTTTAGTTTTCTTCTTGATATAAGATTTCTACCTGGACTGGATTTGACTTAAAATAAATGCCATCTTATAGACTTGTGTTTTTTTCTTGCAGTCAGTTCTCCAGCTGTGTTCAAAGCATGCATGCAGTCTGCTGGCACACAGACAGTCCGGAAGATTCAAACTTGTGCACTGCAGCACAACCTCCAGAGGTGTTAAAGGTGCACAAAGCGCCCAGTCAGCCCTTCTTCAGTAATATCAGCTAAACCTGCAGATAAATGGGCTGTGAACCGAGTAAACAGCGGTCACATGTACGGACCAGTTTTCAATTACCTCGCGGTTAACCCTGCCGAGAGGTCTCCGGCGCTGCAGAGCACGGCAGCTCATCCCCGTCGCTCCGCTCCACCCTGCCCTGCTCTCTCTCTCTCCTCTCTGAGTAAAGCTGTTCTCCATGCATGTTGGGCACGAGTCCATCATACTTCAGTCATACTTGAATGGGAAGTAATCATTTTATTCTTTATAGTGGAAAGTGTGCAACTCTTTCAATCCCAGAGTTGAACACCTATTTAGTATCTTCTCGAGGTCTGATGATGTGATGCTGCTGCTGCTGCTAATGGTTTCTAGGTCAGGTGGATGTACGGAGAGCTTTAAGAGCGGCTGTAAAAAGCTATAATTGTGCACAAGAGTCATCGAGAAGGCTACTCTTACCTGTTAGCTCATGGTTATTGCTTTTTTCATGGCCGTGGATACAACGATAAAGCAGGATTTCTTTTGGTGTAGCTGGCTCAAAGAGTGTGCAGGTAGGATTGTGTCTCAGCTGAGTTACATAAAGCCCCCCCCCCGCGCTGTAATAGTCCCTCACTGCGGTTACACTGCATCAGGGTAAAGCGTGGACCCCGGATCAGTCCGGTGCTGTCATCTTTGTCTTCATTCGTTAGTTTCCCTGAGAACCGTGACGCATCACAGTGTAAAGAAATGAAGCCAGATCAAATCCTTAAAGCATCAGCCACAAACAGACGGGATCAGATTAAAGTCCAGAGCCCTTTTTAAACATGAGCTGAGAACAATTTCTGTGACTCTCAGGGATTCATATCGCCTGTATTTGACTTTTAATCTTCTCTCACACAGTTTGAGATTGTCCATGTTAGACATGGTCTCAAACAAAGGAAATCTAAACACCAATTGCTTTTTGTACGACAGCTTCAAGCAGATTTGTTAGCTGCACTTTTATGCAGGTGGGTTTCATACATAGAGATAAATGGACATGGAGGTCTATCATATTAGATGATTGTGTTGCTTTCCATACGGCCTCTTTGTCCGGCAAACAGCAAAGCCTGCTGTTATTTGATTGGCCGAAAGGGAACTGGAAAACTTCTCAAATCATTCATTGTGTACATGTTCTACATTTTTGTGTAGAATTTGAAAATATTGGTTCATAGTTCAAAGTGATCCAACAACTCTTAAACTGTGGCCATCAGGACTGATCTTAAAAACAGACTCAGTGTCTGACTGCTGACAGGTTGGTCGATAGCTATGAAGTGAAGGCCTTGGAGTACGTTTGTCAAAACTGCAGGTCAGAGGGGAGAGACGCAGGAGGAGGACATGCTGCAGGAGGAGGACATGCTGCAGGAGGAGGACAAGCTGCAGGAGGACATGCTGCAGCAGGAGGACAAGCTGCAGGAGGACATGCTGCAGCAGGAGGACAAGCTGCAGGAGGAGGACAAGCTGCAGGAGGACATGCTGCAGCAGGAGGACAAGCTGCAGGAGGACATGCTCCAGGAGGACATGCTGCAGGAGGAGGACAAGCTGCAGGAGGACATGCTCCAGGAGGACATGCTGCAGGAGGAGGACATGCTGCAGGAGGACATGCTGCAGGAGGACATGCTGCAGGAGGACATGCTGCAGGAGGACATGCTGCAGGAGGAGGACAAGCTGCAGGAGGAGGACATGCTGCAGCAGGAGGACAAGCTGCAGGAGGACATGCTCCAGGAGGACATGCTGCAGGAGGAGGACAAGCTGCAGGAGGACATGCTCCAGGAGGACATGCTGCAGGAGGAGGACATGCTGCAGGAGGACATGCTGCAGGAGGACATGCTGCAGGAGGACATGCTGCAGGAGGACATGCTGCAGGAGGAGGACAAGCTGCAGGAGGACATGCTCCAGGAGGACATGCTGCAGGAGGAGGACATGCTGCAGGAGGACATGCTGCAGGAGGACATGCTGCAGGAGGACATGCTGCAGGTGGACATGCTGCAGGAGGAGGGCATGCTGCAGGAGGAGGACAAGCTGCAGGAGGACATGCTCCAGGAGGACATGCTGCAGGAGGAGGGCATGCTGCAGGAGGAGGACATGCTGCAGGAGGACAAGCTGCAGGAGGAGGACAAGCTGCAGGAGGAGGACAAGCTGCAGGAGGAGGACAAGCTGCAGGAGGAGGACAAGCTGCAGGAGGAGGGCATGCTGCAGGAGGAGGACAAGCTACAGGAGGACATGCTGCAGGAGGAGGACAAGCTGCAGGAGGAGGACAAGCTGCAGGAGGAGGACATGCTGCAGGAGGAGGGCATGCTGCAGGAGGAGGACATGCTGCAGGAGGAGGACATGCTGCAGGAGGACATGCTGCAGGAGGAGGACATACTGCAGGAGGAGGACATGCTGTAGGAGGAGGGCATGCTGCAGGAGGAGGGCATGCTGCAGGAGGAGGACAAGCTGCAGGAGGACATGCTGCAGGAGGAGGACATGCTGCAGGAGGTGGACATGCTGCAGGAGGAGGACATCCTGCAGAAGGAGGACATGCTGCAGGAGGAGGACATGCTGCAGGAGGTCATGCTGCAGGAGGAGGACATGCTGCAGGAGGACATGCAGGAGGAGGACATGCTGCAGGAGGTCATGCTGCTGCAGGAGGAGGACATGCTGCAGGAGGAGGACAAGCTGCAGGAGGACATGCTGCTGCAGGAGGAGGACATGCTGCAGGAGGAGGGCATGCTGCAGGAGGAGGACATGCTGCTGCAGGAGGAGGACATGCTGCTGCAGGAGGAGGACATGCTGCAGGAGGAGGACATGCTGCTGCAGGAGGAGGACATGCTGCAGGAGGAGGACATGCTGCAGGAGGACATGCTACTGCAGGAGGAGGACATGCTGCAGGAGGAGGGCATGCTGCAGGAGGAGGACATGCTGCTGCAGGAGGAGGACAAGCTGCAGGAGGAGGACATGCTGCAGGAGGAGGACATGCTGCAGGAGGACATGCTGCAGGAGGACATGCTGCAGGAGGACATGCTGCAGGAGGAGGACAAGCTGCAGGAGGAGGACATGCTGCAGGAGGAGGACATGCTGCAGGAGGAGGACAAGCTGTAATTGTTGTTGTCTTGAGTGTAAAAGCGATTTGAGTCGTCAGAAGACTTGAAGTGTTAAATAAGATGAAGTCCATTCACCTTCATAAACTCCTGTTCAGGACCAGTGGACGTGCTGGACGTACCACTGTACCTGTGAAGGACGTTTATGCAATAAAGTTGTACCTTATTGTCTGCTTCATTTGGACAAGCATGCACGGTCATGTCCTCCTGCTTGGAGTTAAAAACATGACAACTGGGTTTTGGACTCAAAAGGCTGATACACTTAATATGTGGAACTCCCTGAACACATAAAAGCAAACATTTGAATTCATTAAGAGGCATAAAAACACATCCAACTCCCTGCTTGCACTAATGAGTCCGTCTCCCTCTTCTGCTGTAAACTCACTCTCCCACACACACGCCGAGTCTCTCGTCTCTCTTTGTGTCTCCGTCTGCAGCCTTCACTTCAGCGTTGGTGGATATTATGAGTCAAGATGGAAAGTGACTGCTGCATGACATGCACTGATGCAACAAGAGAAGAAACGCACAGCTACTGTGTGTGAGCCTCTTCTCCTCAGTCTGCGGCTGGGCTTCAAACCTTTCTTCAGCACACATGGCAGACGAGTGCTGTGTGCAAAACATGGAGCTACTTCAGTAAGTTAGTCCAAGTCCAGGACCGAATGTAAGGACCTTCTGACTGAACCTTGAAAGAGTGACAAGTACCGTCAATCTTATGTCATTCTACACACACACTTATAAAAAGTTAAACTATGTCTTCACAGATGCAATCCTGCACATTTACAGATAATTCCAACAGGACCGCCTCTGACATCCTCCTGATCTGGCTCTTCACACACGTGAAGGCTTGTGTTCCCCTGTTCACTATTTCTTTTAGCCAACTTCCCCCTTGAACATTTTTCATGACAAGAACTTGAATAACCCGACGTATGTGTTCTTCATACATCCATACATGATGCAAGCTGTGTGATGAATGAATCCCTTCAAGTTAGAAAACGTGACCCATTTGATGTTGCGTCATTCTGTTGGTGTGTTGAGGAGCTCTGTGTTCAGCACTCACACGCTTTAATGAGAATCTGTGTGTTTGTATCAACGCTGCGTGTAGATGAACAGAATGTGAAGTGCAGAGTGGAGAAGAGCAGGAAACGGAAGGCAGCAGGTTGATTGGAGCGTGGAGACGGTAGAGGTGGCGTGCAGGCAGTCCATGACTCGCTCTGTCTTTCTGCAGGATCAATACGAGGAGGCTGCTGTGTTTACACACGCAGCTAACTCTCAAACACCTCTGGATCTTTTCAAGCTTTTGGTCCAGGTGTGAAAGCACTGATGGTCTGCATTAAAGCAGAGCGGGTGGGCTCATTGAAGCCCCTTGGTGTTAAAGACAGTGTGCGTATATCACCGATATCTTCCATATCTTAGTTTAGCTGATATTTAGCGGGTCCAAAGAGAAGTCTCGAAGCGCTTCTTTACCTGCAGAATTGTTCACACCTGTGTTTTAACACTTGAACAACACAGAGCTGTGAAGCTGTTAAATGTGTTTTGATGATCTGATTCTCTCTCTCTCACTCACACACACACACACACACACACACACACACACACACACACACACACACACACACACACACACACACACACACACACACACACACACACACACACACACACACACACACACACACACACACACACACACACACACACACACACACACACACACACACACACACGAAGGAATGAGAGGACTAACCTGTCGGAGGGTCCTGGCCACCAGGCTCTCCAGCACGGGTCCTCGGTCTTCATGGAGGAGGTGAACTTCATCCAGGATGAGCAGACGCACGATCTGTGAGAGAGCCACGTCGCCCACACTCTTCCTGGTCACGACGTCCCACTTCTCCGGAGTGGTCACCAACATCTGAAACACACGTGATGGTTTATATCCTGCCAGAGAGAGACGTGTTTAATGCATGAGATCAGATTCTTTGAGGGCCCCCGTGTGTGTTTAAGGTTTCTGCAGCACATCTGTCATAGAAAGAATCTGCATCATTTCTCACAGTGAGTTTGTGTTTGTGTCGTCAGCTGGGACGCCAACGGTTCATAAGCGTGCACAGTCCAGGAGCTCTGCTGCGATGTCTCATCACATTCACAGAACAGATGTGAGATCACGGCTGGATGAGACCCGGTGTGTAAAACCCGGATCAGCCCAGTCCAAGTCCCTCCAGAGCACGACGTCGGACTCACGCTTCACGGACGCTCAATCGCCTGGAGCTCATCACGATGCAGAGAGAAGCAGGGAAATCACAACAGCATAATAACCCCGACGCCGTGGACATCACTCACCTCGTGTGTGTGTGTGTGTGTGTGCTGCGTTACACTCGCTCAACGGCTGAAAGACTTTATGAGATTTATGTCAAGTCCGTCTATTAAACATTACATCCTGATAATTGTTAGACGGCGGCGTTTTGTCTGATCCTTCTGTTCGTCTTCTCAACACTTCTGACCTGCATCAAACGCTTTCACTGCACGCTGCTTGGTTCGTCATCGAACGGCCTTTTTACTCTCTTTCGAGCTCTTTCTCTTGCGAGCTGCTCAGCCGTCGCTGAGTGTGTACATTTCTATTAAAGCACTTCATTAAATCCTCTGTGGTTTGCATTTCAATCAATCCGTCCTGCTCCTCGCTGCAGATACGAGCTCATGGAAACAGACGAGTCGAGGGAAGAAGGGCTTTAAAAACACACACACACACGCAGGTTCACAGGAAGCTCCTCAGGGCGGTGCACGAGAACATTCTCAGTAGGTATCAAAGACCCACTTCACTATTTCTAACGAAGATTTGAAGATTTGAATTTGGACATTCCCTGTATGTGTGTGTGTGTGCACATGCTGCAAACATGCAGTCTCATGCCCTTATATGGGCATAAAAGGGGTGTTTCTCTGTTCGTTGGTATCAAGCATGCGTGAGCTTTCAGTTCACCTGGACATGGCATTCATCAGTGTAAGAACACAGGTCGCACCAAGCTGCAGTTTAAAAAACCGCCACCATGTAAAACCTGTGAAGGGTTTGAAATCATCGTCCTGATACCTGAAGCTTTACAGAAACACTGCTGCAATGTTTACTCACATATTTCTAAAGTGAGAGACCTCGAGAATAAAACATGTGAAGACGTTTCATCAGGTCTTACAGGCCGGAGCACGGCTGCTTCTCACCGGGTGAAGAACACGCCTCGCGTCTTGTTCTCTGAGGAACTTTCTGCTAGAACATCTTTAGATTCTTCGTTTGTTTCTTTAAAGTGACCGTTTCATCAGAGAGTAGACGAACACGCTGACACGATGGAAAGCATTCTTCATGCATTGGTGGATGGCTGAGCGTCAGAGCGGCGTGCGGGCAGAGTGGAGGCCCGGCCGTGAGCAGGAAGTTGGTATGCACTCAGCGCGGTGATTTGTTTGAAAGCGTGTCAAAACATTTTGGATTGATTTCCTCCTTTCGAGTCACTTCGGTGAGCGATAAAAATCAACATGTCGAGACGTGAATATTGCATGAGACAGGTCATCCATCACATCTGTGCATCTGGGTTGTTTTTTTTTTTTTTGGTTAAATTTATATTCAAATGCTCGGTGACTGCAGCTGCACGCCGAGGCAGAACGCCGCACGCACACAGCATCAGACGACGGGCGGCGAAAAACATCCAGTCTGTTTGTACGGAGCGTCGACACCTTACTAAAAAGTCTTCTTCATCTTTAAATGAAAGATTTACACTGTGTGTGTGTGTGTGTGTGTGTGTGTGTGTGTGTGAGTGTGTGTGTGTGTGTGTGTGTGACATGCCTCTCACACACATTGGCCACAAACACACACACAGAGACACATGGAGAGGTGTCAGAGTGCGGCTGCTACAAAGGAGCTGTTGGGGAGTGCCTTGCTTAAGAGTACCTCAGCACTACCTGGACTAACTTCTACACTCTGGGACTTGAACCGGCGACACTCCGGTTCAAGTTTTTATACAGACAAAAAAATCAAGATAATTATTTATTTGTATCTAAAATTAAACGGCAGATAAACAGCTGTTGTAACTCTGGTTTTCCCGGATTGAAACCAGCACACCTGGACGGACGGCGTCTGGTCGCACGGCGGGATTTTAAACAAGAAAAGGGGAGTTTGTTTTCTTGTGAAAGGAGAAACACGGAGTGTGGATGTGTAAAGACGTCTCCAGGCAGATTTGATGATGTATGTTGGTTTGGTTTAAAGAATGTCGGACATGTTTCACATTTCTGCCAGCAGCTGATTAATGTCGGTTTTTCACGTGTCGGTTCCCGGGCCGAAACACGTCGAGCGTGTTCCTGAGACTCCGCTGACATTTCCTGCAGCGTTTACAGGCGAGCTCGTTACCGTGCGATAAGTCAGACATCTTTAAAGGTGAGACTTAAGGTGTGCCATTTATCAAGGCGGACTTTTGAACATTGTTATTTTCAGCTCTCTACGGTCTCTCTGTAGAGACACGTGTCACGTTTAAGTGACTTCCTGCCGTACAACTTAAACAGTCGGCTGGACATTCGTCTCATGGACATTTGTCTCTGCAGCAGCTCTGTGACACTATCACGTTTGTCCATGGACCAAAATGTTTCCATCACTTTGTTGACTCTTCGAAGACTCTGAAGGTAAAAGGGGGTCCAGCCTGGTACGGTCAAGGTGTCCCTAATAAAGTGGGCGAGGAGTGGAAGTGGGAAATTGAGCTTCTGCTGTCGGTTTGCTCCTAAAATGTAAAAACAGCAGAAGCGAAGGAGGCGTTAGCTTTAAGTTGGACATGTTTGATGAACACGTCCTCGGAGAAGTGAGAGTGACGAGCTCCTCTCTGTGTGCAGCCGTGCACAGCGCAGACCTCACGACCTCTCAGTCCTCTACGTCGTCCTGTTGCCGAGCGCCAGCCTGACAGATCCTCACAGTCAGAAGCATGACTCACAGAGCCTTTCTGTCATCACTCCTAATAACTCTTCCCTTTGCTTTAATGATTTAATGGGGACTAAATTGGCTGAAACACATGAGCGTCTCCTCCAGCTCCTTCTCTTCCAGCAGAACCGCCTGGCTGTGACCGAGCTCCTCCTCCTCCTGGATGTCATTCACTCTTATTTGCTCTCCGGACGGAGAGAGGGAAGACGACACTGAAAGTCCCAGGATACTACCCACCCGCACGCTGGCATCCACAAGGCAGCATCCCTCCAAACCCCGGCCTGTTGCCATGGTGACTATCGCAGCCACGGAGAGAGGAGGATGTGGGAGGAAGAGGTGGGTGGGAGGAACACGTAAAGGGGACGTCGGAGAAAGACATTGAGTGGATTGTAATGTGTGGTCTACTAACAGCTTAGTGAGGCTAACACACCTCAGTGTGCCATCGTAGTGTTAAACTGTGTGTGTGTGTGTGTGTGTGTGTGTGTGTGTGTGTGTGTGTGTGTGTGTGTGTGTGTGTGTATGACATAAGAAAACCACTCACAACATGTACGATACACTGCTCTGCTGTTTGTTTGTTTTAGGAGCTGAAGAATGAAATCAAAGGCAGAAAAAGACTCCATGTGGACGGTTACAGGGTACAGCGGTCCCACAGCAGCGGAGGGTTTGTGAACCCATTTCATCAGCTGAGTTTCATCTAAAAACACATTCTTATGAATCTGTAAAGGCAGGTCGCTCTTTTTCTCCAGATCCACTTTTTCAGATTTTGGTTGAAATAGTTTTTAGGTCCTGAGAGAAATGAATAACTTTCAGTTCTCTGAAAAAGGAAAAAAGAAAATCCATCATCTGTATCAGTTTGTAAGCCTGTAAAAACTTCCACCCATGTCAGGTGTGAGGTACCAATCTGATGAACCAATCACACGCCTCCCTGTCTCCCTGCTCTCTGATGAACCAATCACAGGCCTCCCTGTCTCCCTGCTCTCTGATGAACCAATCACACGCCTCCCTGTCTCCCTGCTCTCTGATGAACCAATCACAGCCTCCCTGTCTCCCTGCTCTCTGATGAACCAATCACAGCCTCCCTGCTCTCTGATGAACCAATCACACGCCTCCCTGTCTCCCTGCTCTCTGATGAACCAATCACACGCCTCCCTGTCTCCCTGCTCTCTGATGAACCAATCACACGCCTCCCTGTCTCCCTGCTCTCTGATGAACCAATCACAGCCTCCCTGCTCTCTGATGAACCAATCACACGCCTCCCTGTCTCCCTGCTCTCTGATGAACCAATCACACGCCTCCCTGTCTCCCTGCTCTCTGATGAACCAATCACACGCCTCCCTGTCTCCCTGCTCTCTGATGAACCAATCACACGCCTCCCTGTCTCCATGCTCTCTGATGAACCAATCACAGCCTCCCTGCTCTCTGATGAACCAATCACACGCCTCCCTGTCTCCCTGCTCTCTGATGAACCAATCACAGCCTCCCTGTCTCCCTGCTCTCTGATGAACCAATCACAGCCTCCCTGCTCTCTGATGAACCAATCACACGCCTCCCTGTCTCCCTGCTCTCTGATGAACCAATCACACGCCTCCCTGTCTCCCTGCTCTCTGATGAACCAATCACACGCCTCCCTGTCTCCCTGCTCTCTGATGAACCAATCACACGCCTCCCTGTCTCCCTGCTCTCTGATGAACCAATCACAGCCTCCCTGCTCTCTGATGAACCAATCACACGCCTCCCTGTCTCCCTGCTCTCTGATGAACCAATCACACGCCTCCCTGTCTCCCTGCTCTCTGATGAACCAATCACACGCCTCCCTGTCTCCCTGCTCTCTGATGAACCAATCACACGCCTCCCTGTCTCCCTGCTCTCTGATGAACCAATCACAGCCTCCCTGCTCTCTGATGAACCAATCACACGCCTCCCTGTCTCCCTGCTCTCTGATGAACCAATCACACGCCTCCCTGTCTCCCTGCTCTCTGATGAACCAATCACAGCCTCCCTGCTCTCTGATGAACCAATCACACGCCTCCCTGTCTCTCTGCTCTCTGATGAACCAATCACACGCCTCCCTGTCTCCCTGCTCTCTGATGAACCAATCACAGCCTCCCTGTCTCCCTGCTCACTCTCTTCCCCGTGCATGCGCGAGCCCACACTCAGGTCATGAGCTGAGGTCTGCTTCTGCACCAACAGCGTTCCTGCATGTAAGTAAGTCGACAAGACTTCGAGATGAGACCTTAAAAAAGACATCTTGAGACCGCTCAGGAATAATGAGTTTGTTGAAAATCAATCATTTAACATCATTTCCAACATTTATAATTCTCCTTTAATCACAATGTACATGCAATTATTTTTGTTTTATCTGGATAGATAAATAAGACTCTTTATTGTCATTGTATAAAGAACACAATCCTGTACAGCAGCGTTTGTATAAAATATGTATAAAATGTATCAAATAGATTCATCGTACATGATCAGTGATTGAATAAAGAGTCAAAGTGAAGCTGCTGAGTAATAATTGAACATCTCATCTATGTAGCTCTTCAGCTCCTCGTTCGATAGACAGATTTGCATAACGACCCTGATGAAGCTGCAGGATGAGTCCGACAATAGATAAGCTCTTAATTCAAGCTGTATCGGTTGAGTTTTGATCCTTCACGCCTGCTTTCGTGCACCTTGAAATGACTGAAGTCCTGCCAGAGCCCCCTCTGCAGCCTCGACTTCAAAAGGGCCTGATGAAAGCGGCGGCGAGGACTTTGAGGAGAGACAGAAGACAGCCAAGGTTACAAGTTTGTGGCGTCACTCGGGCCCTTTAAATGTGGACAGGCTTGTCCACGCCGCACGCCGTGTGACTACACTGACGCTTTGAGAGCGAACGCTAAGTGAGGAGAGAGAGAGAGAGAGAGAGAGAGAGAGCTGCAGGAGATCTGACTAATCATTCTCTTTGTGAAATCTTTTCACGTGACATGATAGAAATGCAACTTTAATGCACCTTCAGATGAGCTGGAATTGGCCTCATTTCAGAGGAATAAACCAACCAAAAACCTTTTCCCTTCTTCCTGATTCAGAAGGCTTATAAACTTTAACTCTGAGCACAGCGATCTCTCAAATCCAACTCTACACTTTTTGGATTTAACAGATATGCATGCGTTTCCAGCCTTCTCAGTCTTTCAGGGTGGATCTACCACCCTCCGCCTCGCTCGGAGCGGCACGAGACCGTCACTAAATATGTGCTTAACGTGCAGCTTAACTTCCTTTTTCATTTGGCCTCATTAAAAAAAAACCCAGACCCGTCCTCTTTTTTGCAGCTTCCCCCCTCAAGCCTCCTTGTTCCATGTCTGAAAGGCTGTGCTGTGCGTTTATGAGCGGCACGGGACCACATGCATGTACCTGTGTTACCTTTGTTAAGCCACAGCTGCACCGTGAAATAAACAAGTCAACACGCCACGTCATCAACGTGCACCAAACCTGCAGAGATGACGTTGCCATGGCGGTCAGCAGAAGGCGGCTCTTCATTTGCATACTGTCATTTGCATACACTGTCAGCTCTAGAAAGCAGTTTTGCAAAGAGAGCTTGAGTCCTGTTACTGTTGTGTTTGGGTTTTGTGACCGTCTTATTGCCGCTGTAGTAGTCTTTGTCCGTCGTCTGCTGGTGAGGTGCTTCACACATTCTCTCGGAAGTCCTCGAAGCAGCCGGGCAGCTTGTTGCGTTGGATTGAGTCGCCTGGTTTGATCAGTAGGGGGCGCTGCTGAGGCTCAGCAGGACGGCCTCCTGGTCATGACGCCGGCCAGACGAAGAAAACGTACTTCATGATTCCCCGAGAGGAAACGCGTCAGTGCCTTTTACAAACATTAGATCCACGCAGATCAAATCTCCTCTCTCTCTCTTTTACTCTGGTGTAAGCGTCATCACCACACACACTGTTCCTCCGTCTTTACTACGCCGTCTCCATGGTAACTACTACTAGGTGCAGACAGAAGTGCTGCTTTAAAGACGAAACCTTGAGTGATCCATCAGGAGTTCTGCAGAATGTGTCTGCCTGCGTTTCTCACCTGCTGCTCCGAGCATCCCACAGGGACGAGCGAGGCGGCTGACAGGTGATCCCATCGAACACTTTGCATGTGTGCTGGAGGGTGAAGAGGTCTTACCTCTACACCCGGGACAGTCTACATGACTGTGACATCAAGCTGCTCATCCTGACACTGTGTCTAAACCTTTCTGTATGTTTTTCACACAGCTGTCTTCCTTCTTTTTTTTGAACAGGACAGGAAAGGTTGTGGGGATGACGTAGGTCGGATTCAAACCCTTGTTGTGCTAAGCACTTTGTGACATGTTGTTTTAAAAAGTGCAACATAAATAAAGCTTTACTTACTTACAACCACACTGTAAAGGTGTATTATAAGGAAGAAATGCTTCTGAAGCTTGACCGTGACTCAGCCAGGATCCTTTAGATTACAGATTTAAAACAGGATACAGAACAGAACGTTCCGGAGGCTAAGAAACCTGAAAACCTCCAGCGTGAATTTAAGAAAGAGTAAACTCTCATTGAGGTCTGCACTTCCTCCCGCTCGCTACCATCAGCCAATGAAAGACTTCTGATCCGACCTTCCCAACAGGTTCCTAAGTCTCTAACTCGTCTCTTCTCCTCTGTCGCCCCCCGGTGGTAGAACGAACGACCGTTAGATCTGCAGAGTCCGTTTGCACCTTTAAGGAAAAGCTAAAGACCCAGCTCTTTATGAACACCTGTTGCGCTCTGCCTCTGGTCACTTCCTGTCAGCACCTGTGCGTCCGATCACACTTAAATCTGTTCGTTTGCACTTCCTGATGTTGTTTCCTCCTCTCTAGAATCCTTGCTTGTGCTGTTCGTCATGTATGATGACTTTATCGAAGCGTTTAAACGAGTGCAGAATGTCATCGACAGCAACCAGCTGCACAAACTGAAGATAAAAAGCAGCATAAGAAAGTTCATATCTCACATGAGGTGACACAACCTCCAAAATTGTCCTTGGCTTAAACTGCAATCACCTGTGTGTCCTGCCTTGTAGTGTTAGCATGCTAATGTTAGCGCTCTTAAGTTAGCTAGTAGCTTCATAAACTCTTCATCCAAATAATCAGTGAGAATTTTCTTCTTCTTGACTCAAACAGTTTTTATACACAAGGGGAGGAGCCGGCCGTCCCGTCCATGTAAACACAGCTCTGACTACACAACACAGCCAGCAGGACTCCAGCTTCTCCCTCCCTATAAACAGTCAGGACTCATTTACACAGGACACACTGATGAGTCATGATTACTGATGAGGAACATGTCGCACATTCTTACTTTAAAGTACAAAGTAGAATATGAGACAGTGAATGAAAACATCACTGCCTGCAAAGACTATCATGGTGGTATGTTGACATCACTCCCCTGACTGTGTCAGCACTCATCCTGTTGCTTTCAGCTAGAAAGGGGCGGAGCCACCTAATTTGATGTCATGCACCTGACCTCAGTATTTAAGTCTGCTTCTCACTCTCCATCTTCCTCTCTTGTCAACATTACATTTAGAGTCATCATTCGCTTCAACTCTGGTTAAAAGCAAGTTTAACTGAGACGTGTGGTTAAGGTACGTCTGTGGACACTTAATTGTTACTGATGCACTTAGAAGATGAATGACGATGCACCCTTTAATACATGTCATACTTCAATCCACATGGGGGTGCTAGAGAACACGCTGCACAAGAGCAGCAGAGGAGAGAATACTTTATGTGCTCTTAGTTTGAGCTATTATTTGGAGACATAACCGACTCATGTGTGCAGGCGTGAGTGTGTGTGTGTGTGTGTGTGTGTACCTGTGTTCGCAGGATCTCTCCTTTGGTTAGCTGCATGTCTCCAGTGAGTTCTTTAACAGTGATGCCCAGTGGCTCCAAACGCTTACTGAAGTAATTAGTCATCTCAGCTGCCAAGGCCTTCATCGGAGCCACGTATACGATCTGCAGAGACAGAGGAGGAGGGGTAAGGAGATGAATGGGACGGAGAACAGATAGGGGGGTGTAGAGGATGGAGGTGTGGTTGGGGAGGAGAGGGGGAGGCAGTACAGCAGAGTGGGACTGGAAGGACACTGTGGTGATAAATGAACAAACACAGGCGGGATCATTTGTTCCCTGGCAACCTGCACAAATCACAATTTATTGAGAAATATGACGCCAGCCACCTGCACGGGCTGAAGTTTAATGGTGATGTATGAAAAGTGTCCACTGTCACTGGCTGCCACTGTGTGTGTGTGTGTGTGTGTGTGTGTGTGTGTGTGTGTGTGTGTGTGTGTGTGTGTGTGTGTGTGTGTGTGTGTGTGTGTGTGTGTGTGTGTAAGCCAACATGAAAGCCTTTTGAAAGTCTAAATTATTTATGTGAGTCACAATAGGACACTGAAGTGAGGAAAACACTGAGAGTAGACTATTGATGATTCTATATAAAACTTCCTCAGTAAATTATATCCCAAAATAATCGAGGATACAGGAAATACATTCATACGTTTACTGGGAGAGTTATGTAACCTGGTGAAGTCGGATAAAATTAAGTTTACATTACAACTAACAATAGATTTTTTTTCTTTTTCTTACATTTGAATTAATCAAAAATTTTTAGTTAATTGTTATTCGAAGTTCCATTATTTCCTGTTTAAAAAACATAAATAGCTTTACTTCTTAAGCTGAGAGTACTTTACTTGCTGTGTGCTTTTATTTTGAAATAGAGTAAGGCCCTGCCTTTAGATGGAAAAATGACTACACATTCATTATTTTTTGTGAGCTATAAAAATATGCAGCACCTTGTTGATAGCACTTCCTGGTCTCCTCGCTCTCATTGGTTAGCCCGTTAGTTAGTATGAGTACTGTAAAATTACAGTTAATTGCTGGCGCCTCTGCTGCTAGCTCTTTACAGTTCATGTTATTATTGTTAATTATTGTTATTAACAGTGTAGGCTCTTTTTTTTATTATTTAAGCTGAGTTTACTTGCTGTGTGCTTTTATTTTGAAATGAAGTAGGTCCCTTCCTTTAGATGGAAAATGGCTCTCTGTGAGGAAACAGTGAGTCCAGGTATAAAGCCAAGCAGTCACACCTTGAACTCGTCCTTCTTGATGACGCCGCCGGGCTGCAGGTGCTGGCGGATCTCGTGCAGGACGGTCAGCATGGCGATGTTGGTCTTGCCGGCGCCGGTCGGAGCACAGATGAGGAGGTTTTCGTTGGTGTTGTAGGCCGTCTCAAACACCAGAGACTGGATCCTGTTCAGACGCTTCATCCCCTGAAACACCAGCTGACCGATCTAAACAGATCCAAAGAAAAGGAAGCAAAGAAAGACGCTTGATATGAGTGAAGCGACAGCGTGCACGCCCACCTGATGTGTCTCAACATATCTGCAGACGTCCAGCTGACAGAGAACAACACAAGATAATTATATTATCAGAATGCTTGAAAAATCCACAGATTTAAAAAGTACGTTTCAAATCTGGACTATTATTCGACTTATAATACGAGTACAAACATCTCATGCATGTAGACTGAGTAAATAGAAAGTGTGTGTGGATCACAGGGTGGATTTGGAGGATCATGACAGCCCAGCGTGTGACTGTGTTTGACTCAGAGAAGACTGCACTGCAGAGCCCCGCAGTCCTGGATCCAGTGTGGTGACATGCGACGAGACAGCCGATCAGTTCCCCGTGTCAGTGACTGAGTGTCTGTGTTAGAGGTGACTGCACAGAAAGTGGAGCATAAGGAAGCATCGAGCAGGAGAAAATGTGTGTGGTGGGATCAGCTGTCACTCAAGATGCCCTCCGTCTGTGTTCACTATGGCAACAGAGTGCGGGTGATGGCCCTCAATCTCACACTGCCTCTGATAAGTAGAGAAACAGCCAGAGAGAAGGACAATTGGTACTGCACACATACACACACACACACAGGCGTAAACACTGCTACACACACACTCAGAAGAGTGAAAACATCCAGCTGCTGCTCAGGTGAATCATTTCACTGTGGAACAAAATGTGCACGGTCAAAAAAAAAACAACATAGTGAAAGAGCGAGGAAAACCAATGTGATGTGCTTCTCTTCATGGCACGGGGGAAGAATAGATCAGCGCCGTGTATCCACAACAATCAGTGACACACATGAATACGGCTCCAAACGGAACACGGCGTGACGCTGTAGTGTGTCCTGGAGTTTGGGATTTTGTGGAGGACGTCTGGGTTTGTGTGCGAGTGAGTGCTCTGTCCGTCTTGTGACTCTTTGGTTGTTCGGTGGGTTCGAGAGCGTGACTCGTCTGTGTGTGACCATCCACAGGTGGAACCCGGTGAGTGCAGTGGATGTTACTTTGACCTTTTATTATTTATAAAGTCTGTCAGATAGATGAATCGTAGAGAGAATCATATCGTGAGTTGAATGAACGCTTATCTCTCTATACTAAATAGATCAACATGGAATCAATGCTGGCTGTCTATTTCATCAACTTGCACTCAAAATAAAGAAATAAATCCTCTAAATGTATTTATTTTTTATTCTCAAATTATTTCTCAACATGTGGACTTTAATCTTAAGATGGATTTCTTCTCTTGCGTGGTGTTTTCTTGAATCCGAGCAGCAGCTCTGACCCTGGCTCCTTCATCATTCCCGCACAGAGGAAGCTGCAGCGGACTCTCCCACTGCAGAGGTCAGTGTGGCTCCAGGTGTTCTCTCAGCTTCCTGTCCTCGCACAGTGAGGCTGCTCCAAGCCGCCTCCAGCTTCGACAGCACCATTATTTATTCAGGCGTTCATTAGAGCTACTGTATGTCATCACTTTCCCCTTCCCCTCGTTTCGCTCCGACACTCAGAGAAAGAAATAATTAAAGAGTGCGTGTCAGGCGAGGATATGCTGGGTGCCTTTTCGGAAGTTGGCCCGGGCGGGAGGAAGAAGTTATTAATGCATCAAAGAGCAACTTTATCAAAGTCCACTTACGCTGGGAGGAGTGAATGGAAGCGGTGGTTTCAGCTCGGTGCTTAATGGGGGCTTCCGATTAGCTCAGCACAGCGTCTGATGATAGTTTAGCTAGTTTGGGTTACATGCAAACTGCTTACTGAGACAGATATCCACCACCGGTTAAAAAAACGTTGTTTCTTCACATGTATGATAAATGACAGGATCACCTGAGGGACCCTCAGGTAATTCAGGGATCATCCCTTAGCGTCAGTGTGTGGAGCGGCTGCAGTCCCGCGGGATCAGTGAGGCCTGAAGTTGACTTGAAAACACTCAGGAGATGTATGTTAAACACTTTGTCTCTGGGGGGGGGGAGAGGGGGGGCCTGCTGAAGCTCCGTCCACACATGTGCTACACTTCCAACCTAACAACGAGCATACTGTTTATAAAATGATGTATTCACACTGTGTGGCCAGATGAGCCTGCTGGACTGAGATGCAGATTCGGACAGGACTACGATCCCCAGAGGAACTCTGCGTGTGCTGAAATTCGGGCGGTACACTCTTATGATGTTTTCACACGGGATAAAGAAACACAGAGATCGTGAGCCGTCGTTACAGATTACCAGAGGTCCCCAGGTAACAGTAAACCTGTGCGATTAGAGCCTGATTTCATGTATTTATACCTCCGTGTGTCGACGACAACCTCAACATTCGGCTCGGCGTTTTTAATAAATGACAAACTCCCCGAGCTGAAGGTGCAGTATAGATGTTACTGAAGTGCATCCTCTCCGTAATGACTGCGATGACTTCTTCTACTCTCTCTCTGAACTGAGACGGCAGCTCCAGTCTCTTCCTGTCTACCCAATTATTTCCCCGAAGGCGCAGTCCACCAAGCTCCCACTTATAAATATTCATTTTGGAATCATGGCCCGCTGAGCTTCACCCTCTTTTCGCGGAGCCTCTGCACACTCGTTCCCGTGTCTCGGCGGTGACCAGAGAGGCACAACAATCACTTGAGCGGCTGGCCCTCGTTTTGATTTATCGACTTTGTCTGTTTGGTACCAAAAGCTGGCGTTCCCCACACTCCTTAAACATGCTAATTCATGCTAATGTATGCCTAGCCCCAGTATTCACCTTGAGGTAAAGCACACATGTTGTAAATAGAAATTTGCCATCACTTAATGATCTTTGGAAATCTTCAGTGGGTTTTTTTTATTCTCTCTTTTAAAGCTCTCTGGCTTCATTCTTATGTTAATGTATGCACACACATCTTCCAATCGGAGATCCAGCTGTGCCTGCCAAAACCTGTCTCCAGGGTGTGATGGCAGTGTTGTTGCCGAGGTACTTACTGTACTGCAATGGACATCATGCAGCTGTTAATACACAGTATACAGGTCCAACTGGGCCTTGATGAAGACAGAGATTGTCCCGGTGACACTGAGCTCAAAACTTTTACTACATTTAAACTTCTTTGATGTTGCAGGTTAGCATTAAAGGAGTCATATGTAACGCTGATCAAATCAAATTCTAAACATCACAGAGTTCTTTGGCCCCGCCCCCTCCTCTCTAGAGTGGATGCTCACGCAGCTCACACATGTGGTGGACACTGTAGCTTCAGTGTTTAGCCAGCTCTGCATGTGGTGGACACTGTAGCTTCAGTGTTTAGCCAGCTCTGCATGTGGTGGACACTGTAGCTTCAGTGTTTAGCCAGCTCTGCATGGGTCTGTAAAGCTTTCTGCGTTCTAACCTCTCTCCATGTTTCAAAAGCATCTCCAACATACAAAATGCAAAAACGTTATAAAAATGGCGACCGCCGTTAGACACTCGGGCCGGGAAATGAATCCAAAAAATTAATCGAAGCCGACATTCAGAACCTCTAACACACCTCAACATGCCCATGTCGATAGTTTGAATTATTATCATGGCAGAGTCACGTGACGACACGTCCAATCCGCAACATGGAAGCATCGTCATTTTGTCTTAAGGGGAGACGACAGTGAATCAAAAAAAAAGTCAAAAGGACACACAGAAAATTATTCATTTTCTACTGTTTGAGAATAGTTCATTTCCTCTTTCAAAATAAAATATGATGTTTTAGGGTTTGGGTTTGAATTTTCAATAAACAACAACAAACAATATCCCAGTGAAATAATCATTCATGGGGCGCTGATGGTGCAGTGGGTAGTGTGCGCAAGTCTACAGTCCTCAACGTGTGCGGCGCCGGGTTCGAATCCGGCCTGTGGCTCTTTTACCACATGTCGATCCTCACTCTCTCTCTCTCTCCCTTATTTCCATCTCTGTCCACTTTCCTATCTCTCCAATAAAGGCGCAAAAATAGCCCAAAAATAAATGAAAGAAAGAAAGAATGAATCAATTGTTCATTGATGGAGTTAAAATGTTTCATTAATCGTGATGTTGATTTGAGGTCAAATCGACAGGAAACATGTCCTGAAGAACAGCATCCTCTTCACTCATCATCTCCAAAGCTTTGACTCTTTCTATCAGCTGATGATGATATTTCACTCACCAAGAGTCACTAAAACTAACAGGCAGGCTGTGAGCCAATAATCTGACAGAACCAGCGTCAACACTTCAGCTAAAACTGATTTCAAAGACGTGTTAAAGGATTAGTTCAAAGAAAGAATCCACTCGTTCTCTTTTTTCTACATATTAATCCACTCCAGTAACAGTCAAGTCAGTGAAGCCAGCCACCCAAAATCAACCCAAACAGAGGCCAGTCATCACAACCAACAAGTTGTTTTATTGCTAATTGATGCTCATTATTGCAGCTAAATGATCCTGGCTCCACTTCTCAGCTGAAAAGACATCCAAGGCTTATAAAAGGCAGAGTAGAAGCTCTGCTGGATAATAGACCACCACACACACACATCTGTGGTCATGCTCTCAGCAGCCGGGTTAAATAAAGTTTGTAATGAGAGCAGCTGTTGGAGTCCGGTCAGAACCAATCTTTCAATCCCAGCTGGCTGCAGCAGGACTCCAAACATTTTTCAGGACTTATCATGAAACCGGTCAGAAGAGGAACAATCTGCGGCTGTAAACGGAGAGAGAAACACTGAGGCTATGTTTCAGTATACACGCATGAGAAGGAGCCTATCGGCCAATCTTGGGCGAGCGCTGAGTGGGATGGAAACTGACAGGCTCATTAACACAGTGGATACACAGCCTACGGCCATATGGGCAAACTGGGAGGACTGGGAATACCCTGCCAATCCAGCAGCCACTTAAAACACACTAATTGGACACCAGTGTGGTCCACATTCAGAGGGATCCCAGTGTATAGGTTTAATAGAGAAGCGGCGATGGCCACAGACTGGTTTTTTTTGGTGGCAGTTGGATTGTGTTATTATTGTGTGTTTACTGTATGAGTCACTTTATAAGCTACTAAACTAATTAAATTCCTCTGTGCATCAGTAATGGGAAGCTAAGAGATATAATTGTTGTCATTTTCATGCCATCCTTTTAATTACTTTCTGGTTCCATTTCATTCCATTTGAATTGACAGCCTGATCAACTTTTAATTGCCAGTTTTTGCTAACAGCTTATCAGCCTGCTCCAAGCCTGCATGCAGAGTGCTAAATGACCTGGCCAAACACACCCCCACACACACACACAAATATATGCAGAATGAATCCCAGAGCCCGTCCTGAGGATCCTCGTGCATGCTGAGCACACTCGTGCACACACACAAACGCCTCAGCAGCAGATGCACGGTGGGCTCCGACTGAGTGAGACGCAGCAAACAGGACCACCATTCATTTCCCTACAAAACAGCAGCAGCAGGATTTGGGGGGAGGGGGGGTGGGGGGGAGATAGCAGAGAGTGAGGTAATCCATCACTTCACACAGATGTACCTGGTGAAAAAGCATCAACAGTATTAAAGCTCCAAAACCTCCAACAGACAGGAGACAACCCGCACGGCCATCTTTGTGTTATTAACATCAGACTGAAGCTGTGATCTATATCAGCTCATTATACAGGGAATGGATTAGTGGAACACCTTATTATATACTCAAATACAACGCAGAGCACATTAAACGTTTCTATCGTTATACTGTACAAGAAAGAGGGTCACGCAAAAAAAATATAAATGTTTGTTTTTCATCGTTTTAATACATTCACAAGCAACAGAAAACAACAAATACCAGAACTCTTAACCCCCGATCCCGCCCAAACCCACGGACTGGATTGTGTTTATTCTTCAAGAGCGCACAGAAGCCTGGTGGTTTGTGCGTGCACTGTGTTCCTCTTGATGTTTAAAGAATCATCAAAGACGCGTTTCTAAAAACTTTCAGCAGCCTGGCGAAACGTTTAAAGACTTAAAGAGCGTTTCAATGTCATTAGGGGGAATTTGGAAGAGGCTTACAAATAATAGCCTCGAACATGTTTGAAGTCTCACTTCATTACATTAACTATTTGCAGACAGTTCATACAGACAGCAGCGTTATTCACTCATCTCTTCTCCTGTCTGACACACTAGGATGTTTATTTCAAGTGATTTCTGGGAGTTCTGCGACTCCATCAGACTGGATTGTAAAAGTCTCGAACCCTGGAGTCCTTCATAGATGCCTTAAAGACTGGCAGCTTATGAAGTGTAAGAAAACACAGAGAGGCACAGTTGTGTGCTGCGGGGGAAACACATCAAAACTGGATTAGGAAATGCAATCAAGGTGGATTAATTATGGATGGAGGGCTGTTCAGTTCTGCCTCATTTTGAATGCTTGGACACTGTCTGCTTTCTGCACAGGGAGGAAGAGGGCAAGCTGTCAACATCCAGGAGACTCAGAGGATGCTGATGGTGGAGCATTGGAGGGAGACAGCAGTACCAGGCCTGCTCACCTGTTTACACCAGCTAAAGATTAAAGGAGCAGTCAGTAAAATGTGTAGTGACTGAAACGATAAAGTGACCTCACTATAGTGAGATTCTGCTCCTGAATGCTCTGGATTTGTTTGGACCAGAGAAGGTAGGCGGGGCTTTGAAGGCCGTTTTGGACGCCCCTGGGTTTGCCAGATATGAGAGCAGTTATCAGGTGAACAGGTGTTGCAGCGATGGAAGCGGGCAGTGGACCTGCTTCAGATAGAAGTGATTGTACCCGAGCTAAAAAGCCTCTGCATGTTTCTAATAAGCTCCAGCAGCAGAAAGCTGCTCAAACTAGGATCAATGTTGGAGATGCTTTTGAAACATGGAGAGAGGTTAGAACGCAGAAAGCTTTACAGACCCATGCAGAGCTGGCTAAACACTGAAGCTACAGTGTCCACCACATGCAGAGCTGGCTAAACACTGAAGCTACAGTGTCCACCACATGCAGAGCTGGCTAAACACTGAAGCTACAGTGTCCACCACATGCAGAGCTGGCTAAACACTGAAGCTACAGTGTCCACCACATGCAGAGCTGGCTAAACACTGAAGCTACAGTGTCCACCACATGCAGAGCTGGCTAAACACTGCAGCTACAGTGTCCACCACATGCAGAGCTGGCTAAACACTGAAGCTACAGTGTGCACCACATGCAGAGCTGGCTAAACACTGAAGCTACAGTGTGCACCACATGCAGAGCTGGCTAAACACTGCAGCTAAAGTGTCCACCACATGCAGAGCTGGCTAAACACTGCAGCTAAAGTGTCCACCACATGCAGAGCTGGCTAAACACTGAAGCTACAGTGTGCACCACATGCAGAGCTGGCTAAACACTGAAGCTACAGTGTGCACCACATACAGAGCTGGCTAAACACTGAAGCTACAGTGTCCACCACATGCAGAGCTGGCTAAACACTGAAGCTACAGTGTCCACCACATGCTGACCTGTGTGAGAGGAGGGGGCGGAGCCAGACAGCTCTCTGTGATGATTAGACTGCAGTATTTAAACCATAAATCAGTCCACTACATCTTCCATCAGACATTTTAAACATGTGTCATGAAGATGTTAGCATAAACTAGGTGTGTTGTTGAAACTTCCATATGAACAAAAAATGGAAACAGCCATCTATCCCTTTCATTGGCAGATTTTCAAACTGTTGACTTTAACTTCAACAATCAAAATCATTATACTGGATTGTTCCAAACTGCCAATATTTTCAGACTACGTAATTGTTCTGATTTCTAACTTTGATGAATTGTCCGGCACTAATTTGCAACATAAAAATCAAGACAAGATACAAAGAAAGAAAGATCGGAGTCATTTGACACAACATTCAAACACCAAACGAACATTCAAACACGTCTTCAGCTTGCTTTGCTCAGGGATTGTTTCATGTTTTGTTTGTTTGACCGTCTTAAAACGTGGGACCCTGTAACTCCGGTTTGATGGTAACAGTTCTGTGTTCAGAGCGTGGTCAGGATCCGAGGCGATGCTATTGGCCTACGATCTTCAAGTCGAACTGTTTAGGCTTCAGACGGGTGAACAGACACACATACCACTGTTGGACACTTTGAATCACAGAGCTAAAGAACAAAACTAGAAGAAAGATCTCAGTGGGTCTTTGATTTGTTTTTTTCACAGATGTAAATCATGTGATCTTTCCCGGACAGCAGATGGTCAATACAATCCTGGATCCGAACTTCCACATCAACTTTCTGACACCTCCTGGATGAAAGCTCAAAGTATCTCATTCACGTTTTCCATAAGAAACATGAGTTCAGAGTTTTACTGACATTTGAGGAAACAGAGATTTGGTCCTGGCACCTTTCTGTTTGCGTGTGCGGTCTCTGTGTGGTTTGTTTTGACTTCAAAATGGTTTTTGAGCAGACTGTGTGATAGGGCAAAGTGTTAAAAGGAAAACTCTGAAGCCATCATCTGATAGCTCCAAAGTCAGCAGAACTCAGAGCGCCTGGGTTAACTCTGCTCCGTGCAGCAACAGGAGATCCACAGCTTGAATCTTAAACTTTTCTGCACCCAACTATCAGCAGAAAGTCAGCTGAACTTTTTCCTAGCACCAAGTTAAATAATGATCTTCTCTGATCTCGCTCACAAATTAAGTGCACCTACAGCGCTTTAACTCATCTCTTCATGCACAGATGCTTCAATTTAAAAGCTTTCTATAAAGACTGAAAGGGCAACATCGCTCCATATCCTGCTGGGCTTTTAATGTGAAACAACCCAACTGGAAGTGTCGCCCTGTGCCAGAAGCTTAATGCATAAAAAGGAAAAGTAGCATCAAATAGTGATGATTGGTTTGAGAATAGAAATATATATATATATATATATATATATGTAAATATATGTAGAAGTCAATTTAACAGAAAATTAAAAGTCACAAATGATGCAAAAACAACTCTAACACTAATATCTGTCTACTCTGTTTATAAACTCCCCATTAATGAAAAAAAGTCCATCCTCTCCGTCTTCTGCCTGCTCTACTTTTCAGAAAATGTGTGCTCAAACAGGCCGTTTGGAGATTTTCCCTTCATGACATCACAAAGGGCAGTAGCCCCTCCCCCAGGTGGGTGACACTCCCACAGCTAGGTGTTTGTTCTGCCCTCTGAGTCTGCCTTCTCACCGTGAACAATAGGACATGGAGCCAGAAAGCAGCGAGTACACCCGAGCCCTTCCAGAGAGGGGGCGTGGTCAGACACAGCTCATTTACATATTTAAAGCTACAGACACAGAAACAGCCTGTTCTGAGCAGGGCTGAAATAGAGGGGTTTATAGACATGATCAAATACAGGATCAGAGTGGATTTACAACAACACACTTCACACACATGATGAAGAGGAGCTCTGACACTGATTTCACCTGCAGAGGAGGAGATCATGTGACCTTTAAAGGACTACTAGAAATGTTCTGATCATAGTGGACAAAGTGGATGCAATATGTGAAACCTCTGAGAACTGACTTTTGTTTACATGGCCCATTGAGGGCACATCGTTTTATCTACAGTTCTGTCATTTAAGACACTTTTTTAAAATTAATTTAAAGTCTAAGACAGTAAGTCTAAGACAAATCTTCTTTTCGTCTTACCTTCTGTCTGAGCGGGAAACAACATGCGTAAAAGGAGCAACAGGTTTCCGTTAGGCTACTGGTGCCCAAAACATTGCAAATTGGTTTCCATTTGAAAGCTTCACGTTTGAGCGTTGTGTGTCAAGATTCAAGGAGATTTCTGGGACATTTTCAGATGTGCATCACAGAAAGAAGAAATGTGAGCAATACACAGGAGGTAAAAGTGAAATCAGAGCGACTTTATTCGACACAATGACTTGAGTGAGTGAAAGATTAACAACGCAGAGTCGAAAATCATGAGATTGTAAAGTCGTAAGAGTCAAGCAGCATTAAGATAAACTGCACAAATTGGTAGAAAGTAGTCCTTCATTACTTATCCCCCCCCTCATGGTTTTCTGCATGAATCCCCTCGCCCTGCAGGCCGCTCCCCTCTGCTAATGTGTCATTTCTCCGAATGTATTAGCAGCTCGAGTGGATTTCTATCAATTAGCACTTGATAGAAACTCTGGACATGATTTGAGCTGCCGTGTCCGTTGAGCTGTCAGTGGTGTGAGGTGCATCAGCGTTACTTCCTGTCTGTGTTTGCTCCATCTGTTCTACTAAAGAGTGGCACTTGCTCTCACTCACAACACACTGAGTAACATATTTATTCAGATAAATTAGGAAGGCTTTTACCACGGTGCCAAGAGCAGGAAGCCCAGGCCTTGATTCATTAGTTAAAAAGCAGCCTAATAAATTCCCCACTTTTAATGTTTCACAGAGCTATTAAAGGCGTAGCGAGGCTCGCACAGCCCTGTTTCCCATTACAGCTTTCAATAAATGACAATCGGCACTCAGTGTAAACGGGACGCGGAGGAGGGGAGGGGGGCGTCACGAAAGCTTTGAAAGGCAGGCTGAAAAGTCTAATAGCACGTAAAGACTTATTAGGCATTGTGTGTCTACGCTTCAGAGGACTGAGGCACTTTGTTCCACAGTTGCCCAGGCTTAAGTTAATGAATAGAGCCACCGCCTGACTCAGGCTAATTCACATCGCTCAGCTGCAGACAGAAGTTCCATATCAATCTATATCAGTTACAGCGAGACTTCAAAGATGAAGGAAAAACTGCTCGCAAGCTGCAGAGAAAGTCTCAGAGAGAGAGAGAGAGAGAGAGAGAGAGAGAGAGAGAGAGAGAGGGAGAGGGAGAGGGAGAGGGAGAGGGGGAGAGGGGGAGAGAGAGAGAGAGAGAGAGAGAGAGAGAGAGAGAGAGAGGGAGAGGGAGAGAGAGAGGGAGAGGGAGAGGGAGAGGGAGAGGGAGAGAGAGAGAGAGAGAGAGAGGGGAAAAACGAGAAGAGTCTTCGAGAAAGTGAGAAATTTATTTATTCTGCTCTTCACATCGTTTCTGTTCCAGTGTTTGTCGGAGAAGCTGGGAGAGAATCAACCAGCTCATAAACTGATCAGCAGCATCGGAAAACTGTCAACGATGCAGAATCCAAAAACATCCTCCTGTGATGTTCTCTAATTCTCCGGGAGCTGAAATGAGCTCCCGAGAGAGCGTCTCAAATCCTTCCTCTATCCCGCTGAATGGAACACCTAACACGTTCAAATGTTCCAGAAACTTCTTTATCAGCACGATTACGTCAGAGAGTCGAACGATGCTCAACTGTTCGAGGATTATTTATTTTGCATCATCACTCTTCTATCTAGCTGGAGTAAAAATCAACACACAAGCACTTTCCAAAAGTGAATTGATGGAGGTGAGGAGTTCACATGAAGCTCTCAGACATGCACCAGTTGTTGTTTTGGGACTTTTGTGCTTTTATTAGAGACAGGATGATCGAGCCATGACGTGCAGGGAAGGAGACACAGGCTGGATGAGTGCCCGGCCTTCAGCCTCTGTACACTGGGCTTGTGTGACTAAAACATTTGCCACCGTTCACTGTCTGCAGCTGGAGGCAGCTTTGCATGTGCACGCTGCATGGACCAGGCTGGCGCCTCTTCAGGTCAAAATCCTGCCTTTAAAGAAACCACAGCTGAACTGTTGATTAAGTGAACCGTGTGGAGTTTTGATTGGAGACTGTCGACTCCCGTACGGGATGGAAGCAGGAGCCTGAAGTCCACCTGGTGAAAGCAGATGGTACCTGAAAGACCCTCACAGCTGCACAGAGGCTGCACATCCTGGTCAGTGGAAATCCCCACACAGGAAGTGAGTGACTAAACAGACTGCTGCATCAGACGGTGTTAATATAACAATGTGCAGACTAAACACAACTCAACAATGATTTGAAATATAGGGAGAAATGTCCAGCTGATGATGCAAACAGTTGATCAAACACTGCCAGAGAAAACTCTCAGTTCAATCTGCATTCAGCGCCTGATCAGAGCTAGCTGCTGCTAGCCGTCAGCGAGCCTCAGGCTGATGAAGGAGGGGAGAGAGAGCAGAAGATAAGCTGTTCCTGTGCTACAAACACAGGAGGATAGTCTGACATGTTTATTACACACCATGGAGCTGGATCAGTGGTGATAACATGTGACGTCTGTGATGGTTCAGCAGGATCACGAGAAGTTTCAACGAGCAGGAAACAAAGCTTGGCTCTCCGTCTGAGTTGGGGGAGGGAAGCTTGGAGCACGACACCCATGTCTTCCTTCAGGTGTTCGATCAGAGAGAAGCTATTAGCACCTTTACCTTCACACAGGAAGTGGAAGCACATCAAAGCAGGAGACACTGTGAAGATGAGAAGACTCACCTGAGCCGGACGTTTCATTCACACCTCACACTGAAACACCAGCTACGATTATTAAAGACCTCAGAACATGACAAACCCACCAACCAGCACGCCATTTACTGAGAAGCTTCTGTCGCCTGTCTTCAACAAAGACGAGCCAAACAAACCGAGGCAGAACCGATCTGTGCATGTCTGAACACTCCGTGACTTGTCCCAGTCCAGCTTGGTGTTTGGGTCACACGTCTTCAGAGGGGCGGTAACCACCACGTTTGCACGTTGTTATAAATGTGTCTGTAAAAGCTCAACACAGTGATGCTGACGACTGATACTCACTTTAAACTCAGATCAGCTCCAGGTCGCACCTTCTACAGGAAACTCACCAAGCTGAAACCTTTGACCTTTGCACACAAGCCGCTTTTGTTTTCGGTTGCTTTTTTTTATTATTTTTTTTAGATCAGAAACAGAAACACGTTTGTCGCCGACACCTGGCAAACTAATCAGAGGCATTTACGAAAGGCTGCGTAGATAACACAGAGCGATCTGTCACTCCTTCAGAACAACAAACATGGCCTCCGTCCACATGAACACAAGACGAGAGCGAGGACAGTTTCTCTCCGGTCTGGAAGCACACGCTACAAAAAAAAAGGAAATCCACCGAGCGTCTGATGGTGAACACGACAGACACGAGAAACACGAACATCCAACGTGTTGGGAAAGAAACAATAATGGATGAAAGGTTGCAAACATGAAGACATTACATGGGATCATTTCAGCCTGAGCTGTTGGAGCTAAACGCTCACCTGAAGCTGCAGAAGTTTAGAGCACAAACAGGTGAATGAAGAAATCCATCAACTCTGCTGCTCTTTTGTTTTAAGGGGAATTTAAACCTCTGACAACAGACAGTGCTGCTGCCTGGACAAACCCCCCGTGCCTAATGTCCCTCCCTCAAAGAACGCCATGACGAGGACTCAAACTGACAGGCATTAAAGAGATCAGTGCTCAAACTACACACACACACACACACACACACACACACCTGAGCCAGTATCACAAACTGTGAAAACAACAACAGCAACAGTGTAATTGTGATTAAACCATTCGTCTATCAATTTGTCACAGCGAGACACACACACACACACACACACACACACACACACACACACACACACACACACACACTGTCAAACACACATATGTACTATGTATTTTGTTTTTATGATGTCCGTTAGCATGAGTGACAGGAAGGTTAAGAGAGGGGAGCGGTTACAGCAGCCTGTGAGCTTCACGCCTTTCATAGTTGAGCTTCTTCATCAACAAACGGCCGGGCTGAGGGGAGAGGACGGGAAACTTCTGACCTGTTGCATCTTCACTAGCGAGGCGGTAATGATGGATTAGAGCGCCCGTCTCAGCCGACAGGCTGGGGGACGAGCGTCCTGCCAGACGTCGTCCCCGAGGACCGAGCTTTTCCCGCCTGCTGCCCCTTTCACTCTGCCCGTCGGCGCTCGGGTGAAGAGCGCCACAGGCTGGACGCTGTGTGTGCACCGGTATGAGTGTGGCTTTGTCAGTCAAGGTGTCAGCCAGACTGACGGGTCATTGTGCCCGCTGACAGCCGGCTGAGAGCTACAGCACTTCCATTAAGGAGGACCATCACTCAGCTGCAGTCCCCTCCTGTTCACTCAGATGGAGGATAACAGGGTGCAAACACACACCGGGGCACCGCACGCTCTCCTGGCAGCTGCACAGAGCAGCGGGCCGCTGGAAGTGTTCACATGGATTTACTTCAACATGAGACGTTGACATGCAGAGATGGAAAAGTCAGCCATTGCTGTGGATGGAGTGCACATCAGATCTGAAGCCGGAGATCCAGTCTCTGAATGTCTTTAGGCGAAGGAGGATTCAAACTATGAGTGTCACAAAAACTCTGAATATCTGACACGGTCCAGCTTCATCGATGTAAATGTTTGGATTAGATCTACAAACCAATAACCATGTACGGAGGCTGTGGTCCTCCAAGCAGGCCAACCTGTGGACACTTTCCCCACTCTCTCTGTCTCCCAAATGTCTGACTCTCCTATCGTCCAGTAAAACATAACGTATAAACATATAAAACAAAGAGATGACTCCTCTGGGAGGGGCCGACTACTCATCAAGGCTTCCAGTGTAGCCGGCCCATAAGATCCAACTTTCCAGCTGCTGTGCAGAAAAACTATTTCAAACAAGCTCCAACAGCTTTATGAAACTGAGAAACAGGTAACATAGGATGCATTCATTCATCCACTGAAATCCATTTAGATTGACAAGTGTTGCTTTTTAGGGCAAATATTGTGACGCACTTAAAATGCGATTAATTTGGATTCATTAATTAGAAAGCCCTGAGTTAATTAGTTATCATGTTTTAATCAAGTCCCACCTCTCTCTAATAATAATAACAACTTTCTTTATAAAGCGACTACTGACTGAGAGACACAGGAAGTCACCTGTTGGATTCACCCTGCTCTGTTTTCATAATCAGTCATGAAAGAAAATACTGACTGATTGTGCAGAGAGGAAAGAAAGTAATGAAACCAACATCTGAGTAGGCACTGACTTTTATACTGGCTGCAGCTCTAAGACTTCTCTTTGTGCAGCTTTGTTCACGGTCTGACCGTCCCAAGTGAAAATCAAGTGCAGTCGTTTGTGATCCACGCAGACAGCCTGTTGGTCGAGATGCATTACAGCTTACTCAGGGTTAACATGAAGTCCATTACATGAGACTGTGCGGACTTTCCTTTTGCCTTGCACCCAGTGCTCAGCGGTTTGGATGTGCTGTCACGTACAGTAATCAAAGCCATGAAGCAGAGAGGGGATGTGAGCTTCAGTTTGATGCAAGCCCACACTTCCTTTGTCGACAGTAACACACAGTAGTTCTGCTTCTCGCTGGGAGTAGTTTGTCTGCAGCACGTTCACCCGTCCTGACTGCAGAAATGTCACTGCCATGGTGCACACACACACACACACACACACACACACACACACACACACACACACAGACAGACACACAGAGTGGCTCCTACCTCGTCCAGTTCAGAGATGTAGACGGGCTTCTCTTCAAAGCCGATGGGCATGGGTTCGTTGGGCGGGATCTCCACCTCTTCATACATCTTACTGTTGTCTCTGCGGATTCCTTCGGGAAGCAGCAGCTAAATGTCACAGCAAAGAAAGAAAAAAAAAACACACATAAGAAAACACAGATCTCAAGAACGACTTCAAGGACGGGAAAATAACAAAGCAAGGATTTCAAAAAACACTCTCCAACTTGGAAGGACATCCAAAGTCAGAGAAAAAGACGACTGAAGAGTTCTTCTGCTTTTTTCATGTTTAGAAATACAAACCTAGAGCGCAGGTTCTGACCATGTCCATGCATGAATAAGAATACATCTATACACGTCTGCACACTTGTTTTTCTCTGGTGTAGAAACAAGAGAGTCACGCTCCTCCTGTCTTCTGTTCCAGACAGAGAATCCTGCCTCGTTGGGCCTTAACAGATTAACTCTTCTCAATAATCCCGTTCTTTTTTTAATAATCGGAATTCTAGCAGGTGTTAGGAATCATGCAGACATGTAAAGTGGGCGTGTCACGCTCACCCTGGCTCCTCCCACAAAGGCGGGACTCTTTGTTGCCTCTGCGTAGCAGTCGTAGACGTTGGGGTATCGAACGCGTTCGTACACCCGCTCTCTGCTGAACACGGGTTCACGTCGGGCAGTCAGCAGCGCCTGCTCCCTGCCAGGAGAAAGACAAACACATCTGGAGTTAGAAACAGGAAAAGTAACCCGGCGAGGAAGCTGCTGGAAAGAAGTCAAGTCAACTTTACCAAGTGCTGCACATGAAAATACATTTCATCCAAACATCATAGAAGCACATTTAAAAACAAGTTCAAACAACTAATTGAAGTAACATGCAGTCAAATCACTACTACTCTGAACCATGAGCTTCATTATGAGTCCATATCAACACACGTCTTATTAACAGTTAACTGTGGAAGTTGTCATCTATATATTCCATTCATTTAAAATCAGTATCTGAGCAGGTTCTGTTCCTGTAAATCATAAATGAGGTGAAGCTGTCCCAAACGTTGCAGAGACATTGGGGACTGTCTCCTGCATGAAGCCGTCAGCTTCGTGTGGTTGAGTGCTTGTGCGTGAAGCAGCACACCAACACTTATCAAACAAAGTGGACTTACAGTCCGGACTCGAATCTTTAGCGGACAATCAACAGATTATTAAGCAGAGTCAGGCTGACAGAGTTAATAAGCTGAATGCTCCTGGCACTGACTTGAATGGTAACGGTCCTTCGTGTCAGCTCTACTTCAAAGCTGCCGTCCTTTTTGGGGTTTTTTAAAGGTTTATTTTTGGGCTTTTGAGCCTTTAATGGACAGGACGGTGGATAGAGTCAGAGAGTGGAGAGAGAGAGAGAGAGAGAGAGAGAGAGAGAGAGAGAGTGAGGAGAGACATGCATGTAAAGTTGCCGCGGGTTGGACGCGAACCCGGGTGGCCCGCACGAGGACTGTAGGGCCACCGCACCACGGCAGTGCTGCTGGATGAGGCTCCCGGCTGTTTGGGACAAACTCGGAGATCCGTGGTGTTTTCTGCTTCAGGAGGAATATTGTGCTGCGGATGATTAAAATGAAGAGACGGAGATGTGTGTGTCCTTAAGTGGCTTACCTCTCTCTGCTAATCTGTTCCTTCACACTGGGCTGGATTTGGCCATACTAACTTTTTAATTAAACAGATCGCTGCTCCTTTTTTGTTTTTTTTTATCCTCTGAAATTAAACTTTCAGAAACATGTTGAAAAATGTGACAAGCTGCAGCATCTCTGTCTTTCATGTTTTCATTTTGGACTTGTCCGCTCAGACATCAGAGAACACAGAGAGGACGGACAGAAAACAAAGAGAGCGTTTCTTACCGCAGAGCTCTCATCTCTCTGGGGTCAAAGGTCATGAGAGCATCCGAGGCGTCGCCTTCGTCCCCTCCTTTGCCTTTCTTCCTCTCCCTCTTCTCCTCCCTGCGGTACATCTTCATCATCTGTTTCTCCTGCTCTGATTGGATGGTCACCTGGCAGCCGTAGGCGGGCTTCGTCACTTCCCCGCTGACTTTTCTGCTCCCGTCTGGAACGAAAGAACTCGTGAATTAAATCATTGGATTTCTCCAGCCTCAGTACACATGGCTTTACACTGATGTGAGGAGATGAGCGGATTGTCAATTGAAGATTTATTTGAAATGTAACATATCGTAACATGGACCAAAATATCTGCATCTGAAACGTGTCCGAACGCTCCTGTGAGCGTTGAACTTTCAGTCTGTGTGGATGTCTTCCTGTGGACACGTCTCTTCTGTCCTGTGAAGGCATCACTGAGACGATGCTGCTGCGTCCTCCTCGGCTCACTCAGCTAACACACGAGGAGGTCTGTCAGGAGAGACTCCGGGTGAAGTCCAAGTGTGACAGCACTAAATATCCACCCACTGAAAGTCAGAACAGGTTGGTGTGACCCGAGGGCAATAACACACGCACACCGTACCGAGTGTCTTTATTGAGCTTACAGCGACAGACATCCACGAGGCATTCAGGTGCAGAGCAGTCAGTAGGACAATACGGCGGGGTGAACAGGTATTAACACACATGTTCCGGGGTAAATCACAGAACTCACCGTCTTATCGCTGAGCGTCTCTGTTGATGTCTCATCTGAAACATGTCTCAATACTTTGGCCTCATTTTGTTCCAATAATGACTAAATCAAGACGTTGCACTTGAACACATCGCAAAGACTGCAGCTGACAGCCAATCACCACGCATGAAGCAGGCTGTGGTCCGTCGTTATGATAGGAGAGGAACATTTTCACAGCGCTGTCGCTCACCACTCGTCTTACAGGAAGCTCACTGATGGAGAATAATGTCTGATAGAAAGTTGAAGATGTCACTTGCGTTGTCTTTTAGCGGAAAAAGAAAAGAGGAGGAGAAACTGCAGTAATAGGTGAAAGCATGGAGACGACAGCAGCAGACTCCAGGGGCTTTCATGAACCTGTGTCGAGAGTTCAAGTTACAGGAAACATCCAAACAGCCAATCAGAGAGGAGAGATTCCTCTGGAGTGACGGAGCCGGACACACCGGCTCACCGACAGTCCAACTACCACCGACCATCTCCTCCATGCGTCAGAGCCTGAAGGCATCGATAATATCACGTCAGAGGTTTCAAACGTCCTCACACTCTGACGCATCCTGAGGGAACATAAATGACCTCATTATTTACAACACAGCTCGTTCTGATCCAAGTTCAGAAGCTTCCAGTAAAAACAGATGGATATGTGGCGCTGCTTTAGTTTAAACAGCAGCGCGTCCTCGCCGTGCTGCCTGGTCGAAGGTTCGACTCCTCAGCCTGATTCGGATTGGTCCTTCTCCTCTCCCTATAGCCGTCTGCTTGCAAATAAAGATGGAAGTATGATGTAAAGACTCATATTTAATGTGTGGCCGTGTGGTGCAGCATTGATGCAGCACTGAAGGGGTTAATGTTCCCTTTGCAGCCTCCCTGTTTGAGGCACAACAGCTCAATAAAAGGCAGAATTGCTCTTGAAAACAGATGAGATCTGATGATTGCACCGCGGCCCGGCCTGATTGACTGAATGATTTCTTCTTTATCTCATCTCGTGGCTCTACCTGCTTCGCCCGCTCGCTCCCCCTCCTTCCAGCAGCTCCCCTCTTCCTTGTCACCCCCCCCCCCCCTCCTCCTGCCTCCCTCCCATTACCTCTCCAGCTCTCAGGGCCGTTAACTCTGTCACCCTCTCTGCACCAATCCCTCGCTCTAAACCGTTCGCCGTCCTTTACTTTCCCTCTCTCGGGGAGCGATTGCACCTTGTTATGTGTCTGCAGCAGTGATTGCCTCCAAATCTCCAGGATTCTCATTTCCACATGCGATCACGCCGCCCGAATCACGGTGAAGAGCAACGGCGTGGGAGATGGAGTTTGTTAACAAGATGTTCTGTGTTCTTCAAATGTAATACAGTGGTCACACATCTGTAAACAGTAAAGCACGTTGTGCTCAAACTTCAGTGATCCAATAAAGTACCTTTACATGTCAGAGTGTAAGAGATGTGATGTGACAATTATTGTGATGATGATCACATTAATGATGATGACCCCCCCCCCGTTTTGGACGCCCCTGGGTTTGCCAGATATGAGAGCAGTTATCAGGTCAACAGGTGTTGCAGCGATGGAAGCGGGCAGTGGAACTGCTTCAGATAGAAGTGATTGTACCCGAGCTAAAAAGCCTCTGCATGTTTCTAATAAGCTCCAGCAGCAGAAAGCTGCTCAAACTAGGATCAATGTTGGAGATGCTTTTGAAACATGGAGAGAGGTTAGAACGCAGAAAGCTTTACAGACCCATGCAGAGCTGGCTAAACACTGAAGCTACAGTGTCCACCACATGCAGAGCTGGCTAAACACTGAAGCTACAGTGTCCACCACATGCAGAGCTGGCTAAACACTGAAGCTACAGTGTCCACCACATGCAGAGCTGGCTAAACACTGAAGCTACAGTGTCCACCACATGCAGAGCTGGCTAAACACTGAAGCTACAGTGTCCACCACATGCAGAGCTGGCTAAACACTGAAGCTACAGTGTCCACCACATGCAGAGCTGGCTAAACACTGAAGCTATAGTGTCCACCACATGCAGAGCTGGCTAAACACTGAAGCTACAGTGTCCACCACATGCAGAGCTGGCTAAACACTGAAGCTACAGTGTCCACCACATGCAGAGCTGGCTAAACACTGAAGCTACAGTGTCCACCACATGCAGAGCTGGCTAAACACTGAAGCTACAGTGTCCACCACATGCTGACCTGTGTGAGAGGAGTTGGGGAGACAGCTCTCTGTGATGATTAGAGTTTAGACTGCAGTACTCATTTTAAACACTCGGGGTGTAAAATAAAATAAAATAATAAAAACATCAGTATTTTGATTTGAGGAGGCCGTGTGGAGAAAACTCCAAGTATGAGTCGTCTGTGATATGAATCTATAAACAGGTTTTGATATGCTCCCCCTGTCTTCAGTCCAGAGTCGGGATGAATGAGATGTGAAGAGTCCATCAGTATTAATCGTTCCACTTACAAACATTCATCCATCTCACCAAGCAGCAACTTTGACTGCAGGAGCTGAAGGAGAGAGAATCAAACCCTCAACCTTCTGTTTGAGAGACAACTGACTGTAACCACTGAGCCACAGCCGCCCCACTGTAATGACATGTGACACCTTCAAGCTCTGACCCACGTTTGCAAACAGAAATGAAACCCAGAAAGGAAACTTGAATTTCCCTCGGGATCAATAAAGTATCTTTCTGTCTATCTATCTATCTATCTATCTATCTATCTATCTATCTATCTATCTATCTATCTATCAATCAATCAATCAATCAATCAATCAATCAATCAATCAATCAATCAATCAATCTATCTATCTATCTATCAATCTGTCTATCAATCTATCTATCTATCTATCTATCTATCTATCTATCTATCTATCTATCTATCTATCTATCTATCTATCAATCTGTCTATCAATCTGTCTATCAATCTATCTATCTATCTATCTATCTATCAATCTGTCTATCAATCTGTCTATCAATCTGTCTATCAATCTATCTATCTATCTATCTATCTATCTATCTATCTATCTATCTATCTATCTATCTATCTATCTATCTATCTATCTATCAATCTGTCTATCAATCTATCTATCTATCTATCTATCTATCTATCTATCTATCTATCTATCTATCTATCTATCTATCTATCTATCTATCTATCTATCTATCAATCTGTCTATCTATCTATCTATCTATCTATCTATCTATCTATCTATCTATCTATCTATCTATCTATCTATCTATCAATCTGTCTATCAATCATCTATATATCTAAAATATCTTTTTAAAGAACATTTGCATCGTCACATTCTCGTAAAGTCGTAACAGAACTTTTATTCATCAAGTCGGCGCGCACACACACACACACACACACACACACACACACACACACACACACACACACACACACACACACACACACACACACACACACACACACACACACACACACACACACACACACACACACACACACAGAGAGAGAAAAAGAAATATGCTTAATGACCCAGTGAGAGTCATTTGCACACACAAACACTCCATGGGAGGCTCTCTCTCCCGGGTCAGAGCTGTCAACGTCCCACCGGGCTTCACCTCCGGTTCCCCCACCTCGCTGATTAAGAGACAATGACTCTCCCTCCTCTGGTGCGGTAAACACACAGCAGAGGTGTTACAGTGGAGCTGCCAAACTTAAACAACAAAAAGTCAACAGAGAAAAGTTTGCAGCTGCGGCCCCACGGAGGGACATCAGCGCTCAGTGTGACCTCCTGTCACATTTATCTCCTGAGACGCTGTACAAGGAGCAGGGACAACGCCTCACGCTTTGTTCTGACGCTTTTGGGGCGGGGCCGTCGCTCCGTCTGCAGGGACTGAAGCTGCTGATGACTTACAGGTAAACTCTACTCTGTTTCCATCAGATGGAGATTCACACTCAGGCAGGAAGTCAAGCTGCAGCTGGCTTTTCAGTGTAAGAGCGAGGAAAGGAAGCTGCAGGTAAAGTTTCATAAACACGTTTCCTTCAAATCTCTCCCGTCTTTTCGCCACAGTTAAAAACTTTCCAGATGTGTGGACGTGTTGTCGACGAGCCTCCGAGAGAACCCGGTCTTTGATAAACATGCGAGTGCCGAGCTGCGAACGGAAAATGTGAAAAGCTAATCAGTGAGAGACAGGCATCCCCGCTAAATCCCAGTCTTCCTGATGGCATGCAAATAGTGGAAAATTTAATCAGCCTTTTTTTTTTTTTTTTTTTTAACCCTCAGTCGTCACGGCAACACTAATCTGAAAAGCTGTCTGGAAAGGGAAAATGTTAACGCTGATCACAAGTTGTTCACAAACAGAAAAGCATCAGCAGCATGACTGGATCCATAACTTTAGTTTACAGAGAGAAATAAACCTTTACTGCACTTGTATTTATGTTATTGATACTTTATGTTGTTCCATTTTTAAAGGTGGTCACCTCACTCCAACACAAGCTGCTGAAAGCTGAGCCTGCACCTCCTTTAATGAGCACCACATGTGAAGCTGGGACCCGGGGTGCAGATGGTCTGGACGCAGTGTTAGGGCGCACGTACTGAGGCGAGAGTCCCCCAAGCCGGGCGTCCCGGGTTCAAGAGTTCTGCATGTGTCTCTCCCTGATTTCCCACTCTATCCACGATCCGGTCCAAATAAAGACACGCAGGTCCAAATCCTGATCCTGCCAGGTCAGAGGATTTTTGTCAAACATAATCCCAGATCTTCTGCATTTAGCAACAAATGGGAGAAACCCAAACTGTTATTCATCGTCTAAGATTGAAAAGTTGAAGGTGATAAATATTCACTCTCTTTAGATCCATCAGTCTGTTTAAACTGGAGTCCAGCAGTGATTCTTCCCTTTACAGAGCGTTTAGCACCTTCTCAGACTCTTAACAGATCACACATTTCCTCTCTGAACACGGCGACACACTTGGGAGAATTTTCCTGTATCGTCCTTAAATCTTCATGAAATATAGAAGATGCTCATGTTCAGCTCAACACCAGCGAGACAGAGGAGAGGGTGTTTGACTGGGACAGCTTCAGAGGAGACACACCCACACCTGCTCCCCCACAACAAGGAAGCCTGGAAGTGAAGGGCCAAAGCAGTCTGAGGAGACTGACGTCCAAACAGGGACCCAGCTCCTTCAGCATCATCTTCACATATATGATGAAGACTCAGCGCCATTATTATTAACCACATATGCATGCTGTATCTACATGCGTTTAGAAAGATCACTTAAACCTGGGCAGACCCTGGACTCTCTCAGGTCTCAGACCCTGGACTCTCTCAGGTCTCAGACCCTGGACTCTCTCAGGTCTGATTGCTCCACAGCGCTCGAGGGGGCGTGGCCTGATTTAAAGCTTTTCTTATCAGATTCTTTAGTCCCAATAATCTTCAGGTGCGTGGCATCGCCCCGTGGAGTCAGAGCCTCTCTGATCTGGAGCTGTAAATATCAAACATGTCTGACATTTTCACGCTCCTGCTCACACTGCCTCCCACAGAAAACTGGGATCACGCGGGATCCTGAACGAGCGTCTGTCTGTGTAATGGTTGGGACAAATCGCAGGCGTGTGGTCTCCCGGTCTGGCCGAGTCGTCTGCTGAGTGTTCAGAGGATTACAAGATCAAAAAACAAAACAGGTAAATCTGACATTGTGTGTGTGCTCTCTCATGTTTAATCCTCTGGTGTGTGTGGCCAGCTTTAAGGTACTTCTGTTCTCCTGCTCACGATACAGAAACCTGAAACCTGTCAGCAGAGTTTGTGCTGTTTAAACTAAACCAAAATAAAGTGATTTCATTTCTCGTATCCACAACATGAATAACTTCACCCTCTGGACTCTTTTGTTGAGGCATAAGAAAACGTGAACTCCATCAATGATTTAAGCAGCTAATTGGACGAACAGGGTAACAAGCCTAAATTAATGAGCTCATTTCCATCCTAGAATTAAAATCTATCTTTAGGAGCGCAGATTTTTTACATTAGTCCAACAAGTGTCGAGGATGAAATAGAGCAGCAGCTCTCTCGTCTTATCTTCAGCCACTCTTTGATGTCTACCTTGCATATGGATCAGAGGAGGCAGCTCTGGCAATGAGGAATGATCCGTCCTTATCTCTCCTCCAATATCGCTCAAAGCAGAGGAGCAAGTGTGCGAGGTTAGGACAAAGGAAACAAGACAACGCTGGCTCAGGACGGAGGACGGCATCTGTTGTTACAGGCATGTAGAGATTGTACATCAAGAGGAAGGTCTGCTCACTATCAAACCTCCTGAAATACTATCTCATGCAAAATCAATGAAGTCAGCGTTAAGCTGCAGGGAGAGCCAGATAACTACAGCAAGAACCAGTGTAAGCCATTTTACTCACAAGAGTCTATTTAGGCGTTAGCAACAGCTTCCTGGTGTCAGCCGCGTGCTCCATTAGCAAGGCATGATACTCTATTATTGCTCTTATTCACGAGAGGCATAAAGCAGGGACAGAAACGCAGCGTGTGTCAGGTCTTCTGCATTCCTTTGGACATGAAGAGTGAGGTGGATCTTTAATCACCTTTGAGTGTGTGTAGAAAACACATGTAGCCATCAAGCCCAAAGAAACCACGGCAACACATCAACACAAACAACAAGTCACAACATCCGACATCAGCTCGTCGTAAACACACACACATGTTCAAGGTAAGAGCAGTACAGAGGCCATCAGACCACACACATCATGAGAGGAGGAGCAACAAGGATCCTTCCACTTCAAACACTGATTCAGCGCAACAAATCAAATCAACATGTTCGAGCCGAGGACAAGTCAGACCGCCTCTTGTGCATAATGCTGCTTTCTCCTTCGTGTGAACTCGAGTGGAGTCGAGTCTCTGATTTAAATAAATCTGTCTCTACATCCAGATGTGAACCTGGACACCTTTGAGTCCATCCCTATGAAACTTTGCTATCCCAGTGTCGTCTAAACAAGCCATATAATAAGGCATTGTGATGAACCCTTGGTTCTAGAAAATTCAACCCAAGGACAGAAATGCACGACCATAAAAGGTAATATGAGGCTGAATGAAACGTCCGTAATTATTCCCTCGTTGTGTTTCTGCAGAACAGAACGAGCAGGGCCTGTTTCAAAGAGATTAAGCCACATGAAGTATTCATGAACGGTCTGCAAGCTCGGTCTTAGCCGAGTCTGTGTTACCATGGAGATGACCTGGTTGCCATGGGGCACTCTCACCTGGTGGGTAGCCTGCCCTGTCAGGTGGGAGGGCGAGGAGCGAGTCGACGATGGCGGCCCTGCACTGGAGGAGAGTGGAGATCATCTCGAAGCCCTCGGGGCCGAGCAGCTCAAACAGCTGGAGGGGAGAGAGAGAGAGAGAGAGAGAGGAGAGATGAAAAATCAAGCCCACATGACAGAACCACACACACACACACACACACACACGTATACACATCCTATGGCTCACCAACACCCCCAAACATGCTGCTTCTGCCAAGGCTGAGCACCTGGTAATTACCATCCGCCTGGTACAGAATATGCTTCGCCGCTTAGCCTCCCAAACATCGCCACCTGGCACTTAGCGAGTGACAGGAAAACAACAACAAAAACAACAACAACAAGAAGACACCCGGTGCACAGCAGCAGCAGCAGCACACAATTAAGAGGAAGTGTAGACAGCGCTGCACACGCAGACAGTCATCAATATGACTGTGAGACTGGAGTCGCACGGATGATAAAGTTTGTGCTTTGTAAATTGGAAAACAGCGGACCTGAAGGCGGCGGGTTTGTAAATTGAAGCTGGAAAAAAACACAATGCTGTATTTTCTCCCCCGCTCCGTTCGGGATGGAGGTATGGCGGCGTGCTCTTTCAGTCTGTGCTCCCCTGGGAAGGCGATAGTCAGCACAGCGGGGAGCTAAAACAACAGACGCACTTTGATGTCAGGTCAGCCGTGCTCTTTATTGAGGTTATCTTTGTTTCTCTCGCTGCTCTCTTTTATATCTCTTCTAAATTTCTATCGGCCCCTGTGCCTGTCTGGGTTTTATTACAGTCGCTGCGCTGTGCGGCGGCGGCGGTGGCGGTGGTGCCAGGGAGAGTTTCTTGTGCTCAAAGTGGCTTTTCTTTTTTTATGAACTCTCATGAATGGCGTCCTTGGAGCTGACTGATTAGGCGCGGGCTCCTCCGGGACTGAGAGGCAGAGTTTCACCTTCAGATGTATTCAGCACAGTCCACCATCCCGCAGGCCAGGCCAGTCCACTTTTAATTGTGTAATGCACCCGCATGTGCAAGGCCACAGGTCAGGAGAGTAAACACCAGTGTCCTCCTGCTTTATCTGTGATTACACACTCGGCCTTGCCTGCTCCATTTTTCAGCCAGTAAACGGAAGAATTAAAGACTTATTTGGACTGAGTCATGGCAGGGCAAGGCTGCAGCTCTCCATCCACGGATGTAACACAAACACTCATTTTGATCTTCAGCAGTCAGATCGCCACACTGATGAAATGTCACGATGAGCACGGCCAGAAACTCTTAAAAGACAGACTGAAAGAAAACGTCAATGTGAAGTGCGTCAATAATGAAAACAATGTTCACATTTACAAAACATATTTTGACCCTCATGTATGTAGATATACATGTATGTATGTATGTGTAGGTGTGTGCAGGGCCAAGTGGGGGCCCTCAGCTGGATTTTATTTTGGGGCCCCCCTTCCAATAACATAATAATAAAAAATTACAATTACTAACAAATCAAATGAGCAGCCTCTATCAACAGTGGAATAATAAAAGCATAGATTGATAGGCTATAAACCTGAGCCAACATATGACCACCAACTGGTCAATTAAAAACTCCTTTTTTTCAATAAAGCTGAAAATATTCAGTTAACAAGACATTTAATAAATGGTCATCAGGGCCGCTTGAAAATGTAACCTCCAGTCCACATCTCAACACAGTTATCATCTGTTCTGTCTCATGATGAGCACGAGCAGACATGCCAGCAGTTTATGTTTATATGCCACTAAGTTTTTTCTTTCTTATCTCAACAACATACCCACCTTCAAGTGAAGCACGAGCCTCTTCCTGTTTGGACTTTTTCTTTCTTTTGCTCGCTCCCGAATCGTATTGACGTTTGAAAGCCATCTCTCTCTTCTCTCTACATGCAAACAACTGCCGGCCGGCCCATCTGACCGCTGATTGGTCAGATGGGCTTTCAATCACTGCGTCTCTTTTTTTTCTCTCTCTCTCTCTCTTACTTCGGGCTGACTTGGTGGCGGTGCTCTACGCACACCTCTCGGCAACATGCACGCGCATCCTTTGCGCATTTGCAGAGAATGATGATACTTTATTGATCCCGAGGGAAATTATATTCACTTGCGAAATGGGGCCCCCCCATGGATCGCGGGGCCCCACGCACAGCGCGTGTTCTGCGTTTAGTGAGGGGCGGGCCTGGGTGTGTGTATTCATATATATATAAGTTTCCAGACAGCATAATCATATGCTACACCTCCGTTCCATGCAGGTCTTCAAACTGCTCTGTGTTCTGTGCACATGTATGTGTACTGTGTCTTTATATATATATATATATATATATATAAAGCCCCAAGCTGGCCCTCCTCCTCAGCTCCTTCAATAAAATGTCAGCAGTGGAAGACCAGCAAGGAGAATAATAAGAAGCAGGTTCTCTCCATTGTCAGCTTTAATGGCACTGAGTGCAGAGCCTCTGAACTTTACCGCTGACTTTGGAGTCACAGCGAGGGAGACGCATGGAGAGTCTGCAGGCGCACACACTCTTTTCTCTCAGAGATACACACACACACAGTTTGCTTCCAAATGCCAGCGACGTGAGAAACATGGGCAACCAACAGAGAGCAGCTGAAGATGTACAGTTCAGCTTCTGTAAAAGGAGAGAGAGGGGCGGACAGAGTGAGAGAGAGAGGCGGAGAATGGAAGTGGGTGAAGATGATGGGGCAGCGAATGATGGAGCACTCTCCTCATATATAAGTAAATGTGCTGTGAGACGTTGCAGAGGACTCCAGCGACCTCCATGATCCTGATATTTGTTCTGTTTTCCTCACTCGCGGCGTGGAGGAGGATCTGAACAGCTGAGCTCTCACAGCTGAATGCTGTTCAAACGTGGAGCTGCTAAAAGTACACCTCCGTTTCACAGCAGCCATATTACCAACTGTACTTTAAAACAAAGTGATTCAAGGTGGCTCAGATTAGAAACACGCTCACCAAACTGCTGGTTACACTTTATAACACCATTAATGAGACTTAGGTGTAGTAGTATGGCACGAGCACGAGGGTACACTATGCTGACAGAAACCCAGAGCTTTATATATCTGACTGGAATAACTCGGACATGTTCTCCGTGTGCTCCTCTGACACGCAGACGCAGACGAGCGTCATTTTACAGATGGAGGAACGAGGAACATAAAAATGTGACGAGGTGTGATTCCGGACAGTCTTACAGCAGACCTGTTCCAGTCCAGGTCCAGAGGACGTGTTTGATCATGAATGATCTTCTCCGTGTAAACAAGTCAGTCATGCTGCAGTCTCCGTCTGTGTGACCTTCGATACTCGTCAGACTTTAAAGTCACACGCAGGGACATAAAAAGAGGACATGGGTCTGGATGGGGAGCAGAGTGGAGCTGTTGGGTTGGTGATAACTTTCAGCTCTAAGATGGATGTGGGGTTACATCCAGGCGACAACAGCAACAGGACATGAGCTCCGGAGCAGGCAGCTCAGCTCTGTGCGGCTCGACTCATCTGTGTGTTTACATCCAGGCTACATGCTACCCAAACAAACATCTATTCTGGCTCATCTTTTTTAATACTCTTTCACCGCTGGCCAACATGAAAGCCTGCATGAATGGAGAGGTGACGACCCGGTCCAGACGACCCGGTCCAGACGACCCGGTCCAGAGCCCAAAATGCTGCAGAGAAGGACACCTCCAACAGGGCCAGAGGGACTTTGGACGCTGGCATTGGAAAGCAAAGCAGAGGCATGGGGAGAGGCTGGAGGGAGACCTTTACAGCTGAATGAAACGCTGAGTCAGCTGGGGGGAAAGAGAGTGCTCTGTTCAGAGTCTTCAGAACTGCCTTTCTGCTTTTTGCAGATGATGTGGTTCTGAAGGAAGGCTGTGACCTTCAACACACGCTGGTCGATTCGCTTTCAACTTTGAAAGTGTAAGTCAAAGCGTCTTGATCATGAATATGTTTCACACTGGGTGGGTAACCAGATAACACCCCGAGATGCTACGACCCAGGAAAAGTTTTTAAGTCGACACGTAAGGGTAAAGTGGGCCATGCTAAAAACTCCACGTCAACGTTTGTGGAAGGTAAAGGCCAAGCAGCTGGATCCAAACCAAAAGGCCTGTTGTTTAAGGTCAAGGTTAGAGAATCAATAACGATATTATCAGGACCAACTGAGCTCTATGTCACACACATGTTGACCCCTCATGTCAAGTTCAGAGTGACCTTCTCACTTATTTACCAGGTGTTCTTTTCAGAGGTACTGATGCATTACTCCTTTCCAACCATCTCATTACAGGCAGGGCTGCTCATTTTTCAGGGTGTCCAGATCAGATATTGATATCGGATATCGGTCCGAAATCAGCCAGAAAACTAATATCAGGTTTTATCGGGCTGCATCTAAAATCTTTTATGTAAACGCTCCAATGACTGACTGTAAATAATAACTGAAGTAAACTTGAATTGTTTGCACTTTAATAAGTATAATTTGTTTTTATTGGAAGTAAATCATAAAACCTCAAAATGAATCCTATCCTAACCACTGCCTCTCTCTAAGGTTCACCAGTCTCATGTTTAACCAACACAAAGAGGATAACCCAAATCACGTTTTCACATCCATTCAAACACAATCAGTGTATTTGTAGAGACCCAAACCTCATTCTGCAGCTCATCGTCGCTCCTGTGCGAGGCCAGCATTTCAAACAGAGACGTGCACAGCTCCTCTGGACTCGAGGAAATCATGTTGCCACTGTTCAGATATTTCTCCACCTCTGTTCTTAGGATCGCTCCGTCCCCGGAGCTCAGAGCTCTCCCTGAGCCGGACGCCTCTCCTTCACCATCCGTCTTTCTCCCGCTCTGCTGGTTGTTGAGGAAGTTGATAAAGTCCAGGCTGATGTCCTCCTCGTGGATGTCAGAGTACGGCAGGTCCTCCAGAGGGTGCAGCGTGTAGCCTTCATGCGAGAAGGCGATGTTGCGTCCAAAGGAGGAGCCTCGTTGAGGGTTGTGACGGGAGCTTTGTGTCTGGATGAAGTCCTCCACGTGGGAATCTCCGAGCGGAGCGACCAGCTGAGCCACAGAGGCACAGGAGGCCTCGGCGGCAGATGATGGAAAAGGGCCGAACATCTGTTTGATGGCCCTGGTCTCCTCCGTGCCCACGTGGTCTTTGTTGTGGAAAGTCTCAAACAGAAAGACAGCAGCACTTTCTATGACCTCCTGACCCTGATCAGTCCCCACTGTAAGACAAAACACAACATCTTAGCACGTGCAACGTCAACATCTCTTCACAACGAGCAGAGGAACGTTTAATGACCACACGGAGGAGACAACCTCATGCATGGAGCCAGAAAGATCCACATTCAAAACATTGGATAGAGCTTCCTCCCTACACTTGACTGAGCACATAGGGCTGGGAAATTACAACATTCAGAACCTTTAACCATGACAATAATTCTGATTATTTTCAGGGCAGACACACGTCGATATGTCTACTCTGCTACATGGAAGCAACTTCCTGCATTTGGACATTTTGTCTTTAGGGAAGACGACAATGAACCAAAAGGAGTCAAATGAAAACTCTGCAGAAAAGCAAGTTATTGATTTCAAATGAAGTCAAATGTGTCGTTTTTATTTCAAGCAACCACAAAATAGTTTCTCTTTCATCAGAAAACACATCGAGTATATTTAGAGTAGAGCGCGTGTCAGTCAACTGTGAGGGCAAAAAACTAAATGAATTAATCGTGATGTTGATTTGAGGTCATAGATCCCAGCCCTATGTGCACAATGAAGCTTCAGTGTTTAGCCAGCCACCTTTCTGTGTGGAAAGTGGAGGTCTGTGCTGAACTGCGCCCTCTACTGGAGGTCCTTGATTAATGTCCATGACGTCATAAAAAGGGTGGTGAGTAGTGACGATGATGTCGTTTCAAAGCGCACGTGAAACTTAAGGAGATGTAACTCGACTTAGTTAGTTGGTCTTTATAATAACTATCATCTTTTTAAGAACATTTGTGTTGTTATCATCGCTCAGAGAAGAAGGCCAGCTTGTTAGCTCTTAGAAGTATTACCTCAGTGTGCATTTCATCTGTACGCGCGTCTCTGTTTCCGTTTGATTGAACTAACAAGGACTAACTGAATGTTTAAGGTCCTCGTACCTCATTCACATCATATTCCAAACAACTCCTTCTTTACCACCAGAGCTGCAATAAACAAAAAGGAGCACAGAGTAATTGTCCAATTAGAGAAAAAAATGGCCGGACAGAGGAGAGAAGATGTGTGGAGTGCTAGAGGAGAGCAAGAAAAAAAGGGATGAAACGGATTTACACCAATTAAAATGGTCTAAAAGCATCAGACTCGACGCTGCTAACACGAGCAGGACGGCCACTTTCATCCTCCGCAGAGCGTTTTTTTATTCTTACTTAGATCAGTCACATCAACCGAGGGCAGAATGGTCTCTTAAAGCACCAACAAATACTGTTTTTCTTTGACTGACACGTGAGATGGGAAACAGAAAAATAGTGCCACAAACTGAGAGAAGAGCAAACTCAATTAAAATGATCACAAGCTTTCACGCGAGCGCGCAGTAATTGACTCGTGAAGTTCAGCTAACACCTCAAGTCATAAAAGGAGGATTAGAGCCAACACCTGTTTCTCTCTCTCCGGAGTCAATCAGGAGCCTTTTCATTAGTCGGAGAACATTCGGATTCATTTGAGCACACAGACATTTATCTCTAAATCTTTTTCCTGGACTTTAAATAAACCTGTGGATGTTGGCTCAGATGAGCACATGGAGAAGATTTAATTGTGTATATTCTGAGTTCTTGCTTTAACCTCTGACATTGTCCATGGAGCCGTTAAATATAGCAGGACATGTGAAAAAGAGAAGCAGCATGAACATGAATAATCTCACGGTGGAGAGCTTCAACACTAGCCAGGGTGTTGAACAGAAACACAAACATGAATCTGTTTATATCCCTTGAACTCTTCCACTTTATTCCAATCATCTCATTTTTAGTGAGCTGGACAAACAGGGAGACCTAACCGTATCTAAGGGATCATTTGTTGAAGAGAAGGAAGGTAAAACATCCTAATATAAAAACATGCGGTCTGTATTCGTGGTGTTTTGGAGGCTAAACAAAGACCGCAAACCAAAAATAAGTGGCTCCGCCCCTTTTTACCTGAGAGCAACCTGAGTGGAGAGAGAATCAAGGAGGGGCACCGACAGTCACAACATCTTCTTATCTTCTTCGATGTAATCATTAGTTTCACTGGTATAAATAAATAAGAAATATGACGGGTGTTTCCGTGTCTGTCCCCCGATGGGAAACTATCAAAACGAAAAACACAAGAGGGAAGGAAGGAGATTCGTTTTTGTAGTCAGGTAAAATTTGAATGTGCTCCTCCCTCAAACTCGTAATCATTTCTTCAAGGTGTCAACCAAAAGCTACTCCATGTTAGATTAGAGCCGGGCTGTCCAACCTCTCTTCATCTGAGTGAAGTGTCTAAGAGCTCCCTGCATCACATCACACAGCACACATCAGCTGACTACAGCGACTGTTTACATGTGTTAAACTGTATTAAGACAATACTGATCAATAATCTTATATTCACATCAAGGTCCAAGAAAACAACATGAATATTTGACTCTTCTTATTGTGCCACATAGTGAGCTATGGTACTGAAAATTCACATCAAGATTCAAGAAAACATTTCTCCTTTAGACGTGTTTTTATTAGTCAGATATATGAGTTTTAAATGTTGTCAGATTGATTATTTATTTATTTTATTTTTTACACACTCGGTCAACCTACATGCGAGCTCCTGTTAGCTCCCGAGGTACGTGTTGGAGACCCCTGGGTTCGAGGATCCCAATCAGCAGTGGCCCGTTAACAGCAGAAATAAATGAATGATGTGTGAACAAGCCGGCCGTAGAGCATGGAGGAAACCGCCAACAGCAGGTGAAGCTACCTCAGCACATGTTCACACAACGACCGCTGCACTGACACCTGGCCATGAAGGATTTTCTCTAGTCTCTAGTCTAGTCTGGAGGTGGAGTCTATGGGAGGAGATACCAGGGGAGGGGGAGGGGGGGATTTATTTATCTGAATTGAACTTGTGATGTCACAAACTGAGAACATTTAAAACGGAGCATTTTTCTCTGTGTGATAAGATTTAAGCAAATCACAAACAAACTACTGGATGGATTTATTTCAAATGTTGTGGATCAATAGACACTCAGGTGACCCAAACAAACGTTTAAAAAACTCTGTAAAAGTGGATTTTTCATAAAATGTCCCCTTTAAAACAATTCAGAAACATGAAGATGGACTGTGAGTTAATTACCAATCTGTTTGGCCGCCTGAAGGAGGCTCTTCAGCTCCTGACTGACAGCTTGCTGCTTGGCTCTGTCCTGATGCTCGGTGCAGAGATGGACAATCTTCTGCCACGTCAGGCCCTCTTTGGCAAACAGCTCCCGTCTCTTCAGTCGCTTGGTCTAGATGAGCCGCAGGGAGACAAACAATCAGATTTCAAGAAGGTACACATTAGCACTGACTTCTGGAGCAATCACGGCTCCCTCAGTGACAACCTATCACTCTGCAGGTTGGAGATATTTTGAACAGGATGTGTGCTGCTTGATGATGTGGTGATACAGTAAATTAATCAAGATGTATCCGTCTCTGACTACGCTCTGTTGCACGTCTTAAACACTTAATTATTCCAACACATCATTTTAATCAAATGTTTCTGCTGCATGCCTGAGTTAATTCAAAAATGTCAATCTTCATTTCTTTATTTTCCAAAGACATGTCAACATTCCTGTAAATGTGACAGTGTGAGTCCAACATCAATGAATCAAAGTGAAGCTCCACGCTGATGGCGGGTAAAGTGAGCGTGAAGCCTAACGAAGAACTTTTAAAGCCCGACTCTGTTTCAGCACAGATTCACGTCTCAGATGTTCAAAAGCTGTCGGGACTTGTTTGACTGGAAGTTTTCAGCAAAGAGACACAAAACAGGCGGAAAAGGGAGGAACAGTGATCCTTGGAAAGTTTCCCGACATATGAGAGAGGAAGTAGTAAGTTCGCTCCCTTAAAGCGCAGAGATGTAACAGGACAGAACGGGTCCAACGCTGCTCATTTTGTCCCCCCGTCGTGTCCAGGCTGTGCACTCAGGAGCTCTGGTACGAAAAAGCACTGCCGTCTATCCCGTCACCATGACGACGACAGCCGCTGTGTGATGGACACTATTACTTCTTACTGCTCGTCTCATATTTGAGGTCGTTTCTTTCCCGATCAGACACGCAGCGACGAGACATCAACAACAGCACCGTTCTGAAAAGTTGAACGCTCGAGGCGGACCGCGCACAAAAAAGGCGGAGCGCTCTGAAAACATCTCTGGACGGCTGCTCTCAGCACACACACATATAAGGGCCTTACTTTGGATGGTTGGGGCCGCCAGTGGCGTTTAGTTGTGAGTGTGCACGCCTCATGGATGAAGGCTTTACCTCATGTCACTCCTCTCTCCCTCTGTCTGTCTGTCTGTCTGTCTGTCTGTCTGTCTGTCTGTCTCTCTCTCTGTCTCTGTCTCTCTGTCTCTCTGTCTCTCTGTCTCTCTCTCTCTCTCTCTCTCTCTCTCTCTCTCACAGTGAGGTTTCATATCTGAGCAGGTCCGAGGGTTCAGCCTGCTAAAACTACACATTTGAACACGAGTGATAATCTCAGAGCGACTCCACACGTCTTTTCCCTGGTGAGGCACTTTTTCTGCTTAGAGGATTTAACTGGAGGTGAGCCAGGTGACAGCTCCAAATTTCATTTTCAAAACTCCGAAGGAGGAGACTGATCTGAGAACCAAACTGCTGACAGAGTTTAAAGATTGTACATTTGGATTTTTAAAAAGGCCGATTGACACGGCTGTAAATCTGCAATTTAGCCAAAACTGAAGAAGTGGCAGGAACCAAAAATGTGTCTGAAGATGAAACCTGGCAGGAACCAAAAGTGTTAATCAGACCAGACGGGGAAACTAAACTTAGCAGAGGTCACGAGAGTTCAAACCTTCTCTTCAGAAAGAGTTTCATGGACACAAAAACACAATTTCAAACTAATCCGCTGATTTCTACAGTCATGTTTTAGTTTGAGACTGATAACGGTGGAGCTCTGAGGGACGGTGTAGTGGGTGAAAGCTCCTCAGCTGAGAGGCTCTGCTACGTGTAGAGAGAGAGAGGGGGGGGGGGGGAGAGAGAGAGAGAGAGAGAGAGAGAGAGAGGGACAGAGAGAGAGAGAGGGACAGAGAGAGAGAGAGGGGGAGAACGAGAGAGAGAGAGGGGGAGAGAGGGAGGGAGAGCGAGAAAGAGAGATGGGGGGAGAGGGAGAGAGAGACAGAGAGAGAGAGAGAGAGAGAGAGAGAGAGAGAGGGAACAGAAGTTGGATTTGAACCCAGGCTGTCTGCTCTTGAGGACTTTAGCCTCTGTACACTAACCGCTGGGCTAACGCTGCCAAAATGTGTTCAAACCTGCAATGATTAATCCCAGATTAGCAACTATCTGACTTCTGATCTGACTGAATGAACATGGACTAATATCTGGTCATTACACGCCGGCCTTCAGCCACGAGCTGAGTGAGGAAGTTGGGCTTGTTTCTAAAATATATTTTCTTTTATCTATCACAACAATTCAGACGTTTATGTGTTTATTTGAAATGCTGACTAATTCTGCAGCACAATAAAATATGACACACTGCTGGGTATCCCCTTCACTGATTGGGCGAGCCAGTGTGACATCACACACATTTCTATTCCATAGTGAAAGGGAGCATGATGGTGATATACTGCTATCTGTATGAGAACACAAGTCTCCTGTTAGTGAGTCAGTGTCCTCACCTTCAGATCACACAGGTGTTCAGAGAAGTCCTCCCTCCTGCTGACGTTGGAGAAGGAGCGCAGAGCGCCCGTGAGCCGTGGAGGAGACATGGTCCTTCAGCCTCGTCCTGGAACTGACAAGCACACGAGACGTTAGCTTCATCTCCTACATGACATCAACGAACAGCTGCTGGTTTCAAATACAGAACACCGTCCAAGCTTTGAGCATTTGAAGGAATCTTTCTTAACAATACCTGTCACAAACGTCTTAATTAAAGTGGCTTCTTAATATTATTAAGACCTGAATAAAACAAAGATCCTCTCAATGTCCCTATTACCAGGAATTAGAACCTAAACCGTAGAGCTCTGATCGAGCCCTGAAAGTCAACTATCTGGGACACATTATCAGGAATGAATTGAGTGACGACGACGATGATGACGATGATGATGTGCACTTTCACAGTAAAGCTAAAATAAAAAGCTCACAGGTGACATGAAATGATGCTTTTGGGATATTTCTCAAACTACCAAGAAGGATGAGAAATGTTTGTCTCCACAGTTCATGTTGTATGGAGCCATTTTATGTGTTGATTCATTGATTCAGAAAAAGTAATAATCACACTTGTCTGTTATTTAACTCAGACAAACTGATACAAGGTATTCCTCCAGTTTCTGAACAGTTACATCCTGTATTTAGGTCTTCCACTTTATTTAATGATGTTCTGTACACTACCTCATCTGAGATAAAGTCTAACATAGGTGGTTAATAAGTTATGAAAGTTACTTCAATATTAAGACAGGTGTTTTTCCTTTAACGGTTAAAAAGGAATTTCTAAACATCTCTGGATAGTGACGTCAGGGCACGCGCCTGAGCCGTTAATAACCGTTAAATGCTGTTTTTTTAACTTGTACTTTTAACGACTTTAAACACATTTTTTAACAAAAGAATCTCTCTGACTTTATGATGTGCTGTTGTTGTTTTCTGTGTTGCTAGCTGCTGTTAGCTTGTCCGCTTGAACGCCTCTCTCCCAGCTGCATTAAGAGAGACGTGGACGACACAAAACGCATTTAGGCTAACTGAAGCTCCTGTTAGCTTGTTTCAAACTTTATATTTCTATATCTACCTTCCAACGAGCCTTAAAGCAGCGCTGTCAGACGCATGTGAGTGTCCCACCGGCAGATTCTTGTTATTAAACAGTCCAGGAAGTGGAAATCCATGAAGTGTGGTTGTTGTAGTTTTTTGGCGAGACGTCTTGCTTAAGGATATTGCTACATTGACTACATTACCCATGTACACGGAATGTGTCTACGTCACGCACGGTTTGCTTGTATTTAACAGCAGCGTGCGCCGAAATGAACGCACACGGGGTCCGACTGGGATCAAAACTTTCTCGTACAGACGTTTAATGTGACAGATAGCGAGCAGAATCCTTTTCATGTTCAAGTTTAAAGTCCGCTGCTTTGCTGTGAAGTTGTTTGACTCCTCTGGGTGCTTTTAACCAATCCCGAAGAAGACTGACTGCACCCGTGTGTCCGTGTGACGCGGTGTGAAAAACGAGCTCATCCTCCGAGACTGAAGACTTTTTACGAAACGAAACTTTTCCTCCAGTGACGCGTCACAGTGGAGTCCAAAATCACACATTTATTATTCTTAGTAGGAATGTAACGATTATGGGTTTTGTTATCCCGTTTCTAGTCGGAGAAATAATCCAGGTTTACAGCTGTATTATGGAAATGAAATGTGTTTTTGCTGCTTTTATAAAACTGAAATAACAAAGTAATCAAGTTCAGAATAATAAAGGGAGATAAAAATGTCCATCTCTCCTTTTTGAATTGGAAGCAATATGGAAAAAAATATTTGTAATTAGCTTTTTCACTTAACCTGTTGCTGCATTTTGAAGCATAAATACAAATTTACCATTGACACTGTATAATAATCAAACATAATGAAAACATAATCTGTTTGGCATGTAATATAAGCTATCATCTTGTATGTATTTAATTATGTGTACTTGTTTTGATAAAAAGGGAACAGTGTAATAAAAATTTAATCCTGAAGTTCATGCTGTTATTTTATACATTGTTCCTCGGCCGACAATAAGCTGCACGTTTTAGTTGTGCATCATCAACAACATTATTATGGACGGCCGGAGTAAAGCCCAAAATATTTTTCTTTTTGTGCCCAATGAGTGCACTTTAGATTAAGACAGGTGTCCATAAGTGCATCACTTAGTGTGTACACACAACTGCATCTCATTTGATTGATTTATGACCCTCCATACTCTGTCTCTCTTAGGCAAGGCAAGTTTATTTATGTTGCACATCTCAACTACAAGGCAATTCCAATCCAATCCAACTTTATTTGATTAAGCACTTTAAAACAACCACAGCTGATCAAAGTGCTGTACATCAAAATAAGATTAAAAAAAAGTGAAAAGGGATTCAACTTAAAGTGTTTCACACCAGTCATCAAAGAAAGGGAATGTCAAAATAAACATTTTAAAATCACTGAAATTAAGTTCAGCTGTAAAAAGGTGAGTCTTTAACCTGGATTTAAAAGAGCTGAGTGTTTCAGCAGACCTGGGAGTTTGTTCCAGATATAGGGAGTATAGAAACTGAACGCTGCCTCTCCATGTTTGGTTCTGACTCTGGGGACAGACCTGGACCTGGACCAGACCACCTGAGCTGTCTGGACACTTCATAGTTAATCAGGAGGTCACTCACGTATTTTGGCGCTAAACCATTAAAGCGCTTTATAAACCAGCAGCAGGATTTTAAAATCCATTCTCTGTGTAAAGACCTCAGAACTGGACAGATGTGATCCATGTTCTTGGTTTCGGTGAGGAAATTAACTAAACATGCAAGAGTATCATCTTCACATGACAGTGTCTGTTCGTCCTCTGCTGGACGAGTGTGTGGTTTCTGACACAGACCAGGTACAGCACACTCTCACGCTGACACAATGAGTCCAGCGTATAGCGTAAATATTGTGCTCGCCAAGAGTTCAGAAACCACTACGATATGTCAAACCCACTCGCCTATATGACGAGTAGTGTCCATGACACTGCGGCACATATGGCAGGTAGGGAAGCTGCTAGTGAATGGCAGGTACCAGGACCTACCAGAGCCACCACGGTATTTCTGCTAGCTTGGCGCGGCACAACGAATGGTAACTATTGTTGTAGCCCCCTTTATCATTCCCTGGAATCAAAACAGGTAACTTAAGTAAATACTGCACCAATATTCAGACTTCCTGCTGTCTGTGTAAACGTGTAATATTTCTGAGGGGGTTTTTTAAGTCAGCAAAAAGGTTTTTTATTTCCAAATGCAAAAAACCAGGTGAGAGCTGTTTGAGATTTTCTGTTAAGAATGATCTTAAGTTGTATTTTTCCACACGCTCTCAATCATGTAAGAGCTCATTGAGAGTCATTTTGACTCTACCTGTGAAGATGTCTCATCTGCTGTATTCGTCTGTGTGCTTTGTCCTCTTGGCTAGGCACAAATAATCCCTAACACACACACACACACACACACACACACACAGATGCACACACGCATGCATGCACACACATCACACAAACACCTCCATGCACTGTATGCATGATTGGTGTCCACTGAATGCTGGCTATGCCGTAAGAGAGCTCTTCTTCAGAGAAAAGTGAGAGAATGATTCACTCATTTTCTCTGTCTCTCTCTTTATCCCCTACACACACACACACACACACACACACACACACACACACACACACACTGAGCAAAGCAACAACACTCCCTGAGAGCACACTGAAGGGCAGGGCTTGTAAAAAACAATGCATCACTTTGAGTTTTATTCATGTGAATTTCTCATGTTTGACTTGTCAGCTCTGATAGCGTTCTGTCCGACATAGACCACATTACAAGTGAACACTGTGTGGATGACATTACCACGGGCAAAGACAAAGTAACATGAACCAAACTGCTTCGAAAAACCAACAGATTCACCAGGCAGACACATCTCATGTTCACGGGACTAAAGAGAGCTGCAAACAGGCCGGGGCCAACAGAGAAGAAAATGACATTTATTTATTCTGAATATGTTTTTAAATTCTTTATTTATTTCTTATTTCGCTCACATGTTTTTTTTTTTTTGATGTTTAGTGAATACATATTTTGTCCTGGTAGTCAAATCATATCAAGTCAGGTCATACACAATGATTGGGAACATTTCAAACTGACAATGTAAAAATCCCTCTGGGCCTCTTTCCACACATGATGATGTTAATCGTCACCTCTTTGTCAGTATTTTGAAGATAAAGCATCCTGCCCCATCTGAACACCCCCCCCCCTCCCACACACACACAGACGCGCACACACACACACACACACACACACACACAAATCCTTCAAAGCAACTAAGACTACATGAGGCTCAATCTGCGATCAGAATGAGAGTTTGAACATACTTTTATTTCATGGTTTATTCAAACGTCTGTAGATAAAACAGTCATAGAAATACACACGTCAGGCTATTTATAGTTCGCTACACCGAGGTGCACCATGGACGGTTCTCCAGTCAATTAAAGGGCTGACGTGAAGCTCACATTCACACCTATACAGACAATTTAGAGTCACCAATAAACAGAAGAAGCTTGTGTTTGGACTGTGGGAGGGAGCCGCAGTACACAGAGTGAACCCATGCATGAGGGGGGAGACGTGCAAACTTCCTCCATGAGGCGCAGCATTTCTTAGAGATCCAAGTAAAGGAGGAATCCTCTGAATCATATATCATGTCAACCTAGAATTATGTTTCAGAGCACAAGTAAAGGACCCTACTTCTACCCGAGCACAATTCAAATACTTTAATGAAGTGAGCATGAAACTGTGTTTTTCCTGGAGCCAAATATCCAGGGGTGTACATTTTCCACAGTCCTACTTTGAGCACAGGGTGTGTGGGCGAGTCAAAGGAGACTTGGTGCCACAGAGTCTAACTAAGAAGCACTTCTGCCTCTCAACAGAAACAATAAAGGAGCCTCTCAGTGTCTCCTGTGGCACATGGGGGCCATTTGTTTTTGTCACAGGGCTGCTCAGCACCCTGCTAATGCGCTTCCAGGATGCTGCTTTCAGCTTTTCCCTCGAGGCGTAAATCCATCCTAATTATTCACATTTTGAAGTGAGCTCCATGGTGGAGACCCTCTCCCACGGTGCAGCCGGCGTCACATACATCTTAATAACTCACCACCCTGAAAACTGCAGCCAGGCTGCCGCACACTCCCAACAACTCGTCGCAAAAGCAGCACAGTCCAGGGTCTATTTCTGGAGGTGTGTGAGCATATGACAAAGTGAATCTGTTGTGTGTAGCGTAGAGAGTTTATGACTGCACTTTGTAGAGTGGACTGTGTGATGTCACAGGAAAATGATGAATTATGTCGCGTGCTTTAGAAATGTAATAAAAATGACACAGGAATGTATTTTTCTGATTGTACAAAAAACATTGAAGAGAGACTTTACATTTCAGCCTGTGTCCCCTCACAGCGAGCCGGTTGCAGGTTCAAATCCCTGTGTGTCAGGAGCCTCTCTGTGTGGAGTCTGCACGTTCTCCCCCCGTGCATGTCGTGGGTCTTCCTCCCAAAGTCTGAACACATTTCTTCATCTCTTTTTTTTCACATTTCATTTGTGTAAGAGAGAAATGAGAAATAAATGCAATTTTACTGTGAAAGGAAACATCGTCCTTTATCATCCTCGAGAGGGAGATACAGTCAGTACGTGTGTGCTGCTGTGACATAAAAGAGCGTGCTTTCAGCGTGTGTGTGTGTGTGTGTGTGTGTATTTCATGTCAGATTGCAGCGTGTGTTCAGGTGTGTGTAGTTTTGTTAGTGTGTATGTGAGTAGCGTGTTTGTGCGTGTGCATGTAATGTGTTCGTGTGCGACTGTGAGTGTGTGTAGTGTGATTGAGGTTGTGTAGTTTTGTTTGTGTGTGTGTGTGTAATGTGCTTGTGTGTGTGTGTGTTGTGTATTTGTGTGTGTTGCTGCGGACTCCAGGTAATTTGTTGGCAGGTTGTTCAAAGAATGGGCTCTGAATTATTCACTTTTCCTCTCCCTGAGAAAGATGATTTTTTTTCTCTCTCTCTCTCTCTCTCTGCTGCCTTTTAGGTCCCAAATTGAATTCTCGGCGGGCTCAGTTGATCAGACTGAAGGATCGTTTAAAATATTGAAAAATCAATTTGAGATAGAACTTAATACGACAATCAGGACAGTAAAAAGAAAAAGAAATGTGAAGCAGGCCGAGCTCTGTGTGAGAGAGAAACACGGCCGCTTCCATCTGAGGCTCCGAGGATGATAAAGGCTTTCTTAATTTAGCTCAGTCTTCAGTGATGGACATTTCAAAGAGAAAAATCAGATCTCCAGTCTTTTATAAAAACATCACACATGGAGGAGTGAGAGCTAAACTAAGCTGAAGGCTTGTTGATGACAAAGATGCTATTCAAAATAAGCTGCAGTCCAGAGACATCAAAAGTACAAAGTACAGGATCTGATACTTTGGATTTATGAGACCAGAAAATATTCAGGGGACGTATGTCACAGATTGCTGTTCATTTTTCCTCCACACAGACTTACAGCCATGTGGAGGATTTCATGTTTCTAATCAGTTACTGTATTATTATATTATTATATTATTACACTCAACAAAAATATAAACGCAACACTTTTGTTTTTGCTCCCATTTGTCATGAGATGGACTCAAAGATCTAAAATTCATTCCAGATACACAATATTACCATTTCTCTCAAACATTGTTCATAAATCTGTCTAAATGTGTGATAGTGAGCACTTTTGCTTTGCTGAGACAATCCATCCCACCTCACAGGTGTGCCACATCAAGATGCTCATCAGACACCATGATTAGTGCACAGGTGTACCTTAGACTGTCCACAATAAAAGGCCACTCTGAAATGTGCAGTTTTGTCTCACAGCAAAATGCCACAGATGGCGCAAGCATTGAGGGAGCGTGCAATTGGCGTGCTGACAGCAGGAATGTCAACCAGATCTGTTGCTCGGGCATTGAATGTTCATTTCTCCACCATAAGCCGTCTCCAAAGGCGTTTCAGAGAATATGGCAGTACATCCAACCGGCCTCACAACCGCAGACCACGTGTAACCACACCAGCCCAGGACCTCCACATCCAGCAGGTTCACCTCCAAGATCGTCTGAGACCAGCTACTCAGACAGCTGCTGAAACAATTGGTTTGCATAACCAAAGAATTTCTGCACAAACTGTCAGAAACCGTCTCAGGGAAGCTCAACTGCATGCTCGTCGTCCTCATCGGGGTCTTAACCTGACTCCAGATCGTCGCCGTAACAGACTTGAGTGGGCAAATGCTCACATTCGATGGCGTCTGGCACGTTGGAGAGGTGTTCTCTTCACGGATGAATCTCGGTTTACATTGTTCAGGGCAGATGGCAGACAGCGTGTGTGGCGTCGTGTGGGTGAGCGCTTTGCTGATGTCAATGTTGTGGATCGAGTGGCCCATGGTGGTGGTGGGGTTATGGTATGGGCAGGCATCTGTTATGGACGAAGAACACAGGTGCATTTTATTGATGGCATTTTGAATGCACAGAGATACCGTGATGAGATCCTGAGGCCCATTGTTGTGCCATACATCCATGAACATCACCTCATGTTTCAGCAAGATAATGCACGGCCCCATGTTGCAAGGATCTGTACACAATTCTTGGAAGCTGAAAATGTCCCAGTTCTTGCATGGCCAGCATACTCACCGGACATGTCACCCATTGAGCATGTTTGGGATGTGCTTGACCGGCGTATACGACAGCGCGTACCAGTTCCCACTAATATCCAGCAACTTCGCACAGCCATTGAAGAGGAGTGGACCAACATTCCACAGGCCACAATTGACAATCTGATAAACTCTATGCGAAGAAGATGTGTTGCACTGCATGAGGCAAATGGTGGTCACACCAGATACTGACTGGTTCTGAGTCCCCAGACCCTCAATAAAGCAAAAACTGCACATTTCAGGGTGGCCTTTTATTGTGGACAGTATAAGGTACACCTGTGCACTAATCATGGTGTCTGATGAGCATCTTGATGTGGCACACCTTTGAGGTGGGATGGATTGTCTCAGCAAAGCAAAAGTGCTCACTATCACACATTTAGACAGATTTATGAACAATGTTTGAGAGAAATGGTAATATTGTGTATCTGGAATGAATTTTAGATCTTTGAGTCCATCTCATGACAAATGGGAGCAAAAACAAAAGTGTTGCGTTTATATTTTTGTTGAGTATATATTACTGTATCACACTCTGTATGCTTGTTGGGTCTTCAGTCCTGGGCCGAGGCTCGCAGCAGCAGGGGTCTCCGAGTCGTGATTTAAAGGCAGGGTTGGTAATGTTTTTAAAGCTAGCATGATTTGAAAGTAGCATTCACTCCATGCTCCTTCTTCACCCACCCCCGGCTCTCTGTGCGCCCTCTAAAGCCACGCCCCCTCACTTACATGCACTAGCGCCATTGGTCCAGAAGTGGCCTGATTGGTTCATAAAGCATGTTCCGAGTGCCGACATTTTCTGGGCACATCAGTTATTATTCGTTTTAGCAGGTAAGCTAACCCAAAATGTGTATGTGGAGAAAATGACCGAGACAATAAAATAATGATCCAAACTGAGGTCGTAGTTCAAACAGAGAGGAGGACCCATGTGCATAATGTAGGACATGTCCTGTAGTTTTGTCTCCTCCGCATCGTCTTGTACCCACATCGTCCTCGCTCCGTGTCTGATTGGGTAAAAAAATGATCTCAAATTAAAAACATGATGGACAACAGATGGTTGTCATGGAGACAGGGCAGTCGTACGCACTAAAGCTCAATGTGAACACCCCTGAGCGCACAGAAACAACTCGGCTGTAGCTGCTGTGGACACGGCCCTCTGAAAGGTTTTCTACTGACATGGAGCCACTGCTGGGTTTTAAAGTTTGTCAGCCCTCTGGGGCCCCCTGCTGGTCTGGAGTCCCAAGTTGCCTGTCTCGCCTGCTTCTAAGCAGTGCCTCTGGTTGCTCGGTGGAACAGCATATGGTAGACGACGGAGAGCGAAGGAAATTGCGGCGCTTTATTGCCATATGATAATTGTTTGGGCAGTTTTAAAGCACTTCCAACTGTTGGCCACTTTAAGAAAGCCTTTGATAAATAAATAAACAAATAAGATTACATTAGAATAAAGTGATGCGATAACTTGATTTAAAACCCGGCAGTCCATTGGTTGGGAAAAAAAGTATTTTCCCCATTTTGCCAGCCATGAATAACAAGTGTAAAACCCTCGAATCCCCAGAAGAAGAAAGACTCAGGACATGATGACCTTGGAGTCCTGCAGCAGTGGTCTGTTTGTGTCGCTGCACGCTTCAAACAAAGATCCTGATGGAAGGACACACAAACAAGACATTAAAAACCTCCTTAAATGTAATTGATTTACAGCTCTGACAAAAAGCCTGACATCTAATGTTTTATCCTTTCTTATCTTTGTGACAGTTTATCTCACATATTTACCCAGAATGCCTCTGAATGAAAGCAGAGTCAACACTTAGATGTTGCCGTGCTCGTGATTTAATAGCAATAAACAGCTCGGGAGGAATCTGTTTGCCTTTTTTCAGATAATCAATTTGACAGAGACTAAACGAACAGATTGATTTAAAGCATCCAGCAGCAGACGCAGCTGCACCCAGCAACTTCATCCATCAGCGGGCACAATTGCTTTCTTCGGCGTGTCGCAGGTACGACATACTCCATCACCTTCCACAGAGAGAGAAAGAGAGCGCAGTCACACTATCAGCTGCAGGCTGCTGCACCAACACCTCCCTGCCTGATCAACTCAGTCTGCACAATCTGAGCAATATTTGACCCATTCAAAAAAACTCTAATTTACATGATTGAAACATCAATGATTCAACGTGCAAATGCCTCGATACATGAGGCTGATTGGTCGCCAATATGGAGCCTTTTGAGAGTCTGTTTCCATTTTACTGGCAGGTTGCAGATTATACGCCACTGGTACAGGGGTGATGGTCGTTATTTGGCCTGTAAACAAGAGAAACGTTTTATTTCAGCGGCTGTTGAATTGATTTCTGCAGAAAGGTTGTATCAACATGTTTCCTCCTGGTCCCAGAGGACGCCTGAATTTGGTAAACTCAGAATATCTCAACGAGAAGAGACCGAAAAAATGAGTCAAAGATAAATGCAGTAGTGAGGGTTTCATATATGTTTATGTATTCAGGGGCGTGGCTGATCGGACTTATGGGCGGGTGCATTGTCAGGAGACAAGACCAAAGATCTGATGACTCACCCCCAATTCTCAATTTCGCTCCTCTGCCATGCGACCCACTGGATCCGGAGAGCGTGAGTACAGCAGAGGGCGGCCATGAGCAGATGTACACACATCACAGGAGAAAAAAGGTTACTTTGTTTGATTTCTTTTTTATTTGGTGTGAAGTTGGAGTGATGAAAAGTACAATCGTGAGTCCATGTATTCTGTTTTCATGTGTTAGTTTCTTTGTCTGACTTCCTGTCAGGGTTGTTAGGGTCTGTCCAGCTTGACGCTTGCCTGCAGCGTAAAGACTCGCAGCGTAATGGAGACGGAGCTGAGCGTAGTGGCTCACTGTGGAAACACAACGATTGACTAGAATAGCAGCTAATGGCGGTGACGGAGCCCGCAGCGTATATGCTATATGTGGAAATTGTTGGCCACTTCCAGCTCAGTTTCCAGACAGTTAGTTTGGGAAAGCAATTTTGAACTTGGCAACTTTTGATGTGTTAAAAACGAACCTTTGGCTACATCACTGAGACTGTCGTCCATTTTTTGTAAATGATTGAATTGTATTCTTCCAGCCAAAGCTGCTATTCCATTAAACAGTCTAAAGTGTAAAGAAAAATGTTTTAATTGAACAAAGCTTGGACTCCTCCACGCACAGGTGTGTCTGAAAAAGTCTGCTTGAAATGAAAGGGTTACGTGAGAAACATCACGGCTGCTGTTAAACACCAAAAAAATAAACACGTTCCTTAAGTCATTTTTACAATTCGTAGGTCACCAGTGACTCAACACAAAACTACATTTATTGTAGATGAATAATCTTTTGTGTAGCAACTGTCATGCATCAGTTGTCACAGTGAGTCTCCATCTGCATAAACAAAATACCCCCGCCAATTAGATAGGCGACTGGCATTTCTCCCTGCAGCTATCACTGAGTGCACACTCCTCCCAAAAAAAACAGAAAACACTCAAATATTTCCAGGAAAGAAAAACTGCTTCTCATGTTTACCGGGCTGAAAAATAAACTTAAATTGGATTACACTTGAAAGAAATAATTTCAACAGCCTTTTCTTGGAACCATAATTTAAATTCTGCATTAAAGGAGGCAATATCCCGAGCTGAACTCACAGTTTGAACCAAATTTTTACCAACTTTAGGACATTTTAGAGACATAACCATCAAGATGTAATACGTTGGCTAACTTTTATTAAACAGAAAACACTGGGCCCTAAATGTTAACACATGGAAATGTACTCCCATGGGGCCGTTAGCTTTCACCTGCTGCAAGTACTACTCACTTAGAAAACAATATAGGTCGCCTAATGACCAATTCCAGCATCATAAATGTTTAAGGGAGTAGAAAATGAACCAATTTACTGTTCTGCTGGCCGTACAAAGCTCATATGTGCAGGACGATGATTGGCCGAGGAGGCAGAGAGGGAGGAGATGTGGTGGGAATTTTAAGTGACAAATTGACTCAGGGTGTGCAGGGTCAGCCTGACTTTATACCAATCTGACTGACGACTGACAGCTTTTACAAAAAAGACAAAAAGATCAAAACTTGAACTGATTTGGTCCTGCAGGAAAATATACTGAAAATGGAAGAGAGCGATTATTATGTATCACTCGTATCGTATGAAGCAGCAGTAAGTTGGGACTGACTGTTCCTGCCCTGCAGACCTACGAGAGCTCGACCAGCCCTCACACTGAACAGAAAACAGACAGAAGCTTGTTTAAGCAAGACCGAGAGATTTATGGGGGAGTATCTTCATTTTATCTCTGATAATAATGAAAGCCAAGAAAACATGGATGTAGTCTCATTGACGTCACTGATTGTTTTTTGAATTGTAGTTTTGAAGACGAACAACTACACTTTCGGCCAACCTAGTGAAAGTTAAAGATGTGGAGTAGAGGCGGGACTTAAGCCTCCTCTCAAACAACTAACTATGTACAAATCTTTTCCTTCAAATCAAAACCAAAGAGTTAGAATAAAGCAGAGGTGTCCAACAGGTAGCTCGGGAGCTAACAGGAGCTCGCCTATAGGTTGACCGAGTGTGTAAAAAATAAAATGATAAATCTGACGACATTTAAAACTCATATCTGACTAATAAAAACACGTCTCAAGTAGAAATATTTTCTTGAACATTGATGTGAATTTTCAGTAACATAGCTCACTATGTGGCACATAGTGATGTGAACCTTGACACTTTAATTTTTTTTAAAGTCGCTCTCAGATGAAGAAAAACAATATTTTTTGCTATGAAATTGTTTATGTCTTTTGTTTGTAAATTAATGTTTAAAATGTTTATATATAATTTTATTAAATCTTCCTTTTTTAGTGCCTTCATCACCTTCTATTGAAGATACAAAGAAGTATGCCATAACACATGTAAGACTGTTTAGCCATCACACAAACACACAATTCAATTCTATAGTATTAAAATGAAACAGATCACTATTAACACAAATCAACATTATTTAAATCTAACTATATTTACATTTCATTGAATAAATGTGTAATAAATAAATAATTAAAATTGTTCAAAGAGACACATGTCTCTTGGGCCTCTCTGTTGCTGCTCTTTCCCGGGCCTCTTCCCTTTCTGCCTGCTCCTTACTAAAGGGACATTTGTCCTGATGGACTCTGGCCCTCTTTGCTGGACGTCTGGGGGATCTTTCAGGTGAGGCAGAGGAAGTGACTGTATCACTGTGGAGAGATGGAGTGCAGCATCCATCAGGCCAAACCAGCCCTACCCATTTATTCTTCCCTGTCAGAGGATCTCAGATTCATGAAGTCCACTTCCTCTTTTAAATCCTGACCGTGGCGCTGCTTTACATTATTCCTTTCTGTCATTAAAACACCTTACTATAACTGTCCTTGGGTCTTATAAATATCCGTTACGTATTTACAGAAACTGGCATAAGCCTCTTCCCACAGCATTGAATGACTGAGGGAGCTGTCATGGAATCTCAAAGACGTATTTGCTGTTTTTAACGTGTTTTATTATTTTCAAATGAATGAATTTCATTATTGAAACAAGACTTGGTCCTCAGAAAGTGTTTTTTCAAAATGTGAGTCTTGAAAAGGAGGAGTGGTCTTTAATTCAGAGTCGTCCTTTATTCAGGTCAATATGGTATTTTTTTATTTATTTTATGGCCAGTTGAAAGTCCTAATTAACATGAGCGGCATGTTTTTGGATTGTGGGGGGAAACCGGAGCGCCCGGTGAAAACCCACATGTCTTCAATCAATCAATCAATCTGTATTTATATAGCGTCAATTCATAACAGGTGTTATCTCGAGACACTTTACAAAAGCAGGTAAAGGACCTTACTGTTTGTCTGTTAACATTAACAAAAGAGCAGGTAACAAGACCATGCTCATCATTACGTTTACAAAAAGCAGGTAAAGGACCTTACTGATGGCTATATTACAAGAGCCCAGCTGAATCCGTCATAGCGTGGCAAGAAAAAAACTTCCTTTTAACAGGCAGAAATCTTCAGCAGACCCGGATCATGACGGAACAGCCATCTGCTAAACTGTGCTGGGCTTGAAAATGGGATGGGGGAGATGGGACAAGATGCAGAAAGAAGAATAGGATAGGGTGTGGATAGGATAGGGGGCGGGGGGGGGGGGGGGGGGGGGGGGGGGGTCTGGGCAGGCCATCCTCGTGGGGGGTGGGTGGGTCTGGGCAGGCCTTCCTCGTGGGGGGTGGGGGGGTCTGGGCAGGACATCCTCGTGGGGGGCCACTCTTGTTCTCGCTTCCTTCTCTCCTTCTCCCCTCGTCATGCCTGGAGCAGCACTTTGACAAAGGGATCCTTCTACATCCTCACGAACTCCAGGTGGCGTCGATCCTCATCTGGGACGAGGGTCAGCCACAGCTCCAGGAAACTATCCTCGAAGGCCAGGTCCTCTAGAGTGGTTTGTCCGTACCAACTGCAAAGACATGAACCTCTTGTTTAGCACTTCATTCAATTATCAGAAGATTAAAAAAAATACTGTTTAAGGAGAAACAAACCCGAAAGCTGTTTGTTCACACAGTTCTGAACAAATTGATAACTCACCTGGCACCGGGGGAAATGTCCATCGCCAGCTTGCTGACAGCAACCAAGAAGCGTTGGGTGAAGGTGGTTTCTCGTGTCAGGATTTCTGCCGTTCCCAGATGGCTAGTCATCAGGAGGAACATCATAGCGGTGTAGTCTCTCACAGCAGCGCAATTGCTGAAAAAAAAGAAAAAGAAACAGACATTCAGTCATTTTGATTCATCAAACTTTTGACAAATGCTGCTTTGGCACTTCTTCATAGACATGATTTGACCCTTAGCATTAACTTACCTCATGGCTGAATTCTCCAGAGCGTTCAGCACTGGACCCGTGCTGCAGCACTGCACCATCACCTCAAGGCACAAGGTGGCCTGGTCCTTAAGCTCGGTGCTTGTACCGGGCAGTACGATCTTCTGCAGCAGAGCTCGGCTCGTCCTCTCCACATGAAAATCCAGATCCGTCTGCAGGCAGGAGTGAAGCTCGAGCATGGTGTCCATCGCTGCAGCGGCCACCGTCGGGTGCAGATTTGAAACCTGAAAAAAGAAACATCAGCAGTCAGCCGTGGTACTTCTTCTCACTGACACTTTGGAATATGATGGTGATTGGACACATGTAAAGAAAGAGATGAACGACTTCCATACCTCTGCTGTCACGGCGTAACACACTTCAAGGAGTCGGGTCTTCACGATGTTGACATCCTGCTCCATCAGGATTTGGAGCAGTTGTAATCCCTTGGTCTTCATGTCCCTGAGACAAAGAGACAAAATGAATAAGCTGCACTGTCGTTTGACACTTTGAGCTAAAACTGCTGCCACATTAAAGAAGTATTAAACGAGTTCATATTAGATTGACAACAAAGCGGAAATATTTAAGGAGCTATAAGATCTCATTGTGTAAGGTGTAGAAGTCTTACCATTGGTTACTTTTGATCATTTTGATGCTGGAAGTTAGAGTCTCTGAAGACCATCTTGTGTTCATTTCTTCAGTGGAGGTCGTCTGAGGGGCATTTGGCCATCTACCCCGATCTCCTCTCTCCTTGTTCTGGGCAGGTTTTGGAGGTTGAGTAGGTCTGAGGGGTGGTTGGTTAATGTTGGTCGTCTTTGGTGGGGCAGGTTTTGGAGGTGGAGTAGGTCTGAGGGGTGGTTGGTTAATGTTGGTCGTCTTTAGTGGGGCAAGTCTTTGGGGTGGAGTCGGTCTCAGGGGTGGTCGGTGGATGTTGTTTGTCTTTAGTGGGGCAGGTTTTGGAGGTGGAGTAGGTCTGAGGGGTGGTTGGTTGATGTTGTTCATCTTTAGTCGGGCAGGTTTTGGAGGTGGAGTAGGTCTGAGGGGCAGTTGGTGGATGTTGTTCGTCTTTAGTGGGGCAGGTTTTGGAGGTGGAGTAGGTCTGAGGGGCAGTCGGTGGATGTTGTTCGTCTTTAGTGGGGCAGGTTTTGGAGGTGGAGTAGGTCTGAGGGGCAGTCGGTGGATGTTGTTCGTCTCTGTTGGGGCAGGTTTTGGAGGTGGAGTAGGTCTGAGGGGCAGTCGGTGGATGTTGTTCGTTTTTAGTGGGGCAGGTTTTGGAGGTGGAGTAGGTCTGAGGGGCAGTCGGTGGATGTTGTTCGTCTTTAGTGGGGCAGGTTTTGGAGGTGGAGTAGGTCTGAGGGGTGGTTGGTTCATGTTGTTCGTCTCTATTGGGGCAGGTTTTGGGGGTGGAGTAGGTCTGAGGGGCAGTCGGTGGATGTTATTCGTCTCTATTGGGGCAGGTTCTGGAGGTGGAGTAGGTCTGAGGGGTGGTTGGTTAATGTTGTTCGTCTCTATTGGGGCAGGTTTTGGGGGTGGAGTAGGTCTGAGGGGTGGTTGGTTTATGTTGTTCGTCTCTATTGGGGCAGGTTTTGGGGGTGGAGTAGGTCTGAGGGGCAGTCGGTGGATGTTGTTCGTCTCAATTGGGGCAGGTCTTGGGGGTGAAGTTGGTCTGAGGGGCGGTCGGTTTGTGTCAGTCGTCTCTGGTGGAGTAGGTCTTGGGGGTGAAGTTGGTCTCAGGGGCGGTCGGTTTGTGTCAGTCGTCTCTGGTGGAGTAGGTCTTGGGGGTGAAGTTGGACGCTCAGGCCTTCCAGGAGATCCTCCAGATAGAGGTCTAAAGATAGCAATGCAACGCAGCAAGTCCTCCAGTGCACTGTGTAATTTCTGGACCTGCCCTTTAGCCGTCTGGAGTCTGTATCCTCTGCCAACTTCTTTTTCTGTTCAGGAGAAGATATGAATATGTATCAGTCGCATGTTTAAACACTTCTAACATCTTCATCTATTAATGAATTTTGGATTCACAGTTGAGAGTTATGCACAACACATGAACATGCAAAAACATTTGAGTTCTAAAAAGAACTCAGAACTTACCTGCTTTGCTGTACTGCATCTGAATCACAGGGAGGCGGGATACTCTTGGTCCTGGAAACACCGGAGCCAAATCACACCGATTTGTGTGGCGTGGGCTGTTCCACTCGGAAGGAGTGTAGGAATCCTCTGAGCTGTTTGGGGTCGATCCTCGACTTTGGGGTCGAGGTTCTGAGTCCTGCAGTCCCAGTCTATTTAGGACATTGTTTGTGCGAGTTTCGAGGGCATCAACAGTAAACGCCGTCTGTCGAAGGCGATGCTCCATGTGATTGTTCTGTATCTGGTCGGACTCGTCCATCTGTAACAAAAAACCCCCCAAATAAACAGATTAGTTGAGTTTCAGTTACATTTTAAGACACTTTAAGCACAAAACAGTGACCCGCATGTCCAGTTCTCAGAACACATTCACCTCAAGCCTGGCTCACACCGAAGGATAATCGGCTCATTTGAGGTCCGATTCCTCTTTCCCGACTACCGTAGGGTCGCTCTCGACTCAAGACTTTTCAGAACCGATTATCAGCCCAGATGATCTTGTAGTGTGAGAGGTAGAAAGTCCTAATCGTAACGTCCCCGATCTGCTCAACGATCGTCGAGGACGCCTCGATCAATTTCAAACAGGTTTGATATTAAAAATCTAAAATCTTAAACATTTCGTCATAAACACGTCTGATTTTCACTCGTACAGACTGAGCTCTCAGGCCTTGCCCAACAATCGGGTCGTACTGTGTGAGCGCTTAAATCTTAAAGTCTGGTTGTGCGTCGTAACACGATTCAGTCGCACAGTGAGAGCTGACATGCCACCTCAACTTTTAAACAATCGGGGAAATCGTACAGCGTGAGCCAGGCTTTACACGACATTAGAAGTCAGTATTTCTGACTCACTCATCAAACATAAAACAATAACTTTAAACAATAAATACATGAAAAATCAAAGTCGTTTCACCCCAACAATAGAAACACACACTCTACTTTGAAAACTGTAAATTGTACCCGTTAAATTGCCTTCCTGTTACATAAATCAAGCTTGTTGTACTTACATTTTCCTCTTGGCTGGACGTCCTCTTCTTCTTTAACCAGTAAGACATTTTTTAAAACGTTGAAAAAGCGTTTTAAAAAGAATTGACTAATAAGTTGAAATCCTCGTGTGATCTCGTCTAGAGTCCGTGTCTAAATGATTCCTGGCGAATCTTCAAGTCTGGAAGCTGAATGAGAACATTCCAGAACTCTTTGGTGCAGAGTCACAGAACAGAATTTAAATCAAAACAAAATGTTGAAAGGCACGTTACCATGGAAACCACTCACCTGCAGCTCACAGATAGGAATGCCACCTTCCAATTATGAGTTTTTTTTTTTTTTTTAGTTCACCATCTTTATTGACAATTTAACATGATACAAAATGTTAATACAAACTCTCAAAAGTATGAACAAACAACAACAAGCAAAATATACAGAACAAATTTTCCAAGATGAAAAATAAAGGACTCCCCTGGCAGTGGGGGCGCCATTTCGCCGGGGCCCGACCGCCGATGGCCTACCAGTGTGGTGGGGCACCAGTTAAATGAATAAATGTGTAATAAATGAATAATTAAAATTGTTCAAAGAGAGACACATGTCTCTTGGGCCTCTCTGTTGCTGCTCTTTCCCGGGCCTCTTCCCTTTCTGCCTGCTCCTTACTAAAGGGACATTTGTCCTGATGGACTCTGGCCCTCTTTGCTGGACGTCTGGGGGATCTTTCAGGTGAGGCAGAGGAAGTGACTGTATCACTGTGGAGAGATGGAGTGCAGCATCCATCAGGCCAAACCAGCCCTACCCATTTATTCTTCCCTGTCAGAGGATCTCAGATTCATGAAGTCCACTTCCTCTTTTAAATCCTGACCGTGGCGCTGCTTTACATTATTCCTTTCTGTCATTAAAACACCTTACTATAACTGTCCTTGGGTCTTATAAATATCCGTTACGTATTTACAGAAACTGGCATAAGCCTCTTCCCACAGCATTGAATGACTGAGGGAGCTGTCATGGAATCTCAAAGACGTATTTGCTGTTTTTAACGTGTTTTATTATTTTCAAATGAATGAATTTCATTATTGAAACAAGACTTGGTCCTCAGAAAGTGTTTTTCCAAAATGTGAGTCTCGAAAAGGAGGAGTGGTCTTTAATTCAGAGTCGTCCTTTATTCAGGTCAATATGGTATTTTTTTATTTATTTTATGGCCAGTTGAAAGTCCTAATTAACATGAGCGGCATGTTTTTGGATTGTGGGGGGAAACCGGAGCGCCCGGTGAAAACCCACATGTCTTCAATCAATCAATCAATCTGTATTCATATAGCGTCAATTCATAACAGCCGTTATCTCGAGACACTTTACAAAAGCAGGTAAAGGACCTTACTGTTTGTCTGTTAACATTAACAAAAGAGCAGGTAACAAGACCAGGCTCATCATTATGTTTACAAAAAGCAGGTAAAGGACCTTACTGATGGCTATATTACAAGAGCCCAGCTGAATCCGCCATAGCGTGGCAAGAAAAAACTTCCTTTTAACTGGCAGAAATCTTCAGCAGACCCGGATCATGACGGAACAGCCATCTGCTAAACTGTGCTGGGCTTGAAAATGGGATGGGGGAGATGGGACAAGATGCAGAAAGAAGAATAGGATAGGGCGTGGATAGGATAGGATGGGGGGCGGGGGTCTGGGCAGGCCATCCTCGTGGGGGGGGGGGGGGGGGGGGGTCTGGGCAGGCCATCCTCGTGGGGGGGGGGGGGGGGGGGGTCTGGGCAGACATCCTCGTGGGGGGCTGCTCTTGTTCTCGCTTCCTTCTCTCCTTCTCCCCTCGTCATGCCTGGAGCAGCACTTTGACAAAGGGATCCTTCTACATCCTCACTAACTCCAGGTGGCGTCTATCCTCATCTGGGACGAGGGTCAGCCACAGCTCCAGGAAACTATCCTCGAAGGCCAGGTCATCTAGAGTGGTTTGTCCGTACCAACTGCAAAGACATGAACCTCTTGTTTAGCACTTCATTCAATTATCAGAAGATTAAAAAAAAATACTGTTTAAGGAGAAACAAACCCGAAAGCTGTTTGTTCACACAGTTCTGAACAAATTGATAACTCACCTGGCACCGGGGGAAATGTCCATCGCCAGCTTGCTGACAGCAACCAAGAAGCGTTGGGTGAAGGTGGTTTCTCGTGTCAGGATTTCTGCCGTTCCCAGATGGCTAGTCATCAGGAGGAACATCATAGCGGTGTAGTCTCTCACAGCAGCGCAATTGCTGAAAAAAAAGAAAAAGAAACAGACATTCAGTCATTTTGATTCATCAAACTTTTGACAAATGCTGCTTTGGCACTTCTTCATAGACATGATTTGACCCTTAGCATTAACTTACCTCATGGCTGAATTCTCCAGAGCGTTCAGCACTGGACCCGTGCTGCAGCACTGCACCATCACCTCAAGGCACAAGGTGGCCTGGTCCTTAAGCTCGGTGCTTGTACCGGGCAGTACGATCTTCTGCAGCAGAGCTCGGCTCGTCCTCTCCACATGAAAATCCAGATCCGTCTGCAGGCAGGAGTGAAGCTCGAGCATGGTGTCCATCGCTGCAGCGGCCACCGTCGGGTGCAGATTTGAAACCTGAAAAAAGAAACATCAGCAGTCAGCCGTGGTACTTCTTCTCACTGACACTTTGGAATATGATGGTGATTGGACACATGTAAAGAAAGAGATGAACGACTTCCATACCTCTGCTGTCACGGCGTAACACACTTCAAGGAGTCGGGTCTTCACGATGTTGGCATCCTGCTCCATCAGGATTTGGAGCAGTTGTAATCCCTTGGTCTTCATGTCCCTGAGACAAAGAGACAAAATGAATAAGCTGCACTGTCGTTTGACACTTTGAGCTAAAACTGCTGCCACATTAAAGAAGTATTAAACGAGTTCATATTAGATTGACAACAAAGCGGAAATATTTAAGGAGCTATAAGATCTCATTGTGTAAGGTGTAGAAGTCTTACCATTGGTTACTTTTGATCATTTTGATGCTGGAAGTTAGAGTCTCTGAAGACCATCTTGTGTTCATTTCTTCAGTGGAGGTCGTCTGAGGGGCATTTGGCCATCTACCCCGATCTCCTCTCTCCTTTTTCTGGGCAGGTTTTGGAGGTTGAGCAGGTCTGAGGGGTGGTTGGTTAATGTTGTTCGTCTTTGGTGGGGCAGGTTTTGGAGGTGGAGTAGGTCTGAGGGGTGGTTGGTTAATGTTGGTCGTCTTTGGTGGGGCAGGTTTTGGAGGTGGAGTAGGTCTGAGGGGTGGTTGGTTAATGTTGGTCGTCTTTAGTGGGGCAAGTCTTTGGGGTGGAGTCGGTCTCAGGGGTGGTCGGTGGATGTTGTTTGTCTTTAGTGGGGCAGGTTTTGGAGGTGGAGTAGGTCTGAGGGGTGGTTGGTTGATGTTGTTCATCTTTAGTGGGGCAGGTTTTGGAGGTGGAGTAGGTCTGAGGGGCAGTCGGTGGATGTTGTTCGTCTTTAGTGGGGCAGGTTTTGGAGGTGGAGTAGGTCTGAGGGGCAGTCGGTGGATGTTGTTCGTCTTTAGTGGGGCAGGTTTTGGAGGTGGAGTAGGTCTGAGGGGCAGTCGGTGGATGTTGTTCGTCTCTATTGGGGCAGGTTTTGGAGGTGGAGTAGGTCTGAGGGGTGGTTGGTTAATGTTGTTTGTCTCTATTGGGGCAGGTTTTGGGGGTGGAGTAGGTCTGAGGGGTGGTTGGTTAATGTTGTTCGTCTCTATTGGGGCAGGTTTTGGGGGTGGAGTAGGTCTGAGGGGAAGTCGGTGGATGTTGTTCGTCTCTATTGGGGCAGGTTTTGGAGGTGGAGTAGGTCTGAGGGGTGGTTGGTTAATGTTGTTTGTCTCTATTGGGGCAGGTTTTGGAGGTGGAGTAGGTCTGAGGGGCAGTCGGTGGATGTTGTTCGTCTCTATTGGGGCAGGTTTTGGGGGTGGAGTAGGTATGAGGGGCAGTCGGTGGATGTTGTTCGTCTGTATTGGGGCAGGTCTTGGGGGGGAAGTTGGTCTCAGGGGCGGTCGGTTTGTGTCAGTCGTCTCTGGTGGAGTAGGTCTTGGGGGGGAAGTTGGTCTCAGGGGCGGTCGGTTTGTGTCAGTCGTCTCTGGTGGAGTAGGTCTTGGGGGGGAAGTTGGTCTCAGGGGCGGTCGGTTTGTGTCAGTCGTCTCTGGTGGAGTAGGTCTTGGGGGGGAAGTTGGTCTCAGGGGCGGTCGGTTTGTGTCAGTCGTCTCTGGTGGAGTAGGTCTTGGGGGTGAAGTTGGACGCTCAGGCCTTCCAGGAGATCCTCCAGATAGAGGTCTAAAGATAGCAATGCAACGCAGCAAGTCCTCCAGTGCACTGTGTAGTTTCTGGACCTGCCCTTTAGCCGTCTGGAGTCTGTATCCTCTGCCAACTTCTTTTTCTGTTCAGGAGAAGATATGAATATGTATCAGTCGCATGTTTAAACACTTCTAACATCTTCATCTGTTAATGAATTTTGGATTCACAGTTGAGAGTTATGCACAACACATGAACATGCAAAAACATTTGAGTTCTAAAAAGAACTCAGAACTTACCTGCTTTGCTGTACTGCATCTGAATCACAGGGAGGCGGGATACTCTTGGTCCTGGAAACACCGGAGCCAAATCACACCGATTTGTGTGGCGTGGGCTGTTCCACTCGGAAGGAGTGTAGGAATCCTCTGAGCTGTTTGGGGTCGGTCCTCGACTTTGGGGTCGAGGTTCTGAGTCCTGCAGTCCCAGTCTATTTAGGACATTGTTTGTGCGAGTTTCGAGGGCATCAACAGTAAACGCCGTCTGTCGAAGGCGATGCTCCATGTGATTGTTCTGTATCTGGTCGGACTCGTCCATCTGTAACAAAAAAACCCCCAAATAAACAGATTAGTTGAGTTTCAGTTACATTTCAGGACACTTTAAGCACAAAACAGTGACCCGCATGTCCAGTTCTCAGAACACATTCACCTCAAGCCTGGCTCACACCGAAGGATAATCGGCTCATTTGAGGTCCGATTCCTCTTTCCCGACTACCGTAGGGTCGCTCTTGACTCCAGGCTTTTCAGAACCGATTATCAGCCCAGATGATCTTGTAGTGTGAGAGGTACAAAGTCCTAATCGTAACGTCCCCGATCTGCTCAACGATCGTCGAGGACGCCTCGATCGATTTCAAACAGGTTTGATATTAAAAATCTAAAATTTTAAACATTTCGTCTGACAGAAGTCGCACACAATTATAATCTGAACGTAATTAGTTTAATCTCTAATTGTCTGTGTGAAACGTACACACCAACTGTCCTCGTCTCCTCACCCACCTACGAGTCCATACACGCCGGCGAGTCTTTTATAGGTTTGGTACACAAATGATTCTACAATAACTTCCACTTCCTTCTCTTTCTCCAGCCGCCGTCCCCTGCAGTCCGTTGACGTTTTCAGCTGAAACTTTATCAACAGTTTTCAGTGCTTCGTCCTGATTTTCACTCGTACAGACTGAGCTCTCAGGCCTTGCCCAACAATCGGGTCGTACTGTGTGAGCACTTAAATCTTAAAGTCTGGTTGTGCGTCGTAACATGATTCAGTCGCACAGTGAGAGCTGACATGCCACCTCAAGTTTTAAACAATCGGGGAAATCGTACAGCGTGAGCCAGGCTTTACACGACATTAGAAGTCAGTATTTCTGACTCACTCATCAAACATAAAACAATAACTTTAAACAATAAATACATGAAAAATCAAAGTCGTTTCACCCCAACAATAGAAACACACACTCTACTTTGAAAACTGTAAATTGTACCCGTTAAATTGCCTTCCTGTTACATAAATCAAGCTTGTTGTACTTACATTTTCCTCTTGGCTGGACGTCCTCTTCTTCTTTAACCAGTAAGACATTTTTTTAAAACGTTGAAAAAGCGTTTTAAAAAGAATTGACTAATAAGTTGAAATCCTCGTGTGATCTCGTCTAGAGTCCGTGTCTAAATGATTCTTGGCGAATCTTCAAGTCTGGAAGCTGAATGAGATCAGACAAAGACACAACGAACATTCCGGAACTCTTTGGTGCAGAGTCACAGAACAGAATTTAAATCAAAACAAAATGTTGAAAGGCACGTTACCATGGCAACCACTCACCTGCAGCTCACAGATAGGAATGCCACCTTCCAATTATGAGGTTTTTTTTTTTTTTTTAGTTCACCATCTTTATTGACAATTTAAAATGATACAAAATGTTAATACGAACTCTCAAAAGTATGAACAAACAACAACAAGCAAAATATACAGAACAAATTTTCCAAGATGAAAAATAAAGGACTCCCCTGGCAGTGGGGGCGCCATTTCGCCGGGGCCCGACCGCCGATGGCCTACCAGTGTGGTGGGGCACCAGTTAAATGAATAAATGTATCATAAATAAATAATTAAAATTGTTCAAAGAGAGACACATGTCTCTTGGGCCTCTCTGTTGCTGCTCTTTCCCGGGCCTCTTCCCTTTCTGCCTGCTCCTTACTAAAGGGACATTTGTCCTGATGGACTCTGGCTCTCTTTGCTGGACGTCTGGGGGATCTTTCAGGTGAGGCAGAGGAAGTGACTGTATCACTGTGGAGAGATGGAGTGCAGCATCCATCAGGCCAAACCAGCCCTACCCATTTATTCTTCCCTGTCAGAGGATCTCAGATTCATGAAGTCCACTTCCTCTTTTAAATCCTGACCGTGGCGCTGCTTTACATTATTCCTTTCTGTCATTAAAACACCTTACTATAACTGTCCTTGGGTCTTATAAATATCCGTTACGTATTTACAGAAACTGGCATAAGCCTCTTCCCACAGCATTGAATGACTGAGGGAGCTGTCATGGAATCTCAAAGACGTATTTGCTGTTTTTAACGTGTTTTATTATTTTCAAATGAATGAATTTCATTTTTGAAACCAGACTTGGTCCTCAGAAAGTGTTTTCCAAAATGTGAGTCTCGAAAAGGAGGAGTGGTCTTTAATTCAGAGTCGTCCTTTATTCAGGTCAATATGGTATTTTTTTATTTATTTTATGGCCAGTTGAAAGTCATAATTAACATGAGCGGCATGTTTTTGGATTGTGGGGGGAAACCGGAGCGCCCGGTGAAAACCCACATGTCTTCAATCAATCAATCTTTATTTATATAGCGTCAATTCATAACAGGCGTTATCTCGAGACACTTTACAAAAAGCAGGTAAAGGACCTTACTGTTTGTCTGTTAACATTAACAAAAGAGCAGGTAACAAGACCATGCTCATCATTACGTTTACAAAAAGCAAGTAAAGGACCTTACTGATGGCTATATTACAAGAGCCCAGCTGAATCCGTCATAGCGTGGCAAGAAAAAAACTTCCTTTTAACAGGCAGAAATCTTCAGCAGACCCGGATCATGACGGAACAGCCATCTGCTAAACTGTGCTGGGCTTGAAAATGGGATGGGGGAGATGGGACAAGATGCAGAAAGAAGAATAGGATAGGGTGTGGATAGGATAGGGGGCGGGGGGGGGGTGGGGGGGGGGGGGGGGTCTGGGCAGGCCATCCTCGTGGGGGGTGGGTGGGTCTGGGCAGGCCTTCCTCGTGGGGGGTGGGGGGGTCTGGGCAGGACATCCTCGTGGGGGGCCACTCTTGTTCTCGCTTCCTTCTCTCCTTCTCCCCTCGTCATGCCTGGAGCAGCACTTTGACAAAGGGATCCTTCTACATCCTCACTAACTCCAGGTGGCGTCTATCCTCATCTGGGACGAGGGTCAGCCACAGCTCCAGGAAACTATCCTCGAAGGCCAGGTCCTCTAGAGTGGTTTGTCCGTACCAACTGCAAAGACATAAACCTCTTGTTTAGCACTTCATTCAATTATCAGAAGATTAAAAAAAAAAACTGTTTAAGGAGAAACAAACCCGAAAGCTGTTTGTTCACACAGTTCTGAACAAATTGATAACTCACCTGGCACCGGGTGAACTGTCCATCGCCAGCTTGCTGACAGCAACCAAGAAGCGTTGGGTGAAGGTGGTTTCTCGTGTCAGGATTTCTGCCGTTCCCAGATGGCTAGTCATCAGGAGGAACATCATAGCGGTGTAGTCTCTCACAGCAGCGCAATTGCTGAAAAAAAAGAAAAAGAAACAGACATTCAGTCATTTTGATTCATCAAACTTTTGACAAATGCTGCTTTGGCACTTCTTCATAGACATGATTTGACCCTTAGCATTAACTTACCTCATGGCTGAATTCTCCAGAGCGTTCAGCACTGGACCCGTGCTGCAGCACTGCACCATCACCTCAAGGCACAAGGTGGCCTGGTCCTTAAGCTCGGTGCTTGTACCGGGCAGTACGATCTTCTGCAGCAGAGCTCGGCTCGTCCTCTCCACATGAAAATCCAGATCCGTCTGCAGGCAGGAGTGAAGCTCGAGCATGGTGTCCATCGCTGCAGCGGCCACCGTCGGGTGCAGATTTGAAACCTGAAAAAAGAAACATCAGCAGTCAGCCGTGGTACTTCTTCTCACTGACACTTTGGAATATGATGGTGATTGGACACATGTAAAGAAAGAGATGAACGACTTCCATACCTCTGCTGTCACGGCGTAACACACTTCAAGGAGTCGGGTCTTCACGATGTTGGCATCCTGCTCCATCAGGATTTGGAGCAGTTGTAATCCCTTGGTCTTCATGTCCCTGAGACAAAGAGACAAAATGAATAAGCTGCACTGTCGTTTGACACTTTGAGCTAAAACTGCTGCCACATTAAAGAAGTATTAAACGAGTTCATATTAGATTGACAACAAAGCGGAAATATTTAAGGAGCTATAAGATCTCATTGTGTAAGGTGTAGAAGTCTTACCATTGGTTACTTTTGATCATTTTGATGCTGGAAGTTAGAGTCTCTGAAGACCATCTTGTGTTCATTTCTTCAGTGGAGGTCGTCTGAGGGGCATTTGGCCATCTACCCCGATCTCCTCTCTCCTTGTTCTGGGCAGGTTTTGGAGGTTGAGTAGGTCTGAGGGGTGGTTGGTTAATGTTGGTCGTCTTTGGTGGGGCAGGTTTTGGAGGTGGAGTAGGTCTGAGGGGTGGTTGGTTAATGTTGGTCGTCTTTAGTGGGGCAAGTCTTTGGGGTGGAGTCGGTCTCAGGGGTGGTCGGTGGATGTTGTTTGTCTTTAGTGGGGCAGGTTTTGGAGGTGGAGTAGGTCTGAGGGGTGGTTGGTTGATGTTGTTCATCTTTAGTCGGGCAGGTTTTGGAGGTGGAGTAGGTCTGAGGGGCAGTTGGTGGATGTTGTTCGTCTTTAGTGGGGCAGGTTTTGGAGGTGGAGTAGGTCTGAGGGGCAGTCGGTGGATGTTGTTCGTCTTTAGTGGGGCAGGTTTTGGAGGTGGAGTAGGTCTGAGGGGCGGTTGGTTAATGTTGTTCGTCTCTATTGGGGCAGGTTTTGGAGGTGGAGTAGGTCTGAGGGGCAGTCGGTGGATGTTGTTCGTCTTTAGTGGGGCAGGTTTTGGAGGTGGAGTAGGTCTGAGGGGTGGTTGGTTAATGTTGTTCGTCTCTATTGGGGCAGGTTTTGGGGGTGGAGTAGGTCTGAGGGGTGGTTGGTTAATGTTGTTCGTCTCTATTGGGGCAGGTTTTGGGGGTGGAGTAGGTCTGAGGGGCAGTCGGTGGATGTTGTTCGTCTCTATTGGGATAGGTTTTGGGGGTGGAGTAGGTCTGAGGGGTGGTTGGTTAATGTTGTTCGTCTCTATTGGAGCAGGTCTTTGGGGGGAAGTTGGTCTCAGGGGCGGTCGGTTTGTGTCAGTCGTCTCTGGTGGAGTAGGTCTTGGGGGGGAAGTTGGTCTCAGGGGCGGTCGGTTTGTGTCAGTCGTCTCTGGTGGAGTAGGTCTTGGGGGTGAAGTTGGACGCTCAGGCCTTCCAGGAGATCCTCCAGACAGAGGTCTAAAGATAGCAATGCAACGCAGCAAGTCCTCCAGTGCACTGTGTAATTTCTGGACCTGCCCTTTAGCCGTCTGGAGTCTGTATCCTCTGCCAACTTCTTTTTCTGTTCAGGAGAAGACATGAATATGTATCAGTCGCATGTTTAAACATTTCTAACATCTTCATCTATTAATGAATTTTGGATTCACAGTTGAGAGTTATGCACAATACATGAACATGCAAAAACATTTGACTTCTAAAAAGAACTCAGAACTTACCTGCTTTGCTGTACTGCATCTGAATCACAGGGAGGCGGGAGACTCTTGGTCCTGGAAACACTGGAGACAAATCACACCGATTTGTGTGGCGTGGGCTGTTCCACTCGGAAGGAGTGTAGGAATCCTCTGAGCTGTTTGGGGTCGATCCTCGACTTTGGGGTCGAGGTTCTGAGTCCTGCAGTCCCAGTCTATTTAGGACATTGTTTGTGCGAGTTTCGAGGGCATTAACTGTAAACTCCGTCTGTCGAAGGCGATGCTCCATGTGATTGTTCTGTATCTGGTCGGACTCGTCCATCTGTAACAAAAAAAACCCAAATAAACAGATTAGTTGAGTTTCAGTTACATTTCAAGACACTTTAAGCACAAAACAGTGACCCGCATGTCCAGTTCTCAGAACACATTCACCTCAAGCCTGGCTCACACCGAAGGATAATCGGCTCATTTGAGGTCCGATTCCTCTTTCCCGACTACCGTAGGGTCGCTCTCGACTCAAGACTTTTCAGAACCGATTATCAGCCCAGATGATCTTGTAGTGTTAGAGGTAGAAAGCCCTAATCGTAACGTCCCCGATCTGCTCAACGATCGTCGAGGACGCCTCGATCGATTTCAAACAGGTTTGATATTAAAAATCTAAAATCTTAAACATTTCGTCATAAACACGTCTGATTTTCACTCGTACAGACTGAGCTCTCAGGCCTTGCCCAACAATCGGGTCGTACTGTGTGAGCGCTTAAATCTTAAAGTCTGGTTGTGCGTCGTAACACGATTCAGTCGCACAGTGAGAGCTGACATGCCACCTCAACTTTTAAACAATCGGGGAAATCGTACAGCGTGAGCCAGGCTTTACACGACATTAGAAGTCAGTATTTCTGACTCACTCATCAAACATAAAACAATAACTTTAAACAATAAATACATGAAAAATCAAAGTCGTTTCACCCCAACAATAGAAACACACACTCTACTTTGAAAACTGTAAATTGTACCCGTTAAATTGCCTTCCTGTTACATAAATCAAGCTTGTTGTACTTACATTTTCCTCTTGGCTGGACGTCCTCTTCTTCTTTAACCAGTAAGACATTTTTTAAAACGTTGAAAAAGCGTTTTAAAAAGAATTGACTAATAAGTTGAAATCCTCGTGTGATCTCGTCTAGAGTCCGTGTCTAAATGATTCCTGGCGAATCTTCAAGTCTGGAAGCTGAATGAGATCAGACAAAGACACAACGAACATTCCGGAACTCTTTGGTGCAGAGTCACAGAACAGAATTTAAATCAAAACAAAATGTTGAAAGGCACGTTCCCATGGCAACCACTCACCTGCAGCTCACAGATAGGAATGCCACCTTCCAATGATGATTTTTTATTTTTTTTGTCCACCATCTTTATTGACAATTTAACATGATACAAAATGTTAATACAAACTCTCAAAAGTATGAACTAACAACAACAAGCAAAATATACAGAACAAATTTTCCAAGATGAAAAATATAAGACAGTGACTCGTCCACCGATGGCCTACCAGTGTGGTGGGGCACCAGTTACATGCTAAATGCGATGTTTGTCTTCTCTTTTTTGGTGTTTTACATGGTCTGATTTATGATGTGCTCATTAATCTCCAGGGGTCTCCAACAGGTAGCTCGGGAGCTACCAGTCGCTCACGGACAGGTTTTCAGTTACTCGCCTTTAGGTTGACCAACTGTGTAAAAAATAAAATAATAAGTCTGACAGTTAAAACACTTTTCCCTCTCTTCGTATATCTGGCCCATAAAAACACGTCTAAAGGAGAAATCTTTTCTTGAACCTTGAAGTGATTTTTTAGTAACATAGCTCACTATGTGGCACAATAAGAAGAGTCAAATATTCACGTTTTTTTCTTGGACCTTGATGTGAATATAAGATTATTGATCAGTATTGTCTTATTGCAGTTTAACACATGTAAACAGTCGCTGTAGTCAGCTGATGTGTGCTGTGTCAATAAATACAAGCAATGTGATGCAGGGAGCTTTTAGACTGTTACGGCTGTATGTTCCCTGTGCTGTTTTATTCCCTGTGCTGTTTTATTCCCTTTCTATTTGTCTCCTGCACAGGTGTGGCCACTGATTGTCCAACGAGGCTCACCTGGATTCAGGGCTTAAAAGGCTTGTGCTGGCTTCAGCAGGCAGAAGACTTTTGGGGATGGGACTGCTGTGGGTGTCTGTCAGGGATTGTTTGTTGTGTTTTGTCACATTAGTCTAAGTTGATCATTGTTATCATTTAGTTTGTATAATTGTAATAAATCCCTTTATTTGACTTGGTTAGTGTTAGTGTGTTTTAATGGGTTAATTTGTGGATTCTTGTTAGCCCCATAGGGCCGCCTGATGGTGGGCCGTAACATAGACCCCTTACAGGTATTACCAAGGAAGATGTAAGATAAGTTTTGTTGCACTCGGCTGTGAACAGTGTGTCTGCTGTAAAAGAGGACATTTTATTAGAGGGTGTGTAAGTAACTTGTCCTGCTTTTGTAGCCATGCAGCCTCATGTGGTCTATCTATTCATCCATCCATCCATCTATTTATCTGTTCTCTATCTATCCTTCAATCCATCCATCCATCTGATTTTTTTGCTGTATCCATTACATTGGTGTGCCTGTGTCCGACCAGCAGCAGAGTGCTGTGTTTGTTGTTTGTGCAGAGCAGCTGTGGAGTCAGTGTTGGAGAGCTCTGTAATGTATCTAACCTTCATTTGACTGGAGGATTTGCTGCCTGCCAACAGCCTCATGAAAGGGTGTTGTCACTGACTGATATTGTGTGCTGTCTGGAGCTGAGTCCATTGTTGTGCCAATAGAAGGGCTGATCTGTGCTCGCTCTCCTCCATCAAAACAACAGCGTGCGAGCTGTGAGGTGAATGTTACTGACAAAGACACATCTACAAAGACAAACAGAAGAAGAGCCGGCGGACCTTTCAGGGTTAATGTTCAGCTTTTTTATTCCAGCTGCACTGAGCTGGAGATATTTGTGGAAATTTCAAATAGAGGCTATTCTGAGAGAAACATTAAGCTCTGGTTGCCATATTCGTGAAAGGATAATCACAGGGTGACATGCTGCGCTCTTGTCGGAGGGATTTCCGGAGCAGTATGGGGCTAATTCAAAAGGGCCCCAGTATGTAACATGAGAGGATGGAAAAAGAAAGGAAAGAGGACAGTGGAGAGAGGAGGGGAATACAGGAAGTGTGGAGGAGAACGTGAAGGACAAGAAGAGTACAGAACACGGCAAACTTTCAGAAATGAAATCCAGTGCTGCAAAGATTTTTTTTTAATACTATTGTTTAATAACATGACAGATTATATCAGATAAGCACTACAGCTTCCCTACGCTGCTGTCCCAGCGTACACTGCACTAATAAACACAATCACAACATTCAAAATAACAAGAACAAAAAAAACCCCCCACAAATGAATAACATTGTGAAGGGAACTGAAAACTAAATACAACATGTAGGCTATAGGCCATGTGGTGTGTATTTATATCTGTGTTGATTATTTGTTATATTTTGCTCTTTACATGGGTTGATATGTTATTGGGTAACTCATTTTTAATGGGAGGCTAGACAATATATTTTCTGTTGATTGTCATCCTCATAAATCACCTTTTGGACTTTTTCTTTTGAATTATTTTTTTTTTAACAAATCCACAAACTTATCTTGACTTTAAATTTTATTTACATATATTATTACTTAGATACGAACAAGTCACAGGTACAGGCCCATTCAGTCAGTGTGTGGTATTCTCCAATTTCAGCTGCCACAATCGACACAGTTGAAGACTAAATAAGCTTAGTCAACACAAATCCACACTGAGGGCGAAGCCTTCTTTTACAAACTGGACCACAGTTCTTTGCAGTATGTTTGATGAGCTCCAGTAAGGCAGGGCTGTGTGAGGGTGTAGCCACACTTTTTGACTGAATGGCTGAACCGGGTCTCTGACTTCCGTAAGGGCGGCCAGACGTGTTGGAAACACATTTACACGTTGTTTTTATCTCCAGAATAAAGTGACAACATTTAGATAATTGAACCAACAACTCGGGAAAAAACGCTACTCAACTTTTCAAACAAATTTTAACCAGATGAAAAGTTTATTTTATTTATTGAAATCCGGACAGTGTACATTCATGAACATAAACATGTCAATATGGCAGGTTATAGCTGTAGGGTATTTCCATCTGTAGTCCCTTTGAGGTTGATGGTAAACATGTAAAGAAAACTACATAAAATCACCATGACAAGTAACAAACAATACAAACGACAAAACAACATTTACATTAGTGAACAGTTAACAGATCAAACCAGTATAAAGTGACCATCAGAGTTCAAAGTGTGAGAGTATTAAAGTGTCACAGCACTGAGGTGTTACACATCTGTCATGGGAGTCTGTCCTCCAACCTTTATGACTCCACTGCTCGTTTGTGCAAGCGTCAAATTACGACCCATATTTACGTTTTGGAGTCAAGCGCCCTCTAGTGGACGTATAAATAACCTCGATCCGGTGAATGTGTGTTCGTCATCGAATGACGTTTGACCCCTAACCCTAACCCAAGTCCAAGCTAGCTAACATAATAGTTAATTAGCACTCACTTGGTAAGTGCATCAAGCTGTGTGACGGTGCTCCGGTTCTCCGTTCGCCAGTAGGGGGCGCTAATTTAGGAAACGCTCCTACGGGTCGTATTACGTGACAGACGACCTCTACAGTCGTGTAGGTCGGAGGACTTTTTGATCATGGGCTCAGATAGAAAAAACAGGGTAGAAGAACCGAATTGCAGATAAAAAAGGAAATGATTTATTTAAACTAAAAGCCAAACTAAACTTTAATCTAAATAATAAATCCAGAAAATCCAAAAGAAAGTAAATCCAGGAAGTAGAGGGAAACACACGATGGACTACAGGAGACATACACATGACACTCACAATGAACTGACACAGAGGGGAAGCAACACAGAGACTAAAGGTAATCAAACACAGGTGAGACCAATCAGCACAATCAGACAGGCGGGAAACCAGAACACTGAGTAAAACCTGGCAACAAGATATTACAAAATAAATCAGGAAACACTTTAGACTGAACTAAGAAACACTAAACACCAAACTTTGAACCTTAAAACACAAGTAACACAGGAATCAAACTAACAGACAACACAGAAGGACACACGAGGAAACACCAACACACAGAAACAGGGACCAATGAAAACCAAGACGAAACACAGAAATATGTGTATGTGTGTATGTAGCTAAGTATAGTCATATCAGAGTTATGTTATATGAAGCTTCAGTTTGGGCTCTCTGTGGGCTAATCAGCTGTCCTGTCAGCGGACCTCATCTAGCCAATGGCACGGCGTTCCTCCCTTGTTTTCAGCCAATCATTGTCCAGCTCTCCTTTTAAATATGATTCTTTCTCCTCCCTTGTTCTTTCATGCGTCCCTCCACCTCCCCTGGATGTACATCGACCCAAACATGCTGAACTACCTGGAGCTACTGCCAGGAATACATGGCTTTCTGTAATGTTACTGTTACTGTATGTCACACTGACTGTCCGCGGTTTGATCCCTCGCTGTTGAAAAGCTATTACGTGTTTTAATGAGACCATTTAAAAAGCGAGTGTAGGCCGTGAAGTCGTGTCTCTACAATTAAAACAACAGAGGACAGAAATATTCTTTGTCTCATTGTCAATGAATTTTGATTTCACAATCATTTCTCTTCATCTTGAGTCTGTTTTTTTTTTTTTTTATGCATTTTGAAGTACGGCCAAGGACAACTAATGTAAGAATAAGTGTCCCTGTGTTGTGCTCGGTCAGATCTACAAACAGATTAACAGCACAGTCGCACAGCTCTGGTTTTATCTCATCTCTGTCTGTTCACAGCGTCGGCCTGAATTAAACATGGCTTCATATAATGTGAGAGGCGATGGAAGCGGCCGGTCGATACGCTTTTAATCCCCTTCCTGCTCTCCTCTCGTCGTCCTCGTTCTGCAGTTTTTTTCGTCTCCCAGCTAAATACAGTGTGGCTCTTTTCTCAGCGTCCTTCAGAGCTGCTCTCCCAGCTGAGCACCACTTTGGCCGGCTAAACACTTTCTTTGTCTCATTCCTCCTCTGGCCTCGGCCCCTGTGCTGGGTGTCATCCTGTTCTCCTGAGGCAGCTGCTTCAAAGTCGCTGCTGTTCCTCTTTTGTGTCTGTGTGATGTGAAAATCATGAAGCATGGACTTAACAGCGTCTTTTGACGTGCATTTTGCTTGATTCCACGTTCCTAGTCAAAATGTTTTTATAAACAATTAAAGGAATACTTCATTTGCATTAAGCTTTGCATCATTAGAAACCTGGTAGTATGTTTGATAGATAGATAGATAGATAGATAGATAGATAGATAGATAGATAGATAGATAGATAGATAGATAGATAGATAGATAGATAGATAGATAGATAGATAGATAGATAGATAGATAGATACTTTATTGATCCCGAGGGAAATTCAAGGCATCCAGTAGCAGTATACAGACAGGCAGGACACAAGACACTAGTTACAATACACACCCGCTAAGAATAAACATAATTACAGGTTAAACCTGTGCAGTTAGCATTAGCATTAGCATTAGAATTAGAATGGTCATGCATCCCGCCCTCATTTTTCGCCTGAGATGGAAAAGCTCCATCTTTCTCGTCTGAAAAGGAGAAATCGTCATTTTGCATCATCAGAGGCTGCTTTGGCGAGAGGTGGTGAAACTACATCGCTCATTCTTCATGTTTTCAACCCACTGAAGCTACAGACCTATCACAGATCAGGGGGCGGGACCCTCCCTCCCAGAATCTAAAGGCAACGCCCGCCATCTTGCTAGGAAGTATGTGAGCAGGCTGTGGAGAAAGCTGAGAAGAACCATACAGTGAAATAGCAAAAAAAAAGAGTATGTTTTAACTTCAAACTGATGGATGAAGGGGATTTTGAAGGTCTTGTGTTGAGTCGGATGTTTGCGGCTCTTTCTAGCGGGCGGACTGGAGGTGTCCAGGTGTTAGCTTAAGTCCGTTTGCTGCCAGGAATTTCCAAGATGCCCTTTCCTTCTGGAATAAATCTCGGAACCAGTTGAAGAAACGTTCATAAAGACTGTAAATAGAGCAACCTACAGTAGCTCCAGTCGTAGTGGCCTGCTGTGCTGTGCATTCTGGGAGTTGTTGTCTTTAATCCACATTAGCCAAATAGACCCTTTCTGCCTTTTCTCAGTGACGAAGGCACCAACTTCAACATTTATTCCACATTTCTACTCCATACATGACCCAGTGTCAATACAGATCCATGTTTCAACGGGGGAAGTGTCCCTTTAATTCTTGCTCCTTGCCCGATAAGGTCATTTGATTGGACGTCTCTCTTTGTGTGTAGCTACAAACACCGTGCATCGTTTTTATTGACAGAAGTTTATCTGATGCTGCGACAGGAGCGCTGCTTGTCAACACGCAAGGCAGGCAATCGCTTGTGGCGCGACACCAGTAGTTTCCCAAAATGTGCAGAGTTTGTAATGACAGACGGAAAACGCCCTAAGGGGGCGCCGTCTTGTTGCACTGCTTCACGTTGCATGCATGACTGCTGGGAAAACCAGAGTTTATCAATGACAGTCAATACAGAAAAATGAAGCAATTATCTGTCTACAGGAGCGATAAAAGAAAGAGGAAGAGGAGGAAGAGTCGGAGCACTGGCAGACAGGTGATGAATGCAGGTTTCACAACTGTGAAAAGTCAGCTCACACTGCAAGATGCAAAATAACACAGCACAATCTGTGTGCTCAAAATCAGTCATTCGACTCAAAAATCACACAGACTTAGGACAGCAAACTTTTCTTTCTGCTAATGTGATTGAATATTTTAATAACTTACTTGATTTCCCTTATTAACAAAGAAGCATTTTAACAGGTTGAAACATTGATCCAGGCGAACATCTTTTATTCATCTGTTCAGAGAGCGTTTCCTCCATCAGAGCGGATCATCACTCGTCTTCCTCACAAGACTCCGCTTGATGGCATCTTGATGAGCCTGCAGAGCTGCTCTCTAACAAAGTCCTGCTGCACTTATTGGCATGGTGACTGCATTAAGGGAAACATTCAGCACACTCTAATCTGAAGTGGTACGCCACAGAGCATTTCTAATTAGTGTCGGGTTCAGCTAATTATAAATCAGCAAAAACCTTTGAATCCGCACAAATGAGAGAGGAAGATCAAGGGGGCAGAAGAGGAAGACGACAGGTAACTCTGGTAACAGCATCTTTTCTCGTTATTCCTTCTGTCTCCCCCCATTAAATCTTTTCCCGCCCTTTCCTCTGTAATCTCTCTCTCTCTCTCTCTCTCTGTGGCATCTCATCCTGGAGCTGCTGGGCATTGTGAGTCGGGAACAAAGCGCGGGTTGTGTGCTTGATCTGCTCTGGTATTTAGAAAGTTGATGTCACATGCATGGCACTGGCCCTCTGTCTCATTAAGATGGAGCCGGCTGCTCGTCCTGAACCTCCGCCGGAGAGCGCGGCAGTAATTGGTAATCAGAGAGGGACCGGGCAGGCATCCCTTGCTGGCTGCATGACCTCTCCCTGCTGCTAGATGCCGACCCATGTAGACCACTGCAGCTCGCTTTGAAACATGAATGAACACTGTACTTGACAAGTTCCTGGCTGTGCAACCAAAGCCGCTGCTACAGAAGGAAAAGGTTTAAACTGAGTGAGCTGCTGTTGGTCGATACAAATCAGTCGACACTGTGATCCTCAGATCTTCTCTCGTCATAATAATTGCTTTAAATGCTGTGCTCTAAACATCGAGGCTTTCAGCATTCAAGGGCAGAACGGACGTACATGTCCCCCTGCACTGCTGATCATTTTGAAACCATGAGACTCAAACAGATGAAAGGGAGCATGTTTAGCATTTCAGGGAACGATTAATGCCTTTTATTAACCATTATCTATATCTGCTTAAATGCACCACAACATGTCCTCTCTCCTCCTGTCTAAAGACGGCCGTGAAGATTTCATGTTTAAGCATCAGGTTTGCTAGAGTTAAAACTCCATGTTGAAGTTTCTCGTGGGACCCCTCCCATTTATTCTCATTGACAACATCAACATTATTTTGACTTTAAATGTCTTCTGTTTTCCCCCTGAAACCAGGAGAGAGAGAGAGAGAGAGAGAGAGAGAGAGAGAGAGAGAGAGAGAGAGAGAGAGAGTGCAGCTCACTTTTTATCTTTATTATTACCCTCGTCGATACATAAATTATGTTGGAGTAAAGACCAAACTTTTAGAAAAACAAGACAGACTAAAATTGCTTTAGATTCCGAGACCTTCAAAAAATGGTCTTGAGAGCGATTTGGAGTCCGATAACAGCAATATAAAGATTCACAACTGACCACCCGACTGGAGCTCTTACATGCCGAGCCATCGATGCCTCAGGTTAGAACTTTATACAAATCCATACGCACAGATTTGTATTTTATAGACATGGTTTGATCAACTGTGTGCACAGATTTCTTTTGCAGATTCATGCTCACAGATTGTAAAAATGTACGCACATGGTTTACAAACCTGTGGCCACAGATTATAAAAACCATGCACATGCATTTGTTAACCGTGGAAATGGATTTAAAATCTACTCTTAAATTTTCTCACTGAACCTCGCAGGGCTCTTTACTGATGTTTTTAGTCCGAGGTCACTAAAGGGTTAACCGTGCATATAAAGGGATTTACAAAACACGTGTAATAAAATACAAAATGAGACATCTGTGAATCTTAAAGCATTTAAAAAAGTGATAAAAAAAATGACATAAACCCGACGAAATAAGAGAAACAGAGTATAAAGGATAAATGTTTCTATTTAATGCTTTTCCTAAATGTTGTAAATAGAAATCTGACTCCTCTAAATAATTACCTCAAATCTTTCTGCGCATCCTTTTGATGGGATGAGAGGAATGACTGAAGACGTCTCTTTCAGGTTAACAGAGTTTATTAACCCGATGAATCAAGAATACAAGTTACAGAGTCTCTGGGTTCAACACTACGTGTCCCTGACGACAGACAGATACCTGGTCAGTTCATGAAGTCTGAGCCCCGACTATCTTTCCCTGAACCCTTTTATACATTAGACAGAGATTATCTAAACAAATTATGCATTTTCAGATGTGAGGTTTCCTTCCTCCAATTGGGGCAGCTTTCCAAATGATGCGCCTCCTGATGTTTGGTTCTGCTTCTCTCATTGGTGCATCAAACTCCCGAATCCTCAAATCTGTAGGGGAAGACACATCCTACCTGTTTCTTATCACAACCTGACATCTCGTCTAGTAACTAATTCTTTTTAAGGAGAAGACAATTTAGGTGATTAAGAATCAAGGCTCACTCAACCTATATGAAAGTGGGTGAGTGATTAACTGTTCAGGGCCTTAAACTAAACCTATGTTTGATTTAGTGATTCAGTTTAAAGGGCCACATCAAAACACACCCTCTTCACAGAATACCTTTAACCTCTGAACTAAAATCTCAAACAATTACATTACAATTCATTCAAACTGTAAATATCAAACCTTTCCTTTGGACCGGGTGATGAAACTTTATTGCAGTGAACACATTGATTATAAGCAGAAAAAGGCCTAATAGTCTATCAAGAGCTAAGCGCTAATAAATTCCAAACATGAACCTTTAAAGGTCCTTTGAAAAGCTTTTCATTTGTGTTGATTTTGGCGCCCCCAGTGGACAGAGTTGTCCCTTACCTCTTTGCTGATCTTGTCCTTTACATTTATCGTGAATCTCATCCTGTTGTCTCTCAACAGTCAGACACATCACATGCGGTGCATTTATGGAGTAAATTAAAGGCTTTTTCTGCAGCGTGCTTCCGACTCCAATCACACCTCTGGCAAATGGTCTTTTTGCCTTCGTAAGTCCTGTATATTTATCAACTTTAATGAATCAGCAGGTTTCATTTCCAGCTGAAAAACTCCTCAGCTTTAAAGCCGGACTCACAGGCAGAGAGGTGAAGAGAAAAAGTTTCTTCAATCTGATAACGGAGAAGGATCAAAACCAGGAAGGCAGAACAAGCAATTTATCAGATAAAGGAGGAAGAACAAGGCAGGAAAGCTGGGGCACACACAATGTGGTGAAGACAGAGTGGAACTAGGGCGGTATACATACTAATGAGGGAAGCAGGGAGCAGGTGAGTAAATAAGCAGAGCTAAAGAGGCGATGGGAATGGAGAGGTTCCTGCAGTACGAGGTAGAAGACAACGCCACAGAGGACGCTAAGGTCTCATATTTTGAAGCACTGGGCCGTCCAGCTAGCGAAGAGGTATGCACGATTCTTCGTCTCTTCTGCTTTAACTTCACACCGTGTCTCGTTAGAAAGAGTCTACAATTCAATTCGAGGATGTCGAGAGAAGAAGACAAGATCAGGAAGTGCAAACGAACAGATTTAAATCTGACCAGAAAGAAGACGTAAAAACACGACGTCGACAGCTAATCAGCATCAAAGCCGTCCGAGATGTTGTCATTATCAATAGTATCATGAAGGTTGAAGGTGTTCATAAAGAGCTGGGTCTTTAGCTTTCTCTTAAAGGTGCACAGGATCTCTGCTGATCAAATGGAGTTTGTTCATTGGTTCTACCACCAGGGGGCGACAGAGGGGAAGAGTCTACTTAAAGATTTAGGACCCTGCTTTAAAGGTTGGATCAGACACCTTTTATTAGTGTAGTGGGCGAGAGAGGAACACCTCCATGACACTGATGACCCACTGAAAGATTAAGGTCCAGACTTTGCTCTTCCTCCAACGGGGCCCTGGGTAGTCAGTCCCAGTTTGACCCTGACAAATACTGCACCTGTGAACGTTCACATTAGTTACCCTCAATGTAAAAGTGAAATCCTGTACCATGTGAACACAGTCCTCCACGGCCTTCATCTTACAAACCACGCACTCCTTAAGCGCAGGTCTGCTTTGGATTTAAAAAGGGAATGAAGGCTGTGACACGCAGCGGGAGATGTGTGTGTGTGCGGTGTGTCAGTGACTCATCAGGTGAATCTACCAAAAGATCGTCTATTAGTTTGCCTTAGCTCTCTGATTTCACTTTAATGAGAGTGTTGTGTGACTGAAATTACATGAACCTGGCCCCCTGAAAAGATTTGTTTTGTGCAATCAACAGCAACATGTGCATTTACACAACCTGCAATTTCACGTAATTATTTTGGCTAAGGGGGCGAGGCTGTAGGTGGTCTGTGATGTGAGGGTGGCCAGGAGCTGAAAAAAAAAAAGCCTTATTTTCTCTCAGGCAATCTCTTCTCCAGCTCTGTGTGCACGGGTCCTCCTCCTGTAATCGCCAACGCCGGGCTCCAGGCCTCATTACCAGCCCCGATAAGAGAGGAGAGAGCACAGGACTGACAGGAGAGAGAGAGAGAGAGCAAGACCTGTTTTTATGTGAAGGTCCAATTTAGTTTAACTTCACAGAAAAAACATTCTGGAGTTATTCTTCCAGAGTGTACGAAAGGAGCAGTGAGAGCGTGAACGAGGAAGCTCTCATTAAGAAAGAACAGGACGGACGTGGAGGTCAGTTATGTATGGTAACTGCTTACATGACTGAAGTCAATACTGCACAGTCTTAGGGTGCGTTCCCACGAGGCAAAGTTAGACTGTGCTGTAAGCACGATGAACTGGAAGCACACCTCTTCCATCCAAGGCCGAGGAAGTGCACCGCGCCTGAGCAACGACCAGAGCGCTCACACCCGTCCAGTGAACTGGACTTTAAGAGTTGAAGCGTGCAATGGGACGGTACGGCTCTCCCAGTGTGAGCGCGTCTTTATGTTAGCACCTCCGAACCCTTCGTCTGATAGCTTTGGATAAAAGCTTATATCTTGTAATTTTCAAGGTGAAATGCCAGAATATCAGTTCCACTTTACGTCGCTTAATTTGTTTAATTTCTCCGTGAATGTTTCGTTTTCTAAGTTATAGAAGTTTAATTTCATAATTTGATCCCTTCACCACTGGTAAGACTCTGCCAATGATAATCTGCATTCAGACACTTTGTTATTGGTGGATGCGACACATACTGTACTCACAGGGGGGCACTTCATTGTATTTCCACTGACACCGTTCAGTCTGCATTACAGTAAACCCACAAAACTATCAAAATATCAAAACTGTCTGAGGCTGTGAACAGACGACTCTGCGGTGACATTGAGAATCCCTCCAGAGAAGAAAGACTCGGTTGTTTACCTCGGCGTTGGAGCTGATTTGTATGGTCACTGAGATTTTGTTCCCTCACTGATGGGCTATAAAATCTCAGCGTTGGGGACAGTTGTGAGTCGCTGCGAGCGGAGACGTGATCACGAGTTTACTGTTGGATGTGGGAAGAGTCACTGCGGACAAACCCGGACTCCAAGGACGTGAGCGAATGTTTTCTTTTGATGTGTGTGTGTGGGGGAACACACCAGATACACACTCTTCAGATGAAATAAATAGGGAGGCAGGACAGGGAGTAATTTTAAACTTTTGCCGAAATGTCATCATGTCAGCAAACTGGACTTCAGAGACCTTGAGTTGTTATAGGATTCACTGAAGTGAGACGAAAACAAACAAGCACAAAAGAACGAGTGTAGTGAAAATAACTCCTACTTTTATACTCACATAACCTGATGGATCAGCAACAACAGGATTCTGTGAAGTTATTTGAATATTTCGCGGCAGAAAAAAGCCATTTTAGATTTTGAAAAACGGCTCAAGATACTTTGGCAGATACAAAAATCCCCCCCCAAAAAATGTTCTGATTATTTGACAAGTTAAAGAATGATTGAGTTTGATTTAGGTGTAAAGCAGTAAGATATCTACTGACTGAAGCGACGACGCTCTCCTCCTCTGTGATCATGAAGGAAACCTGCTGTGTTGAAGCTTCTCTTCAACAATGCAGCAGCCAGTATGTCCTCCTTCTAACTTTAGATTCTGCTCCTGAATGCTCTGGATTTGATTGGACCAGAGAAGGTAGGCGGGGCTTTGAAGGCCGTTTTGGACGCCCCTGGGTTTGCCAGATATGAGAGCAGTTATCAGGTCAACAGGTGTTGCAGCGATGGAAGCGGGCAGCGGAACTGCTTCAGATAGAAGTGATTGTACCCGAGCTAAAAAGCCTCTGCATGTTTCTAATAAGCTCCAGCAGCAGAAAGCTGCTCAAACTAGGATCAATGTTGGAGATGAAACATGGAGAGAGGTTAGAACGCAGAAAGCTTTACAGACCCATGCAGAGCTGGCTAAACACTGAAGCTACAGTGTCCACCACATGCAGAGCTGGCTAAACACTGAAGCTACAGTGTCCACCACATGCAGAGCTGGCTAAACACTGAAGCTACAGTGTCCACCACATGCAGAGCTGGCTAAACACTGAAGCTACAGTGTCCACCACATGCAGAGCTGGCTAAACACTGAAGCTACAGTGTCCACCACATGCAGAGCTGGCTAAACACTGAAGCTACAGTGTCCACCACATGCAGAGCTGGCTAAACACTGACGCTACAGTGTCCACCACATGCAGAGCTGGCTAAACACTGAAGCTACAGTGATCGAGTCTGTGAGGATCCACTCTATTCCTCGCACGCTGCTGGACGGTACAACTCAAGAATCAGAATCAGATCAGGAGGCCTTTTTAGTGCCCCCTTTTTAACTTCATATCCCAAAAAGTAGTGGAGCCCCGGTAGGAGTGTAAAAAGCTTCTGAGAAAACAAAACATTGCTCTGCAAGCGGCCATCACAGCCCAACCTGAGCTAAACAGAAGAGAATGAAGGGATAGATCTGTGTAAGGAAGTCTGAGGCACACTGAAGTCTAATGGTCATGCTTGAAAAGAATCACTCCATTTCTATAGACCTTCCAGCTGTGAGAGTTTTTAAAGCAATTATAAGAGTACTTTGACAGGGCCGTGGACTGATTCAGTGTGCAGTAGAATACATTAAAAATGACCCTTTTAAGTCTGACACTTGATGGCTTTCACATGTCAGGGTGTCAGCTGGAGAGAACTGCACTGATGACTGCAGCGGCGACATGACTGGAACAAAAATGGGCTGAAAATGGATGATACAAGAGCACTTGACTTGCTAATTCCTCTCTGCATATACTGTATACACACACACACACACACACACACACACACACACACACACACACGTACGTGCAATCAGCAGTATTTTAAATCCACAACAGCACAACTTCATAACAGCGAAACATCGAGGACGAAGAGAACTGTTTTTAAATGATTCACAGCGTTAGCAACACTGTACAGCGCCTCGTGTGTGTGTCAGGTGTGTGTGTTGTAACGCTGGTTCAGTGTGTGTTCTTTAAAAGCATTTGTGTGTCAGCATTTTTTTTTCTCTCCCAGGTTTAAACATGACCTGACTGGATTTTCCTACAGGTGAATCAAAGTCACCGAGCTTCCTCCTGAGCGTGTCTGGGCTCAGCCTCAGAGAGAGGAGGACGCTCCTTCACATGATCCAAAGGAGACAGTGGAGGTGGTTTGGACTTCTGACTAGGATGTCTCCTGGAAGCCCCAAATGGGAGGAGACCCCGGGGCAGACCCGGACATACTGAAGGGATTATATGCATATTATACATCTAGGCTGGTAACGCCTCGGACCCCCTGTGCTAGATAGAAGAAAGTTTGGGTTGACTTACTGCGACTGCTACCACCATGAGGGGAGACACCAGGAGGGAGACACTAGAGGGGAGACAGCTGGGGTCAGACACCAGGGGGGAGACATCAAGGGGGAAACACCAGGGGGGAGACACCAGGGGTCAGACACTAGGAGGGAGACACCAGGGGGGAGACATCAAGGGGGAGACACCAGGGGTCAGATACCAGGGGGGAGACATCAGGGGGGAGACATCAAGGGGGAGATACCAGGGGTCAGACACTAGGAGGGAGACACTAGAGGGGAGACACCAGGAGGGAGACCCCAGGGGGGAGACACCAGGGGTCAGACCCCAGGGGGGAGACACCAGGGGTCAAACACCAGGGGGAAGACACCAGGGGAGAGACACCAGGGGGGAGACACCAGGGGGGAGACACCAGGGGTCAAACACCAGGAGGGAGACCCCAGGGGGGAGACACCAGGGGGGAGACATCAGGGGTCAGACACCAGGGGGGAGACACCAGGGGTCAGACACCAGGGGGGAGACACCAGGGGTCAAACACCAGGTGGAGACACCAGGGGTCATACACTAGGAGGGAGACACCAGGGATCAGACCCCAGGGGGGAGACACCAGGGGGGAGACACCAGAGGGGAGACACCAGGGGCCAAACACCAGGTGGAGACACCAGGGGTCATACACTAGGAGGGAGACACCAGGGATCAGACCCCAGGGGGGAGACACCAGGGGGGAGACACCAGAGGGGAGACACCAGGGGGGAGACACCAGGTGGAGACACCAGGGGTCAAACACCAGGGGGGAGACACCAGGGGTCAGACACCAGGGGTCAGACACCAGGGGTCAAACACCAGGGGGGAGACACCAGGGGGGAGACACCAGGGGTCAGAACGTCACCCCTCCTGCATTAACCACATGGTATCTCCCAGAACCTTTAAGATGGTGCACAGGTACCCTGGGGACTCTTTTAGCCGGCACACGCTGCAGAGGAAACAACAAAGGTGGGTGACCAGCCTTGAAGAGTCTCACATTCACATGACTGTGTGGTTCAGGCTAGAAGGAAGCTTTTTGGGGATGTTGTTACATGAGGCCCTGTTGCTTCTGACCCTGGTTCCTGTCTGGGGTTCAGCACTCAGGTGAAGGTGGTTCAGAGGAGCATGTAGGATCTCTTCCCCCATGCATCTTTATGTTCCTGGGCTTTGCTATTTCAGTTTGGGCTGGAGGTCTCTACTAGTTCTGTTTTCGTCCTTTCATTTTCTCTGATGTTTATTTCTAGCCAAAGGATGCAACAGTACGTGTTTTAAATCCTCGTTGTCTTTGGAACACATCAATTAATATTGCTCTTTAAAATCATCACTAATTCAAATTTACACCGTGCAGCCTCAACCCGACTGAATAATTCATCTCTAAAAGTTCCCATCTTCTCCCTTCCTCTCTCGTATGTACTCGGGTCTCTCCCTCCTTCATGTCCCACGGGTGAGAGTAGTAGAGGTTGTTGGATCACAGAGCTGTCATTGACTATTTATTTGTAGCCCCCACAATTCAACTTTTCATGCTGCACGCTGTGTGGGGAGGGGGGGGCCGAGCAGGGATCAAAGCTCTCTTTCATTTCAGCTGCAGACTGTGGGCTCAGATCGGCCCTCCGTCACTGCAGCGATGTGCTCCTTCAGCTCTAAACTGTTTATCTTGCTGCAGTTCTTTCTGTCGGATGGCCTCGCATTGTTCCCCTTTATTCCTGATCCTGCCGTTTGATTGGCCTGATGTGCTCGAATACAAAGAGAGGGAGCGTTCTGAGCTGTGAACTGCAAAGAGAATAACTGCTCTCCATCATAACCACGCTGCCATTCAGGCGCTCAACGAGAAGACGAGCAAACAAGATAATTTCATTGCAAATCACGATGTTTCAGGATTTCAGACTGAGAGACGTTATCACGCCTGGCGTCGAGATATTGTCACTTACTTCCTTGAACTGATTGGAAACAGAAAGTGAATCTCCTCGCACAGTTTGTCTCCAGTTTTCAGGACAGAAAATGTGTTACACGTCGTAACAGTGATTCGTTACGCAACATTCTCCAAACAGCTTTTATTCAGTCAGTGTCATTCCCCTCTGCTCCTGCCTGACCACACTTGAATGAAATCAGTGCAGTAAACCTGATTTTTATCAGTTGTTTTCATGTGAATTTTGTATTTACATCATTTCATTGTTCAGTTTATTTATATTTCATTTCAGGCGGTCGCGAATGTGCAACATGTTACTCATAAATAAATCCAGACTGTCTCCAGTGAGGGAGAAGCTGGACTCCCGCTGGCTGTGTTGTTGTCAGAGCTGTGTTTACATGGAAGGGACGGCTGGGCGCTAACATTAGCATGCTAACACATCGATGCTTACAGCTCAAGGAAAGGATGATTGTGTCGGACGCTTGCACTGAGCTTGTTTGTGTGAACGCGAGTGAAGACGGGTTGGAGGTGTGTCGATGGAGGAGGGCGGAGGCTTCAGTAAGGAGGAGGCGTGGCCAAACAGTTTGTTTTGGTTTCATGCTGGCGCTCAAGGGCGACACCTACTGGATCAAAAAAGTCTATAAAAAGATCAAACAGGCCAGAGTCCAACAGTGTGAGGATGATTCCAGGGTTCAATCAAAGGCCCAAAAAAACCCGACTGAAACCCACGGACATGAGAATCAGAACTGGGCCGGCAGAAGCTCCGTCTGCAGGGACTCGGGTTAGGAACCAGGGGTGTTACTGGTTCAAGTCCAGATGCTGACTACAACATTGCCAGACCACTTCTCGAATACTGCCGAGGTGCTCCTGAGCAAGGCACCGAACTCCCACCAGCTCATTGTTTGTTCCTGTGTGTGATTTAGGCCCGTGTGTGTCAGAGAGGCTTTTTAACAACATCAGAGGGCAAAACAGAAAAAAAGTAAATTTTAAAAACTCCTCTCTGTCATGGTTTGGATCTCTGTTTGGTCTTGTTTTAGTTTTCTGTCCTCAGTGTTGATTTGTGTGTTTTAATGTTTCCTCGTCTTGTGTTTACTTGAGTCTTCAGTGTGTTTCCATGTGTCCTCCTGTAAGTTTGGTTCCTGTGTTTTAAGTCTAGTCTTTAGTGTTTCCTGTTTTATTTTGTAGTATCTGGTTTTAGGTGGTGGTGTCAGTGTTGGGTTTTACTTTGTACTTGTCCTCAGTGTTCTGCTCTTGTGTTCCTTGTGTTTCCGGCCTGTGTGATTGTCCTCACCTGTGTCTGATTACCTCATGTCCTCTGTGTTGGTTTATTGTCTGTTGTAGCTGTGTGCTCTGAGCCTTTGTCGTTTCATCTCTCTGCGTCTTTGGATTACTTTGTTTTTTGCTCCGCTTGATTTTGGACATTTTGGATTTATTATTTAAGTTAGTTTTTGTTTTGCCTTTTTTGCTTCATAAATATATGTTTTTTTTCTGCAATTGGGTCGTCCTTGTTTTTCTACCTCTGTCCATAACTATCTCATGTCTCCCTCCTGAGTCCCAGCTCCTCCCCTCAGACAGACAATAAGTTCACTTCAGCTGTATTAACCCTTTAAAAGTGTGTGTTGGCCTAGTGTATGTATTGATGGATATTTGCAAGATGTTACTGAAGTGTGTGGTTTGACTGTGATGTGTGTGTGTGTGTGTGTGTGTGTTTGGTGTCATGATTACGTTGCTGTATCGTTGTTGGTTGTAATGAGGTGTTGTAAATTATTTTTGAAAACCATGTCGACCCCAGAAAGAAAATCTGCTGCGATGCAAACGCCAACAGAAATCTAAAAAAAAAACCTAACAGGAAGTGAGCGTGCTTTGAAGCTTCTTTGGAAGACATAAATAATCTGATGAAGAAGTGACGTAAACAACTGAGCAGACATCTGATAAAGATCATTTCATAATCATCTTCTGCTTCCTGTCAGTGTTTTCATGTCTTAATATAATACTAATGATGCACTTTGTTTTAAAGTTCTCTCTCAGGACGGTGAAGGTTACCTGACAGATCTCACAACAATGAAAAACAACAATAACAACGAACAATCAGGACCAGAGGAAGACGACAGGCAACTTGAAAAAACAGGTCAGAGCCAAGAAGTGATTCTAAAGACGAGTTTAAAGGTGGGGAGGGAGTCACCTCGTGATGTCATGAGGTCACCTTGTGATGTCATGAGGTCACCTCAGGTTTATTTATCTGGTTTGTTGTTTCACTCTGAGAGTTTTAATGTGACAGTTTGATCAAATCAGGCTTTCAAAACATTTCTGTTCAACGCAGCACGTCGTCCCACCATGTCTGTGATTTAAGACATTTATCTGCTTTGTTTTAATTACAGATGTGCACTTTTGTTTAGTTATATTTTACAGTAAAACTGTTTACTTTTTTTTCTTTTGATCACTATTTATTTGTATCTAAATCTTCTTTTTACCTTCTCAGATTGTCTTTAATTTTTATGATTATCTGAAATGTTTGAGACGCTTTTTGAACTGCTGTCTGAAAGGAGCAGCATAAATAAACGTGACTTGCCTCTTAATGCCACACACATTAACTTTGGCTTCTGGGTCAAATTTCAAACACAGAGCAGAATTTTTTTTTTTTTTTTTCCCTCGAAGTCATCAAGATGTGTCGCATAATTTAATGATGTTATCAAACGTTCAAACCCCCTCCTGAGGATTTGTGCTTTTAGTAAGTGAAGGTTTCTCTTTCCTCTTTCTAAAATCTGAGGTTTGCATTTGGAGCAAATTTGGGGTTCAATAAAAAGAAAAAGGAAGCACAAATCTGTACTGTTATCTGAGTCTTCTGTGATACACCATTAACATTTTTAACCTGTTAGGAATGTGTATTGTTGTATTTAAATGTTTGGGGAAAGAACAGCTGCACTGTTTTAGTATGTTTGTACTGCTGCATGAGAGGAAACATTGATCCTACAGTCAACACTATTATGATCACATTCCTGAGATTTTGACCATCCCAGCAGATGATTCTTATGGACCGCATCACACCTTTACTCTTAATTAGAGCAGCTGATTGTGAAGGTCTCACACTGTGTTTACGCACAGCAGCGTCGAGCTGAACCATCCAGCGGATAAAGGATTTTAATGCATCTCAGTCCGACCTGACACCCGGTCGTCTCCGCCGGGGGAAGCTGCAGACTCGGTGTAGGTGAGTCCCCCTGGTCCGGTGTGGTGCTCCCCCTGTTGCTTTAAGCAGTGCGTCCTGCCGTCCGACAGGAGGCGTGTCTCCCCTACGGCCGGAGCGCAGCGCTACCAGCAGCGAGTGCGGGGGAAGCGCCTCGGCTCCTCCATAGAAACAAATCAACTTCTTTGTGCTGCTCTGCTGACTCTTCCTGCTCCAGCTCTACCAAGGGTAAGCCCACTCTTTTAAACCTGACATATATGTGCATGTTTTACTGTACTACTCTGTATTATTTCCCCCGCGTGACATCTTTCCAGGAACAGGTTTTATCTTTGGGAGCTGAGGCATCTTTTTCCTCATCGTTTCCATCCGGCAGAATACGCACCTCACCGGTCAGCTTTGGCAAGTTCATCTGTGAGTTTCTTGACAAAGCTGCTTTCAGCCTGCGCCCACCAGAGAGAACATAGATGTGAAATGCCTCAGAATTTAGCTGCGACTTGACGTTTCATAAGAGAGATGTGACCTCCCGCGTCTTTGTCCGACCTCTATTTGGAGACGCTTGTCACCTTTTCGGGTTCCACCTCCTCCTCCTCCTCCTTCTCCTCCTCCTCGGGCTGATGTCTTGTCTGTTTTGGGGTTCAAAGACATTACGGGGGTCGTTAAATTCTCTCCGTGATGCTGCTCTTTTTTTTTTTTTGGATGATCTGGAGATAACGCCTGAGGTTCGCGGGGCTGGATGAGAACTCGCGGAGACGAGTCACGCATTTTAAACCTCAACAAATGAGCTTTAAATCAACTTTAACATCGCAGCGCGGTGACCGGTGCAGCCGCGTTCAGGTGCATGCTGCCCGACAAAGAACTACATAGATTATACAGTATCCGTATGTGACTCCTTAAGCACAATTCTGCCCGTTACGCACAGCCATCAGAGAGCTGCCTCCTCTTATTCATGACCTCTGTGTAAGTTAAAATGCTGCACAGATTTACTCACAGCATGCGCACAGACTGGTGCATCTCAGATTTGTCTTTTTCCCCCCCTTTTTTCTTGTTAGGCACATGTCAGCTCAGGAAATCGCTTTGCAGCCTCTAAAAATGTGCTGTTACTTAAAATAAAAAAATAAATACATCTATCTGCGTGCACTTATAAATCAACCTCAAAGTTTGACCTCATACAGGCATCTTCTGACCTCCAGTGCATCCTAATAAGTCAAACAATCATTTCTGTCTTTTGAAATATTTAGGCCTTTGTGCTTGATACATTGGATGTGCTGGAGCGTCTGTGCGCTTTAATAGTTGCTGTCCGCAGTAATGAGTGTTAATGTTGAAGAGGAACAATGTGTAACCTTTAGTCCCGCTGTCTCTGGATCATCACATGGAGCGGGTCCAAGCAGCCGGCCCCGCGAGGAGAGCCAGCAGAGAGAGAGGCTGACCGCGGAGTCGCTGTCCGTGGTGCTGAAACCTTTTTATTCCAAACGCAAACACACCGAGCTGAAACATCATCCTCTGTCCGTGGTGCTGAAACCGACCTCACTTCAAATCACTGCAAAGAGGACGTTTCAAGAATTCCCCCCCCCCATGTTTAAGCCGTTTACATATTTAAGAGGCCGTCTTCAGACTTCAGGAGAGATTTGACACCCCAGAAGTGATGAGACATGAAGAACGCGATTTGTACTGTCCTTGAAATTTAAATTCCCATTACTCATATTTGTGACAGCCTGCTTCTTGGAGCACCAGCCTGCCATTCTTTTTTTCTCATCTCAATGTTAAAACCAGCTTGAGCCCCAAATATGCGATTTCCTGATCCTCTCTAAGTTCTGAGGTTTAGAGGAGATTTAGAAATCATTCCAGTAATGAACGACTGAAAACTCTGTAAGAACATTTTTGCAGAAGCGATAATAAATAATTTCAGATAAACAGCAATAATTTGTGCTTTTCTTCTCATCACAGATGTATTTGTAAAATCATTGGATGTCTGCTCAAGTTTTTCCTAATCACAGTTTGGAGGCCATTTGTTCACATTTTAAGACCTGGTGTCAGCACGGTCAGTATTCAAATGTCACATAAAAGAGCAGCTATGACGCTTCTGAATGAAATCCAAATGTGAGACTTGTCCGTGGAGGGCCGTCTTTCTCCTGAGAGGCTGTGCAGCAAAAGCAGAGGATGAAAAAAGTAATAATTGCAGAGACAGAACGCGGGTGCAGGAACACAGCGGGGGGTGAGCCGAGGCTATTCATCATGCGGAGTGCGCAGTGACAGGTTGGCTTCACATGAGTCCAAGCTTGAGTGACTCCCATCAAACACAGGCGATCTTTATGAAATTCATACATTGACTTTTGTACGGCGGTGCTCGGAGCGCTCCACAGCCACTGAACCGAGCCGAGGGGGAGATATAACCCGAGAGCGGCGGCTGGGTGACCGAGCGGCTGACCGGGGGACAAAACATCAGGCAGAGCAGAGGGAGGGGGAGAAGGGAGGCAGGTATATGAGATATAGACTAGATGAAGGACGCGAAGTGTGGTCAGCGCAGAAAAGCGAGAAACATGCCCGGTCCAGCCCGCGCGCTCTCCGCCTGCTAGTGTTGGCTCGACGTCAGATGGTGTGCGGCAGTGCAGCAGGAGGAGCTCGGGCTGCCGAGGCTGTTGAGACCGCCGCTTCCCTCACTCTCACACTCTGTGTGGATCCTCACCTCACCTCCCTCCATTCTCTATCTCCCCGCAGATGGATCTCTTCTCTTTCTGCCCTGCCTAACATGGATGCCCAGCCACCTCCAACACCACCACCATCATCTTCCTCAGCTGAGTCGGAGGGCTGTTTCTTCTTCTTCTTCTCATCCTCCTTGGCGCAGTGAGCGAGCTGGACAAGCAGAGGTTGATTTTTTTCTTTTTTTTTGTTGGCCAGATGGACGTGGGGAAACCGTTGCCCAGCCCGCCGGTGTTCCTGATCATGCCGTGAGATTTTCCGCCGCTTTTTTACTTCACGTTCAGAGAGAATAAAAAGATAAAACAATCTGGGGAATATACCGATTCAGGGAATTAAAAAAATCCTGTGCACCACTCGAGCACCATGAAGATCACCTCGCTGCTGATGTTTAACGCCAGAGTCAGGTGCACCGTCAGGCTTCTACTGCTGCTATTACACTGTTTGGGTTATTCCCATGGGATGCCGCACGTCCTCAGATTTGGTGAGCTACTTCTTCTTTTTCTTCTCAAACCTGAAAGTTAGATTTCCTTCCCCCGTGCTGCTCTCCTAACGACCTGTTGGAGACTCTCTCTTCCTCCCTGTCCTCACTTGTTGTTGTTGTTGGGGGGGATAGCTGAAGTTTCTGCTCTGGGTGTCATTTGTAATGTAACAAGGCTTTTTTGTTTTAAACACACACGGTGGTCTGTCTGTTTGGCAAAACGAGGCATGAACGTATGAATGGTGTGTGTGCGTCCATGGGGAGGTGATAGTGGGCAGCCTGTTGCTATTCTGAAAGTTTCAGTGTCAACAGCAACACGCCTGTCTTCAGGCGTGTTGCTGCACTGCATACTGTGTTGCTAATAGTGCGCGCGTGTGTGTGTGCGTGAGTGTGTGTGCGGGGGAGAAAATCAAACCTGGTGAAATAAGATGTTGATGCTTCTGAAGCTTCATTGAGAGTTTTGTGCAGAATTAAACGCATCTTTTTTTCATGACTTGCCTGCAGTCCTTTTTTTTTTAATTTCAGAGACATGATGAATATTTCATTTTGCTGTTGGGGGAATTTTTTTGAGTGACCTTTCGAACCATCATTTCTGTCTGTATCAACTCAAAGCACTATTTTTTTTTCTTAATCAATACTATTAAAAGGAAACACAGTGTGATTGGTCCAAGGCATTGCAGCTCCTTGATGCTAAAATGGTAAATCTTCCTAACATTTCATCTTCTTTCAAATAAAGTGGAGACTGTTTATCAGGTATGTTCTGCATTACTTCATTATGTCTGAATAACACAGTGATGAGGTCGTCTGTGTCTGCAAAAGCTGGAGGCCAAAAGATTGAAAACACTGCAGTTAATTTAAAACCTGAGATTTGATTTAACTCAATACTCAAATAATTAATCATCAAGACACCACGGCTACACTCACGCAGAGATGCACAGATAGTACGACAGATGTTTAGTTTTGTATTGACTGTAAAAAAAAAACAAAAAAAAAAAAAAAACGGCACCAACTGAGAAAAAATAAATAAAAATCCTTGGATGGATTTTCCTGGAGATGAAGGTTCAGGATTTAAAGCAAAGTGTTTATGGATGGAGGTGAAAGCCTCCGAGGCTCGATCCTGCTGGGTGACAGTCTCTTTACACAACGCTGAATTTCTCCCACCATCGGGGTGTGTGTGTGTGTGTGTGTGTGTGTGTGTGCGTGTGTGCAGGGAAACACCCTGCACCCCATTACATCTCATTATATGCTCACTCCTCTTCTCTGCTCGTGGGCCGGGCCGGCCTGTGTCTGACAGCAGCAGCTGTGTCAGAGGGATGATGGAGTCCTACAGCCTGAATCTGTCGGTCAGACGTCATGTTTTCGACTCACACTTATTCCTCCTCTCTTATTCTACCAGTGTGCTGGAAGCTATCTCTGTTGTCTTGACAAAACAAACATCTGTGAAACACTGTGTGTGTTTAAAGGCTCAGCAGGAAGCATGGGAGAGAGAGCTCCAGTTAGCTTGAGTTAAACTGATGAGTGAGTTTGTTGGAGGGCAAATTATTGGTATGAAAATATATGAATATTTAAAAAAGACGTTCTGCTTTGAAGAGAGACGGGAACAGTTTGAGGAACATTTAGAGCATGAAGTCAGAGCTGAGTGTTTCAGTCTGGGTGAAGCTCTGACATGTTTTCCAATCATGCAATAAAAAGCATCTTTGACTCTCTGTGCCAGGTTTTCAGATTTTCTCTGATGTCAGGACTATTTTCTAAAACCTGATAAAGTTTAGTGAGAGCCACAGAGGATGCAGGACTTTATGATTTTTTATCTTTTTCTTTTTTTTGGGCCTTTATGCGTCCTCATCTTCCTGCCCGTGACGTTCATCTGAGAACTCTAAAAAGTCAGGTCGTCAGAATTTTTTTTACATTTTTTTTACGTTTTTTCAATGACCATGTTAAAGCGATGAAATGTCTTCACCTAAACGTTGGATAGTGTCCAAATGTACTGAAGCTTTAAAGCAAGCAGCATGCACACAGGAGCTGCACACTGCCTACAGTGAAGTGAAGCATCAAAGAGGTTTCAGTAGTGAAACATGTCCAATGCTTTTGTACTATTGAGAAAGTGTGCTGGCTGAATGTTTGCCCATTAAAAACCAGAAATGACCCGATGCTGGCTGGCTGTGACTTCTCTTGTTGTGGTATCAGAACAGATATTCAAACGGTTCGATTTTTACTTACATCATATCGAAGTGTCTGAACAACCCTACTTGAAAGATATCTGTATTCCCTACATGCTTCCTGGAGGGGCGAGCAGAGAGCTGGCCGGTGCTCAGGTGTATCCTTTGCAGAAGTCCATTATCAAAGGAGGCGACGCACAGCTGGAATACACTAATCAGACGGAGGATGCAGCTGTGCGCTCCCTCAAATTTAATTAACTTCGCTTCAAAATGAAGGCCCGCAAGAACGTCTTATTTTGCTGAGTTCCTCTCTCCTTGGGTGTCCTTCTCGCCTCCTCAGCTCACATGTCAGGCTGGAGGAGGGGAGGAGGTGAGGGAAGGAAAGGAGGATGCATAAAGTGAGAGTAAGCAGAGGTGCTCCCTGTAACGACTGAACCAACGCTCGTGTAGAGATTTGGTGAGGCCTTTGCAACTGCTGCACTAATCCCAAAATGACATTAGTGGATGTGTTTTGATTTGTTTCATTTACAGAAGCTATTCTTCAGATTGGGAGCTTGAAAATGGTTCAAACTGAATCAGTCCTCTGAAGAATTACGGTGCAAAACAGACGGATAATGTCATTGTGGTTCCATTTTGAAATCCAATCACAAGGAGAACAGCTCTGAGTGCGGCTGCCACAGCTGTGTGTTTTTATCGATATGAGCGGCTCCTTTTTAGAAGAATATCTCTTCAGTGATTCCCAGAGTTGTTTCTGAGAAGTAAATGGAAGCAGAGATGTATTTAGTTAGGATTTGTTACAACCAGCTGTGGAAGGAAAAAGGACACTGACTGATTTGCAGCAGTGAAGAGACTGACGCTGATCCCGTGCTCCTCTAAAGCTGGATACAGATCAGCTTTGAACGGCAGCGTCGTGCGAGCTGCCAGCTCTCGTACTGTGACTGAGGCTTGCAGGTGCTGCAGCCAGGTGAGCTCAGGAAATCAGATGACCCGTGAGGTGAAGAAGCGGCGTTCAGAGTTAAGCCTCAGAAAACAGCATCACGCTGCATTCTGCACGGCAATGAACTTCCAAATGGAGAGAGAATGTTGTTTAACCTTCAAAGACATGTTCATAAAAGCAAAAATTCAAAAGCGTCATAGACATCCACAGGGCGCGTGTAGAAAAAGCAATTAAAACAGTGTTTGTGTATCTGTAAATCCCTCGTTTGATGCTGCCACTTTATGTCTGAGAGACGGCTGCAGAGAGCGAGGTGTTTCTGCACCGCCTGCCTTCTCGGCATTAGTGTGAAGGTCAGCGTCTAATGGGGCTGACGAGCTAAATGTTGCAAGTCGAGGCTGGGAAAAAAAAAAACCCCTCTCTCAGAAGGCCGCCTGTCAATAAGTGAACAGAAAAGTTGACATTATCCTGCAGGCTTCAGCCCCCGCCTCGCTGATGACTTGTAAATAAGGAGATTTGCGGGGAGAGAGGCAGGCTGCTTGGAAACAATGTGCGGCTAAGCGGATCTTCACACAGTGGAGAGCATTAGCTATGAAACGGGAGGTGACAATCAATTCATCCTTCAATGAACAAGCTCATTTCCAGATGAGTTTTTCGGTGTGTTAATGCAGCAGTAGGAGACGGGGCCGATTTTTAAATCTCTGTCAAAGCTGGAAGAACCAAACGGTGACGTTCAAAACTGTTAATCGACTCTTACAAACGCTCTTTTCCTCCTGTTTGAGAATGAAATCTATTTTTACACTAATCAGCTGTGAGGAGTTTAGCATTTGATTAAAGCCTTTTGTGGGCTGAGGGACGCAGACAGACATGAGGAGGACTTCAGGGGGGCCCCTCTAGCCTGGGGCCTGTTGACAAGCGGCACCTCTGAACCCCGGGCTTGTGTATTTATCATTCACATATTGGGTCTGTTCTTCGGTTAGTATGCGGAAAAGAGATGCCTCCCAACACGCTGTGATCGCTTGAAGCTAAACAGGAAAGGGTCTAATATTGGTCTTTGCCTGGAGCCTCCAGATGACTAAAAGCAGCCCTGGTTGTATCTCAAGGTGTGTAAGCTCCTTCTCAAACAGCCGGCTCTTCTCCTCTGCAACACTTCAGTCCACTTGAGTTTTTGGAGCAGTCTGCTCAGCACACATTTGACTGTATACGTTGGTCAGAAGGCTGACTGATGACCTTCTGCTCGGAGCCAAAATAAACCAGACTGTCCTCCTTTTCAGCGAGGCGACTGTGTGACCGGGTGACGCGTCTCTCTTTTTTTTTTTTTTTTTGTGCCCGTCTGTGACGTCATCTGTAATGTGAATGTGCTTTACACACTCTGCTGTTTAGTGATGGAGCTTTTAGGCCTGTTTGTCCAACAGGAGGAATCCAAGATGTGTTTGAGTGTGTTTCATTTTACGTCACACACATTTCACTTTGACACCAACAATGATGCACGTGATCCGGGCAGCAGTGAAAGTAAAACAACAACAGAGACAACAGAGGAGTGAATGAAATGAGTAAACTTACCTTTCATCGACAGAGCGTCGGTCGCCAGTGTCAATGAGGCTTATTTGTATTCAGAGTCATTAAAAAGTCTGGCATCAGCTTTATGAATCATCTGCAGAAAGGTCATATTTGCTTAAGCATGAGTAGAGTCAGTTGTCATTGTCAAAACAAGATGTTATGAAGGCTTCACAGACGTGAGAGATCCTGCGTGTGGATGCATCCGTTGTCTAATTTCAAGAGAAGAGAGATTTGTATCAGATGCTGGAGATCAGTTATTTGGATTCATTTGTTACAACTGTGAATCTGAAGAAAGAATCTTAAAGAACGTCGGATGAGGAGGATTAATCCCATCCCTGCATCTGCTGTTAAAAAAATGTAAATTGTGGTCGGTGTTTTTTCTGTCTCATCGGGATTTAAAAAAGGACGACAACAAAAAAAAGACCAAGCAGTAGAAAACTGCAGTTCTGTGAGTGTCCACTAGAGGCTGGCTGCAGAAGCCAAGTAATCTCCAGAAGGTTCTGTGTTAAAAATATCAACTCTTCCTGCACAAACACCAGCCAATCAGAGCGACCGCCAGGGCTTCAAATGCTTTCTCAGAAACCGACGGGTGACGTCACTCAAGCTAAGCTCTGTTTTAATGTTTTTCTGTTTCTATGTCTGTAAAGCACTGTGAATTGCCTTGTGTCTGAACAGTGCTATATAAATAAACTTGACTTGACTTGACTTGACTCAGACTACATCCTGAATCTGTTTTTAGTGGACGATGGTCGTACCGTCTCATATCATACCGTATCTTATCTCCTGCATGCTGAGTAACCTGCAGAAATATAAGTTAATCTTTTACTGAAAACGAGCTGATTTAAACTGCCTCACCTACCTCATTATTTCACCTCAACATTTCAAGGTCTTGGAAGAATGCTGGAAAAATGTGTAACAATCCAGCTGCACTGTAATAAGTGTGAAGACATGATGTTGTTGCAGCACATATTATTGACTTTTATTACAAGTGATTGCGTCTCTAAATGTTTAAATTGCAAAGTTCCTCTTCTTTCGAGCTCTGACTCGTCGGCTGCACAGTCGCCTGCTCCCACACAGAGAACAATCTCCACTCCACAATGTGACAATAAAAGTGAGAATAATAATTTCCATGTTTAACATTTGGGCTTCCACACTTGCCGAATTGCCCATTATGTTTACCGCCTGTGTTGTCACACTTCTTAAATTTGTGGAGCCACATGGGAGCTAACACATTCTGCAAAACACAGCAACACACCCTGCTCGGATTTCCACCAGGATGGTGACATGAAACAAGTTCTCCCGTGTCGGCAGAGCTTGTTTACAGAAACGCCAACACGACACGAGTGTAGCATCAGCTGAGCGACGAAGAGCCGACCGGCCCACAGCTGTGACGCTGCACATGTTGACTGTTCAGGCGATGGAGTCATGGAAATGAGACGTAAGCGTGCAGGTTCACCGCGGTGTGTGTGTGTGTGTGTGTGTGAAAATGGTGTTTTGTATTCAGCTGTTGGAGAGCGTGTTTCCCCCCGTGGGTGTGTACTGAAGAGCGGCGTTTTCAGTCAGCCGAAGCTACATCACAACTCGCTGCTGGAGTAAGTGAGAGATGAAAAACACAATCAATAGTCATGATGGCAGAAAAAAAAAAAAAAAGGCCAAATGCAAAAAAGGTCTGGTTATGGATTATGAATCACACTGGTGTCAGAGAAGCTTACATCAAAGCAGACTGGATGATTTATTCTCAGTGTTTGGCAGAAGAAGGCCTCTGTGGTCGAGCATGATTGTAATATGAATCCAGCGAGCGTGTTAAAGATTCAGCGGGGACGGTGATAAAAACGCTCCGGGGGATGAAACCCAGCAGAGACATCGCAGTGAGAGAGGAAAAAAACACACACACACAATGCACAAGCATGAGATAATAGGCTTAACTGCTTTCTTATGGGGAGTGAGATGAGAAGATGAGGATGACGTTAGCATAGCTTAGCATTAAGACTGTGGGTAGAGGGAAACAGCTCGTCTGGCTCTGTCTGTGTCTTTGCTGTAACATGATGGGACTCTGCTTTCTGGTCCAGTGAATCCCTGATTCAGTGTCAGGTTGCTCCAGATTAATTTAAGGCCGCTCTGGATTCCCTGCAGATCTGAAGTCGCCTTGTGATTTGAACCAGAGGGGGCTGCAACACCTGATGAGTCGCATGCCAGTATAGTATCTGGCAGGATGGATTCCAGTGTTGTGTAGAGAAATGCATGCATGGGGAAAACATGGCAGATAACGTTTCTCAGCTTTTTGCATTAACCCTTAACATTCCTTTACAGACGTTATAGTCAAACAATGTTGACGCAGACTTATGAAAACGTGTCTTCTACTAACTGGGGCTCAGTTGGTTGAGGGTTCAATCCCCAGCTCCTGCAGCCACAAGTTTGACGTGTCCTTGGGAAAGACACTACACCGAATTGCTGCTTCGCCTGTGAAGTATGAATTTGGTAACCCGGTCTCATCATACGCCAAATTGCAGTTTTGCGTGCATATGATACACCGTGCAACACATACACTCTTGACTTCTCCTGAGGAACGTTAGGGATATCATATGCACGCAAGATTGCAATTTGACGTATGCATTGCACGACATTACAATGTTGTATTTGTACGCAAAACTGTGAGACTGGGTTGGTTTACTCTGCAGCCTCTACCATCAGTGTGTGAGTGTGTTGGTGTGACCTGCAGTGTTGAAGCGCTATACAAGCTAACCTCCATTTACTGAGTCTACGGAACAAACTGATGTTTCTGTAAACGTCGTCCTCGTTGATTTCTTTTCATATGATGGAAGTGAGCCGGAGTGAAGCTGCTGACACTCGGTAGATGAACCGTCCTCTGTGATGTTGAGGACCGAGACGTGTTGACACATTAGTCCTTTGAACCGAACCAGAATTTGCATTGAGTGATTTTTGACGCTCCAGTATTTCCTTTGGATCCTGCCCGAGAGAAGACGTCCACTGAGTTACATTCTGGACGTCTGTGGTCCTTCGCTGAGAGCTCTGACCTCGATCAGGGGAGGGGCTTAAACACACGAGTGACCTTCTACTTTGCAGATGGATAAGGACGCTCACTTCTCTGTTCAACTGAATTACAAGGAAATCTGTTCCCAGAGGTCTCAACCGTCTATCAGCTGGTGATTGCTGACTGGTTACAAGATATCCAGCAGGTAAAAAATCTCATTGTATCCAAACAGGAAATGAAGCCCATGTGTTGTTTTATGACGCAGACGTCCTCCTTTTACAATTTAGCGTCGAATCATTGTCCCCTCTCCGCTTGATTCAGCCGGTTTATTTCATTGAAAGTGTAATGTGGCTCCATTTCCACCCAGCAGAAGTGTCCTCCTGTGACAGAAATCAAACGGAGCAGCCTGTCCTCTTCTTCCAGCCATCTGTGGCTCCATCTTATGATTTCTTTGCTTCTTGCTGTCTGTTCAAAGTGGAGTCCTAACATGTCATTCTGCCTTTTTCTCTTGTGTCACCTTGTTCAAATCCAACTTTATTGGGATGGACAAAACCAATGTAAGTCCTTGACTGTTTGTCAGTGTGATCAGCCACATATGGACGGCTCAGCTGAGCGTTATAATGGAAATCTGAGATCCTGGATTTAAATACGATGAGCCGAGTTACTAAAGAGCGCTCTGACCTTCTCTCTCTGTCCGTACCAGTGCAGAGAGCCTTCCTGATCCCAGCGTGTTCATTTACTGATGTGATGAGTGAAAGTTTTAGCTTTGGTCTCTGTCGACATGATCCCGCTCTCTTCTTTTTCAAATATGGAGCAGCAGGTCCTCCTGGTGTCATTCTTCAACCTTGTTTTTTATATCTCGTTTTCTTTTCTAGTCTTCTGACTGCTCAAAGCTCTTTTACAACGAGGGTCAAACCTCCACCTTCACACCCTGACGGAGTGACCATCAGAAGTAACTCATCCATTCATACACACGCCGACGAAGCAGCGGGACCAATTCAGGGTTAAACGTCTTGCTCGAGGACACATCTGGGGATCGAACCCCAAAGCTCTCGGTCGAGTGACGGCAAAGCTGCCGTGAATGCACCGCTGTGGCCCGGTGACAAAGAACCAAAGAGACCAGAAATAATAACAGACTTTGATCCAGGAAACTGTGATCCTACGATCGATCAGTTGAGATTGTAAACCTCATCACGAGAACCTTTTTTTTTTGTTGTGTTTTATATCTTTAAAGAAGACGTTAATCTGGACCTGTCAGGTGAATGTGGCACGAAGAAACAGGTCCAACTCCCCTTCATTTAACATTTGGGGTCAGAATCTGTCAAACCATTTTGATGAATGATAAAGCAAGTGTTGGATGGTGATCTCGTCCCCCCTTCATCCCGTCTTTGATGCTAAGCTAAGCTAACTGCATGCCCTTCTTCTGTTGTCCCCAAATTGAAGCTGTGGTTTGAGAAATCCTCACCCACATGATTCATCTGAGCTCCAAATCTCTGATCATCTTTTGCAAACGACTTTTCTGCCTTCAAAGTGACGATCCATTCATCCTGCACTCAATACAGCCGACCGTCACATCCGTCGTGCTCCGATGGCAGATTTTCCGGTAATTTGTTTACAGGCTCCACATCTTCCCTCCTCGAATTAGCGAGCTGATTTCAGAAGAAATGTTCGAAGTCAAGGTTACCCGTGAGATAGCGTAGTAAGAAGCTATCATTTCAATTAGAAGCACGCTGGTTGAACTCCATTTGACCTCGATCACAGGAAACTAATCTGATTTGATGGAACCGCGTTAAAGAGGATACTTCTTTAAAAAGAGAGAAAGACGGCGTTGAAGAGGGCATCGATTTCCTGCCGCTTTCTGTTTTGTTTGCAGAGCAGCAGGAAGACATCCATTTATTATTTTTAATGGCTGATAGCACGTCTTTTTTTTTATTGTAAAGGCCAATTTTATAACTCGACTCCATTTTTTTTTTTTGACAAACACATCAAGCTGCGAGCTGTCGCAGATTAATGAGAAACATTTCAGCAGTTTTTTCCTCTCTTTTAGCTCCTCTCCTAAATCCACGTCTGATCGTGCACAACCGCCCCCCCCCCCCCCCCCCCCCCCCCCCTTCTCTTTGTAACGTACCCGATGAGGAGACGGGTGAAAAGGACAAAAATGTGCTCTCTCTATTTCCAGAGTGCATGTGCACCTATACAAAACCAATAATGCTGAGCACAGGGCTTTTGTATATTCAGAATGAAATTCACCGCTGCTCCCCTTCAAGTGCCTTTGTGTCCATTATGGCCTCTCTCTGCAGTGTAAATGTCGTTTATTTACTCTGCCATCAGCACTTCCTCCACCAGTAAGTGCTCAGCAGGAAAAGGTCTTTCAGTCCAAAACGGCGCGTGACAATTTATTGTAACACGCGTGTATGCATTTCTGTGTAACTCAATTAACAGCAGGCAAAGGCAAAGGCTGCTTTATGACATTGAAGACACGAGCTCAACCTTTATCTGCTGCCAAAGCATCCAGCCAACATCTTTGATGTCAAGCTGCAGAGATGGCAGGGCGATAAACCTGCTGTAAACCCCGATCCTGTCCAGACGCTTTCAAGGATTAATATGAAGAAAGGACGGAGGGGATTAAAGTACTTCCTTCCATTTTTACTGAGAAACAAGCTCACCTCACTTTTACTTCACAAACGCTCCCAAAGTGTTCGTCTCAAAGCTCCCAAAACAACAACATGATTCAAATTATGCTTAACTCTCGTGTACAGAGACAGTGGTCCTCGGAGGCCCCTCGGCTGTGAGCTGAAGTCCGACCTCGGCCCCCCCCCCCGCTCTCCTGGCTCTCTTTGGCCGTCCTATCTCATGAAGGCAAAAATTCCAAACCAATATTCACAAAAAAGAAAAGATGATGGTCAAGAGATTGAAAAAAATAAAAAAACGTCTTTTTTTAATGGCTGTCAGCGAGTTTGCAGTTTAAAAACGACTTTAAAATGATTCATTTCAGAGAGCGATAAGGAGAGGGGAGCGACATGCAGGTGGGATTTGAAGTTTTTCTTGTCTTCCAAGAGCATAAAACACTTACAAAAAATCTACTTTCACCCCCCTCGTTCCTTTCATATCTCTCATTTGGAAAATTGTTAAACACGCTCTATCTTCCCGTGAAGTCCCGACGTCTGGAGATCCCAGCTCTGCACTCTAATTCAGCCTCGTCATTATTATAAACTCATGAATCCAATGAGCGCGGACGTCTTGGAGAGAAAGCAGAGCGAGGGTTTATTACTCGTCATCCAGTCCTCGGGAACCCGTCTGGAGCCAGCAGGCTCGTCTGCTGAGACGGAAAGAAGTTCAGCGGTTTCACAGTCATTGTATCATCCTTCGTTGGGAGTAAGTCGAGCATGTGATGTGTCAGTGACTCTTTTCATGCCCTTGGCAGCGCAGCACAAGTTGTAGCATGGCAGCGCTTCCCCTTCACTTGTTCGTCCGCTTTATGATGATTTGCAGAGAAGGAGTGCAGCCTTACAGCCTTATTGAATCAGACACACGCTGCATGTTTTACTCGGTCGCCGGTGCTTAGCGGTTGCTTCTTGCCAACAGTATGTGACAGGTGACTGGACGCTTTCCTGTCATGGATGATAATGAGTCTAACTGGTGAAAAACTGTTTTTGTCATGATTAAACACAGGTGATGTGGATCTAAAGAGGCAGTGGGTGCGGTACACTTGTCTGGCATTAAGAAGTGACCCTACAGTTTATTATGGAGATTATGGGCCTGCTGTACTTACAGTCAGTGAGCGGTCCTCGCCCTGGTTTTTGCAGCTACCCGTCGGCCTTTTGTGGTTCTCGTCGACATGTTGAATCTCTCTCTCTGCAGTAAGTTGGAGAGCTCTGGCAGTGTCTTTGTGTTTCACAGTCCTCTCTTGGTGGTCTCATTATGTTCAGTCTACTCGTTCCTCTCTTACGTGTGGAAATCGTTAAATTGTTTGGTTTAAAAACAAAAACAAGTCAACGTTAATGTTTCACACCAGACTCCTCCCGGGTTAAACGCACAGTTCGTAAAAATCCACCACCAGAGTGCTCGCAATCAAAACGATTACGATAAGATGAGGTCGAGGCTGGCGGGGAATCATGGGAGTGATTCTCCCTGTTACTCCCTACTCCCATTTGTATGCTTCGTTTTCTTTGCCAGGACGGTCAGGCTTATCTGTTGTTGCTGCCGGTCTATGTGAAGTCCAAGTGAAGCGAGGGCGTGCTGCGGCTGCCGGGGGCTCCGTCGTCTTCGGCTGCCGGGACCACACTCGGTTCCTGCGCCGGATTCCTCTCCTCGATGTGTGCGTCAGCGTGTCCTCGCTGCCGCCTGCCCGCGCTTCAACAACTGTCCTGGACCCTTCGCAGTGCTGGAGCCATGGTCAGGGGTTTTCATCGCCATCGCCTACTTCCGTGTTTATGCCGGCTTTTCCAGCGTGGACCAGCTGGAGCTCACGTGACCGCTGGATGTGCCTTCGTCCAGTCCCGCTCCGCAACACGGACACTACCTCAGAGACGTCAATCCACGTCGGCCTATTGGATACTCGTTCAATGTGACTCCGACACTTTCAAGAGTCAACTGGGGACGTTTTTATTTGTCCAGGCTTTTGGTTGGTCTCTTTTAGGGCTGCTATGATCTCTGTACTGTCTGTTTGTTGCTTGTGATGTTTTTAAACCCCGTTTGTAAAGCACTTTGTGGCCCCTGCCTGCAAAAAGTGCTATATAAATAAATTTTACTTACTTACTTACTTACTATGGAGGACCAAATTATCAGGTAAGCTGGAGGTGCTGGTTCAGTACTGCCGAGGCCCCCCTGAGCAAGGCAACGAGCCCCCCCCCTCTCAGCTTCAGTGTGTAGCAGCTCCACACTGCCGTCTCTTCATGTCCACAGGTCCTGATTGTCCACGTCACGCTGGCCTGTGTGCGTGAGAAGCATGTCTCTCAATAACCGAGTGTTTAAACCAGACTTTCCCCCTCAGGGATTAATAAAGTCAAAAAATAAAAATGTAGTAGAGGAAGTTACACCCCACACTGGTCTGCCGGTTGTTTTTGTTGCCTGATTTTCCCTCCTCCATGTTCCCTCCATGTCTGCTCCTATCTGCGTTATCCTCCTTGCTGTTATTACAAAGCGAGAGAAAATGAAATATTTTCCTTAAATGACTTTATTTGCCCCAGCGCTGCCAGTCTGAATTATCAGCTCTCTCAAATTGAGTTTAGCAGTGGTGGCTTTGTGAGCATTACACTGTGTCTTGGCCCACAGCCAACACACTGCTGGTAAATATATTTAAATCAGCGCTAAGCTGCTTAAAATATTCATATTTCACTCAAAGCGAGTTTATAGAAATTTGAAACTATCTCAGGCTGGCAAAATCAGTTACATGGATAAAATATATATATCATTTCACATTTTGGGGGAACAAAGAGAGTGGGAGCTGGTGAGCGGTGGCGAGGCGTTAAGCCCCCCGTGCAAAGTGTGTGTTTTTCTGATATGGATGGCTTTAGATGCTCTGTCTCTCCGGGTGAGGGAGGCAAGAGGATGTATGCCATGCTCCTTTCAGGCTCGCGCTGCCGCCTAGCATGAAGGCAGCTAATGTGCCACATCAAATGATTATTCTAAAAGCCGCTGCTCGGCCTCCTTCCCTGGGATTGAAACAGAAAGTCTGCGCCTGCTGTTGGTTTTTGCCAGATACGGCGTGTGTGTGTGTGTGTGTGTGTGTGTGTGTGTGTGTGTGTGTGGATGTAATTAGCCGAGTCTCCGATGCTGACTGAGGCTGAGCTGGAGGTGACTTCCTGTGCAGACTCAGAGCGGCGGAGACGTCCTGTCCCCGCTGTGCAGGAACACACTGAGGACAGAAGTGACCAGATCCATTCCCTGTATCAGTGAGACTGTAATACAAACCAGGACTTCTCATGGCACACCGTCCTCTGCTCTGACCGCCGTTATCCTTGAGGTTTGTCCTGCTGTCGAGGTCACTGCACACTTAGAGCTGCTTCCTGGTGATGACTCTGTGCATGCGGGGGCCAAGGCTCCAACAACAGGACCTCTGCAAAGTCTGACTGATACAGTTATGCATAAAGAAGTCCGTAAGGGGGATAAAAGAGACGTCAATAATATGTGCTGTTTGTTTAGTGCCTTTAAGATCAACCATCTTACTTTCAACAAATGATATTTCCACCTGCCACCTCTGCTGCTGACGTTTGTTGAGCCAACAAAACGCCTTTTTAATGGTGCATCTTTGACACCTTATACGGGAAAGAATTTAAGGATCGATGTTAAAGAGTTGAAGTTGAACAATAAGAACAGGAAAGCACCTACTTCTACGCACGCGTTGTTCCTGTGCAAAAAAAATTAGTTCTGTAAATGGTCAAAATAGAAGATGTTTGGGGGCGCCAGTCACTGTCTATTCCACTCAGCTCTATAATCATTTCATATCTCAGAGGACAGAAACACTGACAGCGGGTCAATAAAGGAGGTAAAGACTGCTGTGTGCTGCAACAGCTGATCAGCGGCATCGAGGCGAGGAGGGAGGGGGCGACATACACAAAGTTGCTACGAGCTGCTGTGATTGGTTCGTTACGCCATGATTGATTGATTCAGACCCAATGACATCAACTCTCAAAACAACATAGATTTTAGTACCGGGTTTTTAACTCGTTTATTTCTGCTGAGGAAAGAAGACGTATAAATATGGCGTATTTGTGGCTTTTTAAGCCTGCCTCAAGTGGACACTTTAGGAACTGCAGTTTCATGCATTCCACATTGGCTTTATCAACACCAGAGGTTGACGCTCAGTCATTTCCACATCCTGCTGTACAAAGAAGCAAAACCTTTGGATCTCCAGTTTTGCCTCCGTAAGCTCCATCAACTAAAAGCCTTCTCCATCCAAGTCTGATGCGTCCCCCCCCCCCCCCCCCCCCCCGGCCTCTCAGAGACAGGTGTTTGGAGACCAGCGCTGTATAAATAGTAAGTAAAAGCCTCTGATTGAGAATGGCAGAGAGGCCTCTGTGAGTCAATAACTCATTTGGTAAGGGTTATGAATTAGAATGATCTTGCTGAAGGGAAGGTAGACTCCAGCCCATATCCTGCCTCCAGTCACTGAAGGAACAGGAATAATAATCCTGCAGGAAAATCGATGACAGAATGCAGCGCCACGGGGACAAATACCAGCACCGGCCCCTTTCTGCACCACACAACTCTTATCTTTGAATTTCTGCTGATATGCTATAAATCCAATTCCCTAAAATGGTGTATTGAAATGTTGGGTCCATTTAGACGAGCTTGTGGATGGAGAATGGCAGCTTCTCTCTCCTCGGGCCTGGGATTATATGTCAATAGTGCCAGGGAGGTTCTTTCATTAGCTTGCATTTAGATTGAAGTGTCATCCATATTATGAGAGCCTGCTGCTGCATGTCTGAGTGTCTCAGCGGTGTGTCACTGTGTGTCTGCCTGTTTGTACAACAGTCGGGCTCTTTCTCAGCTCTCAACCTTAATGGAGTCATCAGGCTGATATGTCGCAGTGTGATGTGTTAGGTGATACACAATGTGTGAGCAGCTTTATGGCTGTGCAGAGGATGTAACAGAGATCTCTCCAACACTGACACGTTGGAGGTTTAAGATTACTGAACTACCCTTTAAAGGTCACATATTCTCCTCTTCAGCTGAAATCAGTGTCCTCGCTCCTCTTCATCATGTGTGTGAAGTGTGTTGTTGTAAATCCACTCTGATCCTGTATTTGATCATGTCTATAAACCCCTCTATTTCAGCCCTGCTCAGAACAGGCTGTTTCTGTGTCTGTAGCTTTAAATATGTAAATGAGCTGTGTCTGACCACGCCCCCTCTCTGGAAGGGCTCGGGTGTACTCTCTGCTTTCTGGCTCCATGTCCTATTGTTTACGGTGAGAAGGCAGACTCAGAGGGCAGAACAAACACCTAGCTGTGGGAGTGTCACCCACCTGGGGGAGGGGCTACTGCCCTTTGTGATGTCATGAAGGGAAAATCTACAGCAACACACATTTTCTGAAAGCTGACAGAAGACAGAGAGGATGGACTTTTCATCATTGGGGGGTTTGTAGACAGACTAGAGACACATATTAGAGTTAGAGGAACACTATGTGACCTTTAGATCCAAAATGGTCGAATGTATTCATCTAAAGTAAGAACTTGAAACAGTAGGAAGAAGGGATGTTATGATACCCCGCAATTTAAAAAATCAATACAAATAAGGGACAATTCAAATCAATAAGACAAGAAAGACATTGCTGATCTTTTTCAAAACTAGCAGACGACAAACACACAGAGTCATAAATAAACCACCATACTGTGTTTTAAGAGATACTGAACGAAGGCCACTGTGGGCCGCAGTGGGTCTGCTGGTCTGTCATCCATTGAACAGAAATGTTGTCCCAGTCTTTCTTTCAGTCCACAGTAAGAGACATGAAAAAGCCTGAATGGGTCCGAATGTTTACTTGCATCACAGTAAAACAAAAAAAGAAGAAACAGTTCTATGATTGAAACTAATTATGATTGAAACTAATTGAGGTTGGAAGTTTGACTCCTCATATTGTTTTAGCTCTAAACTTAAATGTCTTCCTTTAAGTGACTGTCGTTGACTAACATCCCCCAGAACTTTCCTCTTTTGTGTTGTACAGTGCCGGCTGGAAACCATGACTGACATGTTGCACGAGGTTTTTATTTTTATCCTGGGATCACATATCAACGCCTGGAGCTTGAAATGTAGATTCTCCACTTTTTATTTTTATTTTTACCCAACCTGACCTACTTTTGTTATCTAAAAAAAAAACAAAAAAACTTTGAGATATTTATATTGTGAGAACTTCTCGTCAGACCTGTGAAATAAACGTTACTGTAGTTTATTTCAGTACATAATTCACTTGTTATCTCCTTTTATTGGAAGAGTTGGAGGCTCTGTGAGTCAGAGAGGATTTCAAATCCTTATTGGAGGGTCGATGACTCGCTGCTCGCCCTCCAGCTGATGAAGCCACCAACGCACCGCCATGTTTCCCCGGGTCAGTGGAGCGTTTGGTATCCGACTCCCTGCGGGGGTCCCTCTCTCTCCGTTCGGGTTATATCGGGGTCACAGGTCACTTCATTTGGGGACTTTGTTGTCCGCCTTAAGGTGCTACCGTCACCCAGAAAACTCCACAGGCATGAATTGATTTGCATCTCATCGCTGGAAAGAGCCGCAATAGATGTGAGATATATTTAGTTCAGAACATACATCCTGCGTTAATTAACTCTGTTTGCTTTTTTGTTCTTGTAATCTCCTTTACAATGTGAAGTGATTTCAATCATTGCCACTCTTGAAGCTCATTTCATCCAGCAGCAGACTTTTGAAACCGTCTGCAGGCCCTGCTTGAGGAGGAAAGAAATAAAGAGAATTAAAGTTTAATTTATCTAGATTTAAATTTGGACGGTTTATTGCTTTACCTGGAAACGAATAAATCGTCAAACGATCGCCATCGCAGAAACGGAATACGTTAAATTTGACTTGTGATCCGACTTTGAGCCTTTTTCATTCTGCTTTGTTCGTGCGAGGTTGTGTTCAGACGACGCTTCAGTCAGACTGCACCTTTTGTGTAGCGCACTTATAAAGAGGGCGTGCATTTCTCAGGAGGGCGTCATCGGGAACACACCTCCGAAGTCTCACCCCCACACAGGTTTCTTCTTGGACTCGGGTTTCGGTCCGGCAGGATGCAGACTGTACAAGAAGTGACTGAAAACCAAATCCTCCCCGAGAGGAAGGTCACACCCCAAAATGATCCAATGTGGCCGTTTGGTTGAGGTCAGTGATTGTGTTTCCACGGCGAGCGCCAGGGTCCGTCAATAGAGCGCGCCAGCAGCGCCACTTCACTCTGCTCCATTTGAAATACGCAGTGAGTCTTATTTTCAAGCTGGACAGAAGAGATGAAACGGACAGAGCGTCCAAAACACAATATAAGGACTCACAATCGTGTTTTTCATCAACATGACATCAAAACTCAAAATCATCATAAAGACCGTTTGCAGGTCTTCTTCTTGTTCTTGTGACGGGCACGCGGCGTAAAATGGAGTAAGACCACACGCTGTATGTGGATGACTCTTTCATCGAGTAATCAATATGAAGATTTGGGATGTGAAAGACGACCTTCAAAATGATGCAAACATGGTAAAAAAGTGAAGCTAATCATTCCCGAGACGTTAAACACAAAGCGTGATGAGAAACGGAGGATTTACATGAAGTGAGCAATTATCACAACAACGTTTTTTTTTTTTTTTTTTGTCCTTTCACATAGCTGCTGCTGTGACTTCATCTCACAGTTCTGTAAAAAAAGACAACGTAGAAAGCTAATCCCTCCCAGAGAACATTTAGTCACCTTTAAAACTCTCAATTTGTGCATTCAGGAATGATCTGTACCTGCACCTGGACTTGGCTGCTGTTCAGAGCTCAGAGTGACCTTCAGTGAAATACCAACGAAGGCTATTAAAGTGTTCCCCTCTCGCTCGCTCGCTCGCTCTCCCCTCTCTCACACCTACGTAGATATATTTATTATGATGTTTTCTCCAGTATCACAGGAAGATTTTAATTCTGTTCTTATTTCAAGCTTTTTTCAAAAACAAACGCTCAACATTTTCTTCCCTGATAAGTAACGCCAATAACAGTTTATCTGGAGCCATTAGGCAAATGTAAACTCTCTGATTTACTACATGAATAAATAAAAACAAACAAACAAACGTACTGTGTACTACCACAGAGCTACCAAGATGTTTTACAGATTGTACAGAGTCAACGCTTGAGTTGCTCTGTCTCTCAGCAAAAATCTTCCTCACGAGTTGATGCTCAATATCTCCAGTTTTAAGCTTCAATCCAGCGGGATGTTCAGTCTGTAAATAATGATCCCGCTCAGAGACACATAGACCGGCCAGCAGGGCAGGATGTAGGCTATGAACGTGTTACTGGTGGAAACCTGTAGAGGGCAGACTAGAGAGCTCAGGTAGTATGCAACTACATCATTTATTAATTTATTTATTTTTTGAATATACTTTATTAATCCCACGAGGGGAAATTCGGTTTTACACTCTGTCTAACACACACATAGGCCGAGATACACACTCATGCACAAACAGGGTTCTAGTGACCTGCATTAATGGAGAGGTCTCAGAGTGAGGGGGCTGCCCACAGCGAGCGCTCCAGAGCAGTTTTTGGGGTTCGGTGCCTTGCTCAGGGGCACCTCGGCAGTGCTCAGGAAATGGACTGGCACCTCTCCAGCTACCAGACCAGTTTCCGGACTTGGTCCGTGCCGGGACTAGAACCGGCGACCCTCCGGTTACCAACCCAAGTCCCTACAGACTGAGCAACTGCCGCCCTCATGTGCATGATGAACCTCCAGAGTGGGAAAAATGAAGCAACAAATGTGAGGGTGCAAAATAAAACCTGCAGTACCGTAAGTGTCCACTTGAGGCTGAGTCCAATAGTACAAACATGTTAAAATGTCAGTTTTTACAGCAGGTAGTTCATGCTCTGCACACTTATTGTTTTGATCATATGAAAGATCAATAACTAGATAAAGTAAGACCTGCCTCCACTCTAGCTCTTCGTCTGCTACTCGGTTGACCGCTAGTTAGCTTGAGACAGTGTTTTCAATATGGCCGCTGACTTCTTCAAAAAACCGCCCCTTCAGTAACAGATGGGTGACGGCACAGCCAGTGGGGGACTGGAGCCGGCGACCGAAGGGTTAAATCTGAGCTCGTGGCAGAAAAATGGATGCAGGCAAGATGGAGTGAAAACGGCGTTCTCTCTGTATCCACTGAAAATGTCCTCCACGCAAGGACGCCATGTTCCCTGACTTGTTTCCTTGAAGTTTTGCACGTCTGCACGTCGAGTACTTCAATGGGAGTTCATCTCTTGCTGTTGGTATCAGCATGTCACACAATCTTTCTGCGATTGTTGTCGTGACTTGAGTCCAGTTTAAAAAAAAAAAAAAAGGCAAAAAGATGGATGCAGAATTAAATCAAATTAAAACAGAAGTCTACAATCGATGATGTCACAGCGCCGACGTCGCCGTCTTCTGCACAGCCGATGATAAGAAGCTTGCACCGTGGTTTGTTCAATAAACAAACCAATGAGGGCTTCATAGTGCGTCATGCTGTGTGCAGTGTTTTCAGGTTGGTGATGTTGCACACTATGAATGATTGTACGCAGTGTTGCATTCAAAGACCGGCGTAAAGAAAAGTTTCTCTCGCAATCTGCTGACTGGAGAGAAAAGAAACACTTGAGGCTTTTCTTGGAAGTGCTGCAACATCACAGCCAACAGGATCAGATGTAGTGGGAGGGTTTTATCTGTGCTTCACTAGGCTGGGATTGTGTGTGTGTGTGTGTGTGTGTGTGTGTGTGTGTGTGTGTGTGTGTGTGTGTGTGTATTATCCCAGCTTTTATCTTCACTCTTTGAAAGTTTACAGTTTGTGTGTTTTCCCCCTTTTTCCCGAGCTTTTGTCAGGTTTCCTCTCTTGAACTATGATGCTTTTTAACTCTGATGGAAAATCTGTGCTCCCCCTACACACACACACACACACACACACACACACACACACACACACACACACACACAAACGCACTCTACCCTCCCTTCAGCTCCTTGCAGCTCCTGATTTTCTGCCAAGGCGTTCGCGTTTTCACAAAGTGCGAGTTTGTGTGTTTGTTTTTTCAATGCAGGCTCACGTCGGTACAGTGGGAGGGGAGCAGCTTTGATTTCCCAAGACGCGTCGGTCAGGCCTCATCGCATCAGACAGCAATCTCTACTCTCAAAGAGGAGGGAAGGCGTAGGGAGGCGGGAGAGGAGTGTGTGCACACGTGTGTGTGTGTGTGTGTGTGTGTTAGAGAGAGCGAGGGGAGGAGATGGGATGAAGGACAGTTGGGGAACATTTTAGAAAAACACTTTAGAGCGTAGGGAGCAAATAAATAAAGGATGTTTCCTTTAAATTAAAGATGGCTGTAAACGGCGGTGGGGATAGGGACCTCGCTCCGGGTTCATCCGAGCTGGTCAACACCAAAGTACGAGCCTGCTGGGACGCCGAGCCGTAAAGTGCACTGACTGCATGGCTCTTCCTCTCACTGATCCGGTATTTATTAAGAGCGTATAGCAGCCTGCCTCTGTGCTGCGATATACAAACATGAAGGTGTTGCAGGAGAGCGTCAGACAAACACGAGCAGCTGTTTGGCTCACATGTGGTTATGCATGGTAGAAAACACAGACGTGGAACTTGTGGTTTTCAGGCGTTGAGTGACATTTTATGGGACGATGTGATAACTAACCGTGAATCAGCTCTGTGACAGTTAACACATCTCTACACCTGATCCTGGGTTTTTACAAAGATCGCTCCGTCTTTACAGTTCTTTGTCTACATCTATGCGTCCTATAAAAACACAGACAGGTCTGAAGGAACGAGCTGTCAGATGATGGATTTACTTGAAATACTAAACAAAGAAAAACTCTTTTTTACACAGTGTGGAAGTGAAGTTTTGACCTCGGTCACGTGGTTTCACTAAATAATCCGAAAAGCACCAAGTCCCTTTAAGCGTCTTGAGGTTCTCCCAACACTTCCTGTCTCTCTTCAGCTGTCCTTTCTTTTCTTCATTCTGCTCTAATAGACTGAATCCTGTATTTATCTGTATTTATCAAAAATGCTCAAAATCACAATTTCAGTCAATAAAATCTGTTTTTCTTATTTGAAATCTGGTCTAGACTATTACCCATAATACAGTTCAGGACCGGAGACGTGCTCGTGAAACTTGAACATGATGAACATAGTCATGCATGGACTCGATTTAGGTTTAGGTTTATACCTTCATACATTATTAATCCCTAATTGTTCATACACTCAACAAAAATATAAACGCAACACTTTTGTTTTTGCTCCCATTTGTCATGAGATGGACTCAAAGATCTAAAATTCATTCCAGATACACAATATTACCATTTCTCTCAAACATTGTTCATAAATCTGTCTAAATGTGTGATAGTGAGCACTTTTGCTTTGCTGAGACAATCCATCCCACCTCACAGGTGTGCCACATCAAGATGCTCATCAGACACCATGATTAGTGCATAGGTGTACCTTAGACTGTCCACAATAAAAGGCCACCCTGAAATGTGCAGTTTTTGCTTTATTGAGGGTCTGGGGACTCAGAACCAGTCAGTATCTGGTGTGACCACCATTTGCCTCATGCAGTGCAACACATCTTCTTCGCATAGAGTTTATCAGATTGTCAATTGTGGCCTGTGGAATGTTGGTCCACTCCTCTTCAATGGCTGTGCGAAGTTGCTGGATATTAGTGGGAACTGGTACGCGCTGTCGTATACGCCGGTCAAGCACATCCCAAACATGCTCAATGGGTGACATGTCCGGTGAGTATGCTGGCCATGCAAGAACTGGGACATTTTCAGCTTCCAAGAATTGTTTACAGATCCTTGCAACATGGGGCCGTGCATTATCTTGCTGAAACATGAGGTGATGTTCATGGATGTATGGCACAACAATGGGCCTCAGGATCTCATCACGGTATCTCTGTGCATTCAAAATGCCATCAATAAAATGCACCTGTGTTCTTCGTCCATAACAGATGCCTGCCCATACCATAACCCCACCACCACCATGGGCCACTCGATCCACAACATTGACATCAGCAAAGCGCTCACCCACACGACGCCACACACGCTGTCTGCCATCTGCCCTGAACAATGTAAACCGAGATTCATCCGTGAAGAGAACACCTCTCCAACGTGCCAGACGCCATCGAATGTGAGCATTTGCCCACTCAAGTCTGTTACGGCGACGATCTGGAGTCAGGTTAAGACCCCGATGAGGACGACGAGCATGCAGTTGAGCTTCCCTGAGACGGTTTCTGACAGTTTGTGCAGAAATTCTTTGGTTATGCAAACCAATTGTTTCAGCAGCTGTCTGAGTAGCTGGTCTCAGACGATCTTGGAGGTGAACCTGCTGGATGTGGAGGTCCTGGGCTGGTGTGGTTACACGTGGTCTGCGGTTGTGAGGCCGGTTGGATGTACTGCCATATTCTCTGAAACGCCTTTGGAGACGGCTTATGGTGGAGAAATGAACATTCAATGCCCGAGCAACAGATCTGGTTGACATTCCTGCTGTCAGCATGCCAATTGCACGCTCCCTCAATGCTTGCGCCATCTGTGGCATTTTGCTGTGAGACAAAACTGCACATTTCAGAGTGGCCTTTTATTGTGGGCAGTATAAGGTACACCTGTGCACTAATCATGGTGTCTGATGAGCATCTTGATGTGGCACACCTGTGAGGTGGGATGGATTATCTCAGCAAAGCAAAAGTGCTCACTATCACACATTTAGACAGATTTATGAACAATGTTTGAGAGAAATGGTAATATTTTTAGGTTTATACCTTCATACATTATTAATCCCTAATTGTTCATATTTTAGAGGCGACAGTTTTACTTTAGTGATTGTAGATTTGTGAGCGAGGTTGTCCTAAACTGTGCGCACAGATATGTAAACCTCTCGACTGGATTTGCAGTCTTTGGATTATTTACAACAGAAACTATAGCTGTGCTCAAATTCATTTTTTTCAACCTATTTTATTTCCTCCAAATTCCTGTTTTTTTTTTTCTCAGCTGTAGAATTCACGAACATGGCTGACTGACGCTGAATCAATCAAGGTACATAACAGGAAGCTCTGTCCTTCGTTCAGTCTGAAGGTGAAAGACGGACTAACAATCGTCATTATTTTAAAGCTACATTTGAAATCTTTGCATGAATTTATCTGGGTCAGTTCGCTCACGATGAAAGCCTCCTCGCCTCGATACGCTCACACGAGCACATTCACATCGAGACATCAACCAGAGTCTGATCTGTTGGTCACCGAGGGGTTAAGTGCTTGGATGGAGGGCAGCAGATGCAAGTGGTACTCCTTCGCTTCCTTTCAAAGACGAAGGATGTTTCAATCTCCAGCTGGACAAAAAAAAAAAAAAAAAAAAGGTAGAGGAGAAAATCGAGTGATGGTTTACTTGGGTTTGGTGATTTGATTCAACGAAGTCCAAACCATTATGTATCAAATTGGTGGAGCAGCAGCTCCATTCAGACACGCCTGGTATTAGCTGTGTGAACATCAAACAGCATCTCTGTGTGTCGAACGCTGCAGCGTGCTGTGGATTCATCCTGTGCTGCTCTTTGGGGGAAGTCCTTCAGCGGCTTCACTTCAAAGGCTTCCCTTCTCGTCGGCACTGGGAGCGGCTGAAGAGGAAGTGCTGCCGGAGATGCATGGCAACATCCTGAGCTGCAGCTCGTCGGCCTCCGCACGCTGCACGTGCACACGCTTCCACGCCACACGGTCAGCTGAGCTTTTCAGCTTCGCTCGGAGAACGGGACGTTTGTTCAGCTCTAAATATAAACAGCAGTCATTTGCTGATTTAAGCATGTATCCAGTGGTTTGGATCTACAGTAAAGTAGAAGGAAAAGGTTTCATTTAACAAGCAGGCCTTTTCCCTGTGAGAGTCACAATTACCCTAATTGAAAAAGCTGGACATGGATTGAAACTGGCAGTCTAATTAATGGACTCTTTTACAAGCTTCCATAGAAACCTCTGTTCACCGCCATACTTACACACACGAGTGGCCCCGTGCTCGGTCTGTGGATGGTTTCCATGATTAGCAGGCTCTTGTTGGTATTTGTAATAAGTGTGTTTTGGGTAAGAGGAGGGGTTCCTTAAGGTGAGCTTCTCGTCTCGTGCCTCGCAGTCAAAGCCACATGAAACAGAATTGTATTTTTTTATCTGAACGGGAGTTTAATTGTTTTTGTGGCCTTTTCATCAGCTCCTAAAAATGTCATCAATAGCCGTTAATAGCTCCCCTGGAGTTTTAAATGTTCATGTTATTATCTGTGTTTCCCAGCTTAATGTGTCACCATCATAATTAAAAGAAAAAAAAAATACTTTCCAAGAGAGAGAGACAAAGAGAGAAATCAGCACCCGGGTGAGGTTTATTTCTGAGCGGCTTTATGGTGCATAATGGGGGAAAAAAAAAAAAAAAAAGGTGGTAAGAAAAAACAAAAGGTAAACTAAAATCACTGCAGGGCTAAATCCTGAAATAAAAATCAAACAGTCACTCAGAAATTAATAAAAATGATGCAAAGATGAGTGACAGCCTGTGGCCTGGGTGCCCAGACGGGAGGCTGTGGTCCTTTAGGAGGGTATCCCGGGTTCTCTCTCTCTCTCTCTCTCTCTCTCTCTCTCTCTCTCTCTCTCTCTCTCTCTCTCTCTCTCTCTCTCTCTCTCTCTCTCTCCCTCCAACCTTTCTTCATCCGAGAGCTTCTTTGAAAAAATGAAAGTGGCCAAGAGCTACCCGCATCACATTGCTTGTATTTATTCACACAGCACACATCAGCTGAATGAAGCTACTGTTTGTACACGTGTGAAATTACAATAAGCCAACGAAGGCCCAAGAAAAAAAGGAAGAAAAAAAAACATGAATATTTTACACTTCTTATTGAGCCACAGAGTCAGCTCTGTTACTGAGAACTCAAATCAAGGCCCACGAAATCACGACTACTTTACGCTCGTTTTTATGAGCCAAATAGATGAAGAGTGGGAAGAGGTGCATCCGACTCTTTGTCTGGTGTTTTTTCATTTTTTTTATTCAAGTGTGTTTATGCAGTCGAGAAAAAAACGTCAGATTTTATTTTATTTTTTTCATCGCAGTTGTTGAACCTACAGGTGAGCTACCTGTTGGAGACTCCTGCTCTAAAGACCCAAATGCACAGTTTGGTGCAAAATCTGAAGCAACATGCAGGATGATCGTAGTGCAGCGGATGTCTTGATGAATTAGTTGAATAGACTTTTATGCCACTGTAACATTTTGTGTCTGTGGGAGGGGGCTGTAAGCATCTGTGTCAGTGGGGGTCCCGGGTCTTGTTGATGAAGCCAGCTGCTGTCTGGAAGAAATATCTTCTTTTGCTTGAGATTTCAGTCCTGATGGATTGCTGCATCCTGCCAGATGGAGCTGATTACAAAAGTTTGTGCCTGGGATGGGATGTGCTGATGCACAACTTATATCTGCTTAAAATATCTCGACAGAAAAGAAGTCTAAAGGAAGGCTGCTGGGTGGCAGAGCTTACGCAGAAGTGTCCCGTTCTGCATGCACCAACATGCTGATCAAGCAGGATTATTATAGAAGAGTAGTAAATTAAGAGAAAGCTATCGCAAATAGCGATGTGATCAAAAGTGATTGAGTCACGTTGGCCACCAGAGGAATTGCAGTTTTTGCCACATCAGCGACGGCTTGATTTGAGGTTGCTGCTTGTTGAAAATGTAAATATGAATACTCGCTTCAGTCTCAGAGAAATCACTCCATTATGGTCATTTGTGCGGCGAGGTCCCTTGATGAGGTGTCCTCACGTTTCACACGAGTCCAGGCGTCCAGTGTTGCTCACGTTTATTGGACTTTGGGGAACCGTGAACTGAACTCTAATCTCGGCAAAACTGGTGGTCCAGTGAGGGGACAGTCCACGACCCCTGTAGAGTCCCAGGAAGTGAGGAGAGTTTTCAAACACGGTTTTTTCAGCAGCTAAAGGCAGATTTTTTTTTCGCTCCTGGCATTCATTCGGCTTAGCTAACGATGCTAACAAATTTTCCAGTTCAAATACTGAAGGTCTCGCCCAGCTGGGATCGGCTCTCTCTCGACCCCTGAACAGGAAGTGCAGGCAACGGATGGATGGAACTCCTGAAAATGCTGAAGCCAGTTTGAAGGATGTTTTATGGTAAATAAAGTAGTGCAACTTCATATGGGAAATATCTGCCCGTTTTTTTTTCATGCATATTGCGCTCGCTGGGTCTGAATGTCGTGCTCATCCAGGAAGGATTTGAAACAACACTTGGCCAGTCTTGGGATGGGAAATGTATCTGCGAGTAAATGCTGACTACAAGACGTTGGATGCAGAGGAGTAGCTTAATGCAGTGAAGGAAAATAATGACATAAGGTTAATAGTCGCATCGTTTAGGAACATGATGGAGGAGGATAAAACGTCCTTACAATCTGAGCCCGTGTCGGGTATTAAGTTTTTGAAGCTCTTTGTATCTGCGACTATGTTTTTCTAGAATAACAGCAGGAGAACTTGAGTGGTAGTTCACACTTACAGGGGGGGGAAAAAAGCTAATTTAAGGAAGCTAATGCCCCTGCAACTGCAAACAGAGCCGGCCAATCAGAGGAGAGTGGGCATGTGGGGAGGCGGGGCCTTAAAGACACAGCAGCTGAAATTAACCATTTCAAGCTGAGGCTGAAAGGAGGGCTTTTACAGAAGCGAGTGTTTTTTTGAGCTACACGTCTCGCAGCGCTGCTCAGTAAGCGTCCCAGTCGGACGTAATTAATGGTGGAAGTGAGTAAAAAAAGATCTCTTTAAATCAGCGGGGAATAAAAAAAAAGTGTCTTTGTGGACACTTCTTTCCGCCTGGCAGTGTAAAAAAAGTGTGTCTCAGATATCTGCTTCAGTGTTTCAGCGTCTTGCACGTACATCTGTTTTTCTGCTGAACACTGCGAGAGTGAGCACGGGTGAGTGAGCATTTACATATGTCTGTGACTAAGCTCATTGGCACAGTACAGTATGATGCAGTGCTCCTCGCCTCGCTGTGCCTGTCTGCTGGGAGTGTACTTTCTGTGTGTGTGTGTGTGTGTGTGTGTTTGTCCTGGTTGTAATCCTCAGCTCTTTCCCTGGGGGGGGAGCAGAGGATGCTAACAGCAGCCAAACTGCAGGTTTCTGCTGGAGAGAACAACAGGTCAGTCTGTCCTCTGCGTTCCCTCTGAACATATAGCAGTATCAGAGCCTTCGAGGTGATGCAGAGCACAGGGGATTTATGGGAAGAAAAACCACGAGCTACGAACTGGACAGGTATGTGGGCTAGCTTGATGTGCAGTAAATATCCGCCTCAGGAGGCCTTGAAGCTCCTGGGAGGTGGATATGTTACCAAAACCAAAAACTGAGTTTACAAAGAGAGACTACATATGAGTTAAAACCTTCAGATCTGCTGTGATCGAATAAACAAACGTCCATCCTCAGCTTTATGGACAGGGCGAAGAAATCACATGCAGCCTTCGTTCCGACACTTTCATTTGACCTACAAGAGTGTTTCCTGAATTAGATCTCCTTCACCTGGCGGGCTGCGTGCAAACACCTTACAGATGTGGTCGCTGTTTCTGTGCAGCTTATTCCCCCTTGAAATACACCTGATAAAGTAGGATGGACTTATATTTGAGGGTCTCGACTTTCTAAATGCCACAGCAGCTTTATCTGTAAAGACAGTGTCCAGCTCATGACTGAGGCCAGCTGTCACTCACAGCCAGGTGTGTGTGTGTGTGTGTGTGTGTGTGTGTGTGTGTGTGTGTGTGTGTCACATTAGGTGACAATGGAGGCGGGGCAAAGACTACGTCCTCTCAAAGGATGGGCCGGGTTTGAATCCGACTTGTGACTCCTTTCCTGCATGCACTCTCTCTCTCTCTCTCTCTCTCTCTCTCTCTCCCCCCTCTCTCTCTCTCTCTCTCTCTCTCTCTCTCTCTACTCTCCTGTCCTATTGCTAAAATATGAGCATAAACACCCCCAAATAAAACGTTTAAAAAACTGACGATGTACATATAGTTTTGATCTCTAATCTGCATTTTATCCTTTAAAGATCGGCATCAAAGGTTCTTTCTATTCTGCAGACACACTCTGCAGCTGTAGGTGATCAGAGAGGGAGAGAGAGAGAGAGAGAGAGAGAGAGAGAGAGAGAGAGAGACATCCGCTCTGTAGTCTCTCTTTTAAATGCACAACACATTTGAACAACATCATTGTTTTTCTGGGACTTTATAAAAGGTGCAGCTGATGAAGATGGTCAAAGCAGCAGACACGTATTTCTATCATAACCCAGTGGAATATCTCAAACCAACACAGGACCAAGATCTGAAATACGACTGTGTCTTAACCCTTAATCTGTCCCACCTATGTTTGTCATACTAATGTGTTGGAACGAGGATTCGTCTCCTGTGATTGGTCGGGTGTCAGGTTATCAAAAGATATTTTTACACAGCAAAAGATGTGAAGAAAAAAGAAGAAGAAGAAAATCCTTTAAAAGCTCTGCGAGCCAAATCCCTTCTCCTTGAGCGTCCCTCTTATTGACCTGTCGTGGTTCTGACAGCCCCCCCGTGCGCTGACCTCCACCCTCATCTCCATGTCGTCCAATAAATCCGACAGCATAGTACGACACGGGTCACCTCACCTGGGATCTTATCTTATTCATTAGGAACGAGCATGACAATTGGACACTACATTATTAATTCAAAGTTGGCAGGACGGGAGAATCTCTGGCATCGTGCTCTTTTGCTCGTCTTGTCCGGTCACAGAGTCCGAGTTAAGAAAAGACGATTAAAGCCGGGACGTGCGGTGACTCCGGCTGTGTGTGCACGTACAATCTGAAATCTGCCCTGGGGGGAAATGTAGGAGAGACGTGCGTGGGCTCTCCACCTCACGCGGAGGTGAAAATAGGGTTGAGGCTCTGCAGAGAGGGAGACGTGTTGGCAGGCGTCTGAGACGACCCCATGCTGCACGCTGGATGAAAGGACGAGAACAAAAAACACACACGGCAGGAGTGTCTGCAGAGTTTAGGGACTCACATGTGACTGAAAGGTCAGACGAGCAGGTGGAAAGTCGAATGTTTCAATCCCAGGGCCGCGTGGGGGACGACATGAGCTTCAACTCGTTCCTTTTTTTAGCACAGCACAAAACTCTAAACTGAGGTCACAGACGAGTTTGACCTGGTTTGAATAGTCTCTCAGTCTCCACGTTACCACGTTGAGTTTCTCTGTTCAAAATGTTTCAGTTCAAGGCGACATTGTAGGTCATGTCTCTATTCAATCAGCAAGGTGAACGCAGCTGAGTTTTTACCTCAGAGTTTTCCTCTCCACTCTTCTCTTCTGTTGAACTACACGTCACACTGATAGAGAAATATTCTCAGAGTGTCGTATATCGGACTCTGCTTCGTCAGCTACACCCCCCCCCCCCCACACACACACACACACCTCCAGAGACTCCCTCTATATGGTGTGTGTGTGTGAACAACCAGATGAGGTGGATTTGAGAGGCAGTCCTCCTGAAGTTCTCAAGATATGAACAAGAGAACTGTGATTATTGTGCACCTTTGTATACTCGTGTCGTCTGGCTCATCACATGTTGTGTTTGTGGGATTTTTAAATGTTAACTTTTCTCAGATCAATAAAGTTTTTTTTTCAAGCACGGCACCCTGTGGACATGAAATACTCGTGCTCACGTGAACTCGTGGGTGAAAGCGTTTCAAACCAGCATAATGTCCTCTGCATGAAGTCATCTCAGTTTGAAAGAGTCTCCTCTCGTGCTGCATTTTTTTAACCTTCAAGTCTGCTGCAGCTGTTATCGACGCGCTCCCACACGTCGATGTGGGGAAAAAGTTTCATTCAGACGCCGAAGCTCCAATTTTTCTGAAGCCGAATGAGCGTGGTCGACCGTTTCCCTCAATGGAACGCTTTATTTAGCTCCATTCAACAGGCGACTGCAGTCCTCCGCACCTCTGTGACCTTGGTTTCCTTGGAAACGAGGGGCTTCACTCCCCCCTCCCAAGATAGCAGCAGAGGTCGTCCTTGATTTGCCTTTGACCCAGCAACAGTGGAACCAGGATCACAGAGGTCCAGGGTTCAATCAAATCCTTGCCCCCCCTGCTGACAGCGACTTAAATAAGCTGGAGTCTTGAAAGTGATACAGGACAGGTACTTATTTTATTATTTATTTTATTTAGTTCACTACAGTGACTGTCCTCAGTGACTGTCAAGGCCAAGAGTCAAGACCAAGACATTTAGGGATCAGGACCGAGTGAAGACCAAGACATTTAGGGATCCAGACAAGACCAAGACATTTAGGGATCGGGACCGAGACAAGACCAAGACATTTAGGGATCGGGACCGAGTCGAGACCAAGACATTTAGGGATCCAGACCGAGTCAAGACCAAGACATTTAGGGATCCAGACCGAGTCAAGACCAAGACATTTAGGGATCCAGACCGAGTCAAGACCAAGACATTTAGGGATCCAGACCGAGTCAAGACCAAGACATTTAGGGATCCAGACCGAGTCAAGATCAAGACATTTAGGGATCCAGACCGTGTCAGGACCAAGTGAAGACCAAGACATTTAGGGATCCAGACCGAGTCAAGACCAAGACATTTAGGGATCCAGACCGAGTCAAGACCAAGACATTTAGGGATCAGGACCGAGTGAAGACCAAGACATTTAGGGATCCAGACAAGACCAAGACATTTAGGGATCGGGACCGAGTGAAGACCAAGACATTTAGGGATCGGGACCGAGACAAGACCAAGACATTTAGGGATCGGGACCGAGTCGAGACCAAGACATTTAGGGATCCAGACCGAGTCAAGACCAAGACATTTAGGGATCCAGACCGAGTCAAGACCAAGACATTTAGGGATCCAGACCGAGTCAAGATCAAGACATTTAGGGATCCAGACCGTGTCAGGACCAAGTGAAGACCAAGACATTTAGGGATCCAGACCGAGTCAAGACCAAGACATTTAGGGATCCAGACCGAGTCAAGACCAAGACATTTAGGGTTCCAGACCGAGTCAAGATCAAGACATTTAGGGATCCAGACCGTGTCAGGACCAAGTGAAGACCAAGACATTTAGGGATCGGGACCGAGTCAAGATCAAGACATTTAGGGATCGGGACCAAGTGAAGACCAAGACATTTAGAGATCCAGACTGAGTCAGGATCGAGTCAAGACCAAGACATTTAGGGATCCAGACCGAGTCAAGACCAAGACATTTAGGGATCCAGACCGAGTCAAGACCAAGACATTTAGGGATCCAGACCGAGTCAAGACCAAGACATTTAGGGATCCAGACCGTGTCAGGACCAAGTGAAGACCAAGATATTTAGGGATCGGGACCGAGTCAAGACCAAGACATTTAGGGATCCAGACCGAGTCAAGACCAAGACATTTAGGGATCCAGACCGAGTCAAGACCAAGACATTTAGGGATCCAGACCGAGTCAAGACCAAGACATTTAGGGATCAGGACCAGACCAATCACTGATGATCATCTTGTTTGCAGCAGGCGTGTCGCTCACTTCGACATTAACACTGAACAAGTCGATGCCGCACCTGGGAGACAAATATCTCATGGTGAATGAAAGAGAGCTCAGTGATGAGGTGGACGAAAAGTCAATCAGGGCTGGATTTAACAGGTCTTGATTAGAAGTCCAGAGTCCAGTCTGAGACCGAGGCAAGACTGAGTAAAAATGCTTTTAATTTCAAAATGAGACCGAGACTTTCACAAAGTGATCCGGAGACCAAGACCGACTTTGAGTTCTCATTAACAGGTCAGCAGCGTCGCTGGCTGTGCTTTCAAATAGTCGCCAAGCTGACCTTAAACTGAGCTTGTCTGTCTCAGTTTGACTCGCCTCGCTCTCTCTCTCTCTCTCTCTCCTCCTCGCGTGGTAAGCCGAACCTCTCGGGGGCGACAGGCTAAAAAAAGAAACGGACAGTTTGGCCCTGGGCTCCTTTCTCCTTTAATAGGCCTGGTACTCCTGGTGGAGCAGGCAGCAGTTCACCTTGATGTCACGGAGCAGCGGCGGGCTCAGGGCCGGCCTTCTTTCATCGGCTCGCCGTGAAAGGGCGGAGAGTTCGCGAGGCAGAGAGGAAGTCAACAAATCCTTTGACATTCTTGTATCTGCCGGTTCGACTGTGAAGAGGCAGTCAATGTGCACCCTTTTATTTAATTGTCCGCTAATAGTGCTGCTGAACTGAGGACGTTCTTCATTGTGTTTTTGTGGCTTTAAAAGTGGTCGTAAACTGCTTCAGCCTGTGTTTGTATTGTTTGGCTTTACTCGGTTAGTGCTGCAGGAGTTTTTTGTTTTTTTTTGCACGGTTCCTCTCACAGATCATTCAGTCAGACCAGCCTTGGCTCGGCGTATCACTGCTCACGCCAACCACTCACTTCTTCTCATTGTTATCTTTCCAAAGAAAGAAAAGAAAGGAAAGTCCTCCCTTCATGCGTGAGTACTGGAGCATCTCCTCGTAAAGGACTATTACTGTTGTGATTTAACAATCTGTGATACACTGTAAAATATGTTCATGCTTCGCTTTAATGGCACAAACATCTGATCTTGGCATAACGGCACAATTCAAAGCAGCTGCCAACTCAGCCCAGCGAGAGAGCCGAGCACAGAGGACAGAGCTGCAAAGAGGAGGAGGAGGAGCTCTGTGGACGGATCACAGACGAGAGGTCCCACATGTGGGCCCCGGGTGCCGCCAGCCGCCTGCTCCCGGCTCTGACGTATCGCATTTGTAAATTGTATTCTCCAGTGTTGCATGGTGTGAATGGACACTTGGTTCTGATTGGGCCTCTTCGTCATCGATTGTATCCTGATGGTGAACACCTCATCAGAGACATCCCCCCCTTAACGTTAACGTATAATCTCGTAGCATGCTGTCTCGTGTCATGTTCATCGAATTCTATCGTGTTTAACGCTGCAGCATCATTTATATGCGTCTGTCTGTCAACATTACCGTGAGCGCCACTGCTAGCAAGAATGCAAACGTCTAACATGACTAAAACAAGTCATCCAGACACAGACTTGTTGAGTCTTGTTTTCCAGATTCTAAGGGATACCAGACTTCATGTTGATTTCATTAGCTGTAGATTTCATTAGCTGCAGATGAATCAGCTGCAAATATCAGCAATCAATACAATTACCCCACTTTGCTTTGCGAGAGTGAAGAAAAATGTCTTCCTCCTCTTTGTTGAAAACTTGAAGTTTTTATCTCAAGCTCAACTTGTTGAAATGCAAAACAAACAACGAAAAGTTAAAGAGCACGCGCGTTGTTAGCTGCAGCTATAGGAGACATGTCGTCGGTCGTCCATACAGCAGAGAACTTTCCTCCACATTGTTACATTAAGTCAAGTGAAGGTGAAGCCTTCAGTACTTTACGAGGTTATTGAGAAAAATCATTTTGCATTAATTTGTGCGTGTGCTGAACTCGGCCGCCTCCTGAGATGTGCCGAGATGTTGATGAGAATGTGTCAGGGATCATTGCTTCAGGTCTCTCTGTGGAGGAGTGCATATATGTTAATCTTGACTTTCTCATCCTCCTCCTCCTCTCTCTCTCTCTCTCTCTCTCTCTCTCTCTCTCTCTCAGTCACACAAACACACTCCCTCTGTGTGATTCAGTCTCTTGGACAAACACTTGACCGGAGCGTCCAGAAGGCCAGACAATCGATGGCAAATGCCCATGGCTAAATCAAATTACTTCTGCTCGATTTGTAGCTGGGGACAAAAGAAAGAAAAGAGAATATAAAGCAGTGTTATTTCCAGGGTTAGTGGCTGTCTGAAGATTTTTTATTTTTTTTGGCCTCTCTGTCTGGGAGGACGTACAGCTCTGTGTCGAACCTGATGCTCGCTGTGAGTAATACAAAGTGTGGAAGTAAAACTGATGAAGCAGTGGGTGTTCACTGTACTTTCTTTAAAAGAAACCACTTATTACGTTTAACTGGGTGTCATGGCAGCTAGGGAAAAGTCATTCAGTAATGTTACATTAGTGTCACATTTACAATTCTGACCTTTTAAGTTAGGCTGGCTACACACAAGATGAGTTCCTCAGATCTAAAAACATGGCGACCAAAGACGTTAGCACAGGCGATTTTAGCTAGCTAACCACACCCCTCCGTTTGTCGTAACAGTTTCACAGAAATAATTAAATGTTCTTTCAGAAGAACTACAAATATGCAGGACCTTCGACACAGTCAGCGTATACGTTCTGTTTTGCAGCGATGAAATAAAAACAAGAGGAATACAATATGATTAAAATCCTGTAGAAGGACGTAACATCTGTTTAGCGTAGCTTCCTGTGGAGGCTCTGACTCGATAGTGACAGTAAAATACTTCTGTTGATGCCCCACACTTGATTGTTATCACACATTATCGGTCGGGATAAGAGTTGTTTCACCTCCTCGGTTCTTCAGTGGCATCATTAGGCCTATTTTAGGGGGTCTGAAGCCTCCCTAAAATGTTCTTAGGCCCCCCTAAATAATTTAGTGTTTTTATAAATTAAATCTAAAAAAAATAAAAAATACAAAACGTGCTGACAAATTCAATACAAGTTGGCCAGAATATGAGCGTAAATAAATAATCATATAACCCTTCATTATTTATTTAAATATGAACATGAATCTGTCAGTTTCCCTTCACTTCATTGGATTAGCGCGTCTTTATCCAATCCATTCCACTTGTTCATATAGAGACCGCCCACGTGACTGAAAATCCAGTCCGTGTTTTCCCTGCGACCTAGCTTGCACTCCTGCAGCGCGTGCGTGTAAGATGAAGTCCACACAGAGCGACTAGAAGCGCGTTAGGAGAAGGACGTGAATGCAGAGTGGATATAAGAAAGTTTTTCAAGAAAGTAAGTATTCTTCTCTGCTGGTAATAATAATTAGTTAGCTGTAGCCCCCAGCTAACAGCAGAAAGTCCCATGTGATGAACCAAGTGCTCCCTGTTTGACAAGTAAAAACCTAGCTTGCACAGTATGCACGTCTCACGTTACTTCGTTGTTAGTTACTTTCCAGCTCTAAACGAATTCTGCTACTTAGCTAGCTAGTTAGTGTGAAATGCATTGTGAAGGCCCTGGTTGTTTATAGAGTGTGCACTCTCTTTACCATTTAACTATCTTTGGGATGATGAGCATCAGCTGTGTTTCTCACTTTATCCACGGAGACACACCTGAAACAGGAGCTGAGCTCATTCACTATGATTATCATCACTGGATATTGACAATAATAATAACGATAAAAATACACAAATAATAATAATAATCCCTCCACCACCCCTTAGACCTGTAGGAGTCAGGACAGAGGAGCACAGGGAGTGAGAGGGGAGAGATCTCTACTGGAAAGGTGAGTCCAGCTTGAGCTTTTATTAAAGAGAGTAATGATTAGAAAGTGGACAAAGGAAATATATAATACATATATTCTGGTAACATACTGTGACTGTCCTGTTTGCGTGCTGCGGTCACATCCTGTGCCTCCCCTGTCCTTAAAACCTTGCGACGCCGCTGGGCCTGAGTAAGAGTAGCGATGCCTCCCACCATTTAAACTTTCGACTGATTCTTGTTTCTGGGTTTTATTTTCTCTCCGTCCTTGATGTCATCGTGTATCATCATTATTCTGCTCCATACACGGCCTGTTTGCCTTCCTCTCTTCCTGTCTGCGACCCTCACCCCTGCCTCCAGGGTCTCTTCCACAACCCATGATGCGGGTGTCGGGCTGCAGATACTAAGCTATCCATTTCTCCGTCTAATGGAGTTATGGCTGGCCTCTGTTGACCCTTAAACAGTCTGCGGCGGAGGAGGAGGAGGCGGCCGCGGCGGAGGCATTATCGTGACATTTTCTCCTTGCTGCCTGTTTGTTCTCTGCAGCAGATCTCATTTCAGGGTGAAAAGCTAGCTTTGACAAAGAAGGAGTGTATGCAGGGGACTTATTGATTCGTGGGGCGATCTGGAGGTGAGTTTGTCTACACACGTCCTCAGACACAGCCTGGATGTGGCCTCAGGGCTCTCTCCTGTTTCCGTCTCCTCCTGTCTTGATCTCTGGCTGCTTGAAGCGTAGAGTTAGTTTGCATTTTTGCGTTGCGTCACGCCTCTGTACTTGCATCATGAAAAGTGTGCACGATAGTCAGCAGTTGCGTCAGGGATACAGAAGCCGGCGTCGTGCAACTGAAAATCAGTCGAGTGCTGAAGCTGGCTGAGAGTTGAATAAATCCTGTCAGAGTATGAAAAGTTCTACCTGGAAAAAAAAAAAGATTCAAAGTGTTACCTATTGATTTCTTCAAAGCGGCAGACGAGCGCCTGAGATCTTTCAGTCTGAAAACAAAGAGCGGAGTGAGCCATCCTCTGATTAAAAACAAGCGAGGAGCGAGACGATGCTTGCTGAGACGGGTTAACGTGAGTGTGACATGCATTCACGCTCACAGACGTTCAGGGACTATGAAAATTAATGATCAGTGAGAGAAATATGAATTATGCTGCTAATTAAATAGGAGCTGGTATATTGTCATTTGATTATAACGAGCTCTGAGAGCAGGTAAACACACTTCTCCGCTTTAATGACTCCATCAGTCGTGTTTCTATTACTGTTTGTAGATATGAGCGACCTCTCCGCTGATTACAGTGTGACAGAAACATTATTCACACATCCAGCGTCTCATGAAGGAGGACGTCAAACTGTCACATTGAGAAGAAGAAAAACAAAACATCCTCAGTTAATTAGAGCGCAAATCACAATGTTTGAGTCTGGACCTTTTGTCAGGTGGGTTCTCAAACTCTTTAGTGGCCTAAGCTCCGCCCACTGTGTGAACGCAGTCGATCGTTGTGCAGAGTCCCTCGCCACAACATCCACACATTTATGCAGACGCAAACACAAATTAGAGAACATGAGACAATACATAATGAAATGTGCTGCAGTGGTTAGTGCTGTTTCCTCACAGCGAGGAGGTTGCTGGTTTGAATCCGTGTGTGTCAGGAGCCCTCTCAGTGTGGCGTCGTCTCTGTGCATGGCGTGGCTTCTCTCCGGCTTCCTCCCACAGTCCAACACATGCTGCTTAGCTGACCTGCTGACTCGACGTTAAACCTGCAGGTGTTGGATGTCAGCCCTGTGATTGGCTGGTGACCAGAGTGTAGCTCCGCCTCTCATCCAATGACAGCTGAGATCAGCTTTTTACAAATACATAAATACAACCAGCTCTTCAACATTTTAAGATGTTTCCAATTAATAACCTTAATATTTATGAATTCTTTGTAAACCATCTCTCATCATTTCTGCCTGAACAATAATCAACAGGTAGAATAACAATCATGATCACTGAGTTTCATCGTGAGGCCAAACTTTTTTTTTACCCCGTGGCCAAGCGTTTGACCACAGGAGCAGCAAACTGCGTACACCCTGACGGAGCAGGGGGAGCAATTCAGAGTTAAGTGTCTTGCCCAAGGACACATCGGACATGTTGCTTGCAGGAGCTGGGGATCGAACCCTCAACTTTCCGGTTTCCACTGAGCCACAGCCGCCCGGCATGTAGAAAGAGCTTCAGAAACGAGGCATCGTGTTGGCTCTTACCTGCAGACCTGGAGCTTGTTCTGAAACACTTAGCTTGGCATTGTGCTAGCGTGCGTTAGCTTGCGGCGTAGCTGCGGTGAGCGTGAACTTCACGAGGCGATGAGGCCTCATCAGGAGGACGGGTCCTCCTCGTGCCCTCAGGTGGGCGTTTCCTGTGCTGACTCCTAAAAGATGATCAGGTCACACGCTTTGAGAAACCTGGAGCGCCTGACCGCCGTGTGAGCGGCGTTTCAGAGCAACATAGCAGGGAGTGACCGGCTTCATATTATACGGCCTCGGCTGACACAGCACTCCAATTTAAGCGCTCCAGCACAGATGGTGGGTGAGTTTTTTTTCTTTTCTTGGCTGTGAAATGATTCAGATAGGAGGAAACACAGAGTGCTGGCTCCTGGAGGGGGTGGGGGGGGGGGGTCCCAGACAGACGGAAGCAGATTCACTGACTGAGCAACAAAGTGTTTAAAGGACAGAGGAAATATTTAGATTACCTGCAGACGTGTGTGTGTGTGTGTGTGTGTGTGTGTGTGTGGGGGGGGTTTATCTTTTTTGTAGTTTCCGTACTCTCTCCCTCACTCACCTCTTCCATAATAACCATTACATGTTCTGTAAAAATGCCTTCCCTCCTCCAGCCTAATTATCAGCAGCCTCTCTCGCTCTCGCTCTCCATAATGGATGCCAGGAAACATTAAAAGCTCCAGTGCAGAAATTAGCGTTTGACCCACAGCCTCCTAACTGAGATAATGTCTGTGTGCTTACAGTAGACGGGGAGGGGGGGAAAAAACCCGGGGAGGAAGACTGTGATCTCCTCCTTTTGCCTTTTAACTGCTGAGGGAATTGAGAGATAAAGTATAAGTGAAAGAGCTCGGTGTGTCTAATCCAGGCGGAGCGAGGAAGGCGACACAGAGACAGTGAGAAGGAAAGGATCAGGAGGGGAGGCGAGCTCTCATCATCCCTCTCTCTCACTGTTCGCCGAGCGTCATTACCGCACAATGCCTGTCTTCTTCTTCTTCTTCTTCATCTTCTTCATCTTCCTCCCAGCATCCAAACACAGCCATCCAGCGCTGGGATAACTGCTGCTGAGGGGAGCTGTTTCATATGTAGAGGAGGAGCACTGGGAGGGAGAACACATTTAGTGAATTTAAACACCAGAGACAAAGAGCCTTTTAAAGCTTGATGTCGATATTTTTTGATGTCATAAATCAAAGCTGCGTCGTTCTCCACGACTGTCAGGCTGATACCAGAGTGATATTTAACTTTTCCAGGGTTTCAAAAAGGCATTTAAAAAAACTGGAGCGCCGGGGCGCCTGTAGTGTAGCGTTGAGTTAGCGCGGAGGCTGCAGTCCTTCATGTCTTTACCAACAGGATATCTCTCTCTCTCTCTCTCTCTCTTCAGGATCTCTCTCTCTCTCTCTCTCTCTCTCTCTCTCTCCAGGATCCGTCTGTCCTGTCTGGTCAGTTTAAGCCTTAAAAAATACATTTTAGAATAATAATAATAATAATAATAACTTTATTTATAAAGTCAAAGTGCTGTACAGGTCATAAAATGAACTAAAAAACAGGAAAATAAAAAAGCTCCTTCGTGTTGCCACTGAAGCTTTTTAGACTTCTAATCGATGCAGTTATGCTAACATGCTGAACAGTTGACTTCACAGCTCCCTCATTACGATACGACAGATTATTAGTTCTTAGTAAGCACTTTGTAAATGATATCCATCAATAGTTGAGATGCATGTTAAGAAAAGAATGAAAAAGAAGCTTTTTAAAATGGTGCTTTGCTTTTTGTACCCGTTTAAATGAAACCAGTTTAACTTTTGGGACAGCGCTGGATTTCCTCCACCAATTAAAATGAAGAAGGGGCGGGACTTCTGACATCAGCTTTGTCTGCAGCAGCGGTGAACGAGCTTATATCAAGACAACGACTCCTTTACATCGTCTTTATTGTTCCTTAATATATCCATGAACCACAGCTGATGTGAGATGTGAATGTTTGCTGATGTCGTATTCTTCCGGGGGGTCAGTGAAGGCAGCACAGGGAGGAGAGGAGCCAAGCGTTCATAGCTACGGCTCGTTTCTCCATTGAGAAGCAGCCGTCGGACGGTTCACCCACGCGGAGGCAGGTTGGTTCATGACAAACGGGTGCAGCTGAGGGGTCACCGAAATATTTATCAGTTTATATCAGAGCAAAGCAGCAGCTCACCCTGGCCTCCTTTTAGCACAGGGGGGGAAACGAACTGTTGAGCACACAGTGAGTGTGCAGACTAAGAGTTATGATGTGGGCTGCTGGGGGGGGGGGGGGGGGGGGGAGTTATAAAAAGAAAGTGCAGATCCTCTCGGATTTGGCTACGGGGCACAAAGTACTTCCTCATCTTGGCACAATAACGTGAGGAGTGTGCGTGTCCATATGTCGGAGCTGGAGGCCTCCGATTCAGCAGGAAGTCTTATTAGCATAGCGCTGGCCGCAGGACGTTCGCCTCACACTTGTTTAAAGGTAATGAAGAATCATCTGAGAGAGTGCGCAGTGCGATCAGGCTGCCATCTGTTACCTGCTAACACCGCTCGCCCTGACAGCCAGGAAAAAGCTGGAAATACTACACACCGAGCTGCGTGTTTAAATACGGCCCCGTGTTTAACAAATCATCCTTTACCTTTTCTTTTTTTTTTTTTTTTTTGAAGTGTCTGACCTCTTCTCTTCATCACTGTTTTCTTCTCCCTGATTCACCGTCTCTGTTGTTGTTGGTACATGAGGATGATGTTTGATGTTTAAACAGCATTTTAATGTGTCAAAACCAAAGACTGTAAATATTAATGAAGGAGGCCATCCCTTCCTGCAGGGGGCGCTGCTGGCTCACCGTCTTAGCCTGATTTTTGAGTCAAACTAACGGCAGGCAGCGAGCTGTTTGATGACTCTGTAAAGTTGAAACCTGCCAAACAGCCAGCTCCGGCTCGGTCCCTCCTGACTCCATGACAGCAGCTTCATTCATCATAGATCAGCACGGGAGTGCGGGTACCAGACACGATGTTGTAGGCGGCAACAATCTGGAAACTGTCCAAACATTTTGAGCAAAGTGGCGGAGTTCTGAAAAGTTAAAAGATCTTCAACTCAAAGCACGCACTCTGAGTGGACGCACCAACAAAAGGCGGAGTGCTCGTGAAAAGAAGCTGCCTCTCTCTCTCTCTCTCTCTCTCTCTCTCTCTTGAAGGAAGTGGATTTCTCGTCTCTAAATGCTCCTTGGTGGTGGTGATGGATTAAAGCGGCACGAGCTGCTCTGCTGGAAAGTGTCTTGAGGACACATCTGTACACATGTGCTCTGATTGGTCCTGCTTCCAGTCAGCGACACGATCCTGAAGCTGCCTGATCGTTTCAGTCTGATTTCCATTCTTGCATCTTCCATGTTTGCTGATGAAAAATAAAAGGCCCTCTCTCTCTCTCTCTCCCTCTCGCTCGCTCGCTGCTTGTTGATGTGTCTGCCTCTCCAGCTGCTCTCTGCATATTTATTCATTGCTTCAGCGATACAGCACACAAAGAGCTCATCTGGAGCAGTTATGGATGGAATCTTATTTGGCTTGGAGACATATTGGAAATACAGCAATAGGGTAATCACTTTATTCAGGATGGCTCGCACCGCGCTCAATAACATTTCCAACTTCTCTTATTAATTAAAGGAAGCCAAAGCCTGACGTTTCATGACGGAGAATCATCCGCTGTGATTGGGCTGTTGATGTTTGATGTTTTCCGAGGAATGGCTCGGCCTGTTGGGGAGTCACACGGAGAAACATCCGGAAAGAAGTTTTGAACCACTGCCAGATTTGATGTGTGGATTCGACTGCGGCCACAAACACCATTGAGTGGGGAGGGAGGGGGGCGGGGTTGTCAAAGCAGAACGAGCACTCGCTGTGTAGGTCGTGTTAAGCTTTTGTTTGCGTTTGCTTCGTCTTCATCCTCGCCGTGCGGCTACGCTGGATCCAATTAAACTCGCTGCAGACATGAGAAATGAGCAAGAATGAAATCAATAGCATATTGAGTGTAAATTCTACCCTGCTCTATTTTGGTCCTCCTTTCAAACATGGCTGCACACACACACACACACACACACACACACACACACAGACTGGACTGTTAGTTAACAGTGAGACGGGGAATATTGATGGCAGCTGTATTGATTGAGGACCTGTAGGGTTTGTCTTCTTTTATCCGGAGAGTCTTCTTGGCTTTATGGAGCATCCTGTCTCCACCTGACTGCACATGATGAGAGGTGAGGACACACGCTTTAATCATGACAGACGCTGTTTAACACTGATGTCACGCCGTATAATGAGCCACACTCCTCATATTATAGACCTGAGCCGCCACGCAGACACTAAATCAAACTCTTTGGACCAACAAGAATCCACTCTACAAGCTCAGAGTCGTGCAGCCAACACTGCAGTAAATAGCCCTTTCTTTTCACTGACTGGAAACTTAATGTCCTGATGACCTCTGAACACGGGTCGTCGTGGAAGTCGACCGTGTAGCGACTTCATAAAACGGGCGAGCGCCTTGTGAGAATCTTGCAGCGGCGTTTAGCACGTAGCTCACGGCTGTAAGCTGAACGTGTGGTGTTGTTTTTTAAACCGTCAACCTGCTGCTTCCTGACTGAAGGGTCACACGCTGACCTTTTGTACGAGGCGTGTCAGTGGGGGATTCTCAGACGCCGTAAAGACGATGTGTCGCTCGCTGTTTGACGGCTAGGTTCAAACTGATCTATGAACTCTACTTCTAAACTTCACGATGTTTTTAACATCTTTTTCATGAAACGACAAAAACAACATGAAGAGCATTTTATTTTCATGAACGTGGTTTAGAGTCAGTGTTCAGGAGTAATGGCGTCTTCGTAGTTTAGTCCTAGTCCTGGTCTCTTAGAATTGGGCGCCACTTGAGGCGTGACTCTATGGATGGAAATGAGTTGGGTCAAACACGCCGTTTGATTTTCTTCTGGTGAAAGGCGCTCAGGATGTTTTTTCTGCAGCCGACGTGTCTCGGAGCGAACGTCCTCCCAGCAGGAGAGCTGGGATTGATTGAGACTCTCCGCTGTTGATCCATCATCTTTATTGATCTCCAAACTGCTGCGGGCAACATGGCCTTCTTCTTGCTTTAAGTGCTGATTTGATCACAGACTGCAGATTTTTTTTTCCACTTGAACTGTCAATCAATCTTTGTTTATTTATATAACGTCAATTTATAACAAGTGTTATCTGAAGACACTTTCTCAACGAGTCTTAGCAGCGCTCGCCCTTCTTCCTGCGCCCGCTCCGCCCACTTTATTTTGAAAATCTTTCTGGCCGTACCTTGTACCCACATCCTCCTTTCGCTCCGTGTGCAGACAGAAAAGAACAAGACGAACATCGTCCACCTGAAGGAAAGAAAAAAAACAATCTCAAATACAAAACATTAAATATCAGCGTTTAACCCTTTACAGGTCGCTCATTCAAATACTTTGAGATTCAAAGATTCAACCTCAGACTGTTATTCAGGGACATAACACAACTTTATGAAGTGTAATAAATTGATGACGTTACCATATTTGGTTCAGATGCCACAGTAGCAGTGATGTAGTGTGATCTCTTCTGATTGGCTGGGTGAGGGTCACATGCTTCTCCACCTCACTCTGGTGCAGAAGGGCGGCCATATGCGACGTTTTTGGCAACTACCAAAAATAGTCACTTGCCCGATAAAGGGTTAAGTGCCTGTTGTCATAGCGACGTGGCACGAGCGCTGGGCTTTGATTTTCAGCTCGGTGGACTCGGGGCCCGACTCCACTCTTTGTCACTTTCTCTGACGGGATTCATTTCCACTCATATTTCAACGTGTTTAACCCGGAGTCTCGAGGAGAGAGGGACACATCCTCAGATATCCTGCAGCTGAGTGTCGGGCTCCTCCGACGTCGGCTTGTTCATTTTAAGAGTCTGACACGATGCACGACTCCAACACCGGATTAGATCTGAGCAGACGATGGGTTAAACAGCACACACTGCTGCTTGTGATGCTGTGTGTCGATCACAGTGTGAACGCTCGGTGCAGAGCTCCCGCCTCAGGTCATTTTCATGTTCTCACTCTCAAAGTAAATCATGCACGAGTTCTTAAAAATGAAACTTTTTATGAAGTTGGAAGTGCCAATAAATCAGCATTAACGATCATCAATCAGTTTCGCATGCATCCTGATGTTTGTTCACGCTTCCTGCTGAGTGAGTGTTGGACCCTCTGCACGCCTTTCTGGCCGTCAAGCTGCAGTTTGCAGCTCTCTGTTTTTCCCAGCTGAAGTGCAGTCTGCTGAGTCCTGTGGGTGGAAAGCAGCCGGATGTTTGAAGCCTTACGTAACAGCAGCATTCAGCATTAAGTGGCACTTATTCAGATGAGTGCAGTGTTGGGCTGGATCACCTGTTTCCACTGCAGCCAAACAGGCTTTACATGATCCAGCAATCTGTGATTCTGATTAGCTGGTAATCTTAATGGCTGTGAACCAACCTTTTAGCGTCTGTGCGTAAGCTGCTCTGTGTTAGCATTAAGTGCTAATTAAGGATGTAAAGATTAAGTACATTCATTCAAGTATTCACTGAGAAAAGACTTCTGGCAACTTTCAGTTCAAAAAGACCAGCAGAGAATAAAGTCCGATAAGCTCATCTCCGTGATGCGTTCACTTACATGTTTAAAGAGTCTTTGTACGGCTGTTGATCATTCGGTGACTTTGTGGTTGAAACATGAAATCACAGAGAGCCTGCTCAGTGCGTCTGCAGTTATAAGTGTACTCTGCATCCAGCACATCCAGGTCACAGTGTGATCCGAGTCACGTTCCCTGAACAAGTCCGTCTCCATCTTACTGAATAAATCAATGTTGAGAGCAGGTGGAAGGTGGTGGAGCAGCCGCCTGCACCTGACTTTAAGATCAACTCAGCTCTTGGTGCTGAGCGGGCTGTTTGCACAGAGCGAGCGCTGGATGTCAAACAGGAAGCTGACTGAGTTGCAGGCAGAGACGCCTGGATGCAGATGTTTGTGGGTGACCCTGACTAACATTTGCTGCTCAGATCTGTTATTTGTGTCTTTTGATGCCTCAGGATGTGTTTTTGTATTTGTACTGTTGGCTGCTCGTTCTCTCTCTGAAACTCTTGTTACTTGAGCTGCTGCTTTTCTCGTCCAGTTTTTCTGTCCTGGTTGAATAAAAACGGTTAAAGGTCATCGCTCTCGCTAGTTGACAGCAGATTCACTAGTCAAATGAGTGATTCATATTTGGGCTTTAGATGTGGCTCGACAGCTCAAACTCAGAGCCTACCTGTAGCTATGCACTGGCTGTAGTGCCTGCTGTCTTCGCTCTACAACCTGGATGGAAACAAGCAGTGAGTTTTTTTATTTTCTTATTTTTTTTAACTCTATTTATCCCCGTGGGGCAATTAGCACACCAAGCGCTCGACCACAGGAGCAGCGAACTGCGTACACCCTGACAGAGCAGGGGGAGCTAAGCTATTCAGGGACACATGCTCGCAAGAGCTGGGGATCAAACCCTCCACCTTCCGGTTGAGAGACGATGACTGAGCCACAGCCGCCCCACGCCTGTTGCATGCTCCCCAAGCTGATAGCATCTTGTGGGTGCTTTGTGGTTTTGGCAGCAGGACCAACGGCCGAGGCTGCTAGCCCTGCTACCGTTAGCCACCACGTGCTAATCTCCGAGTGTTTTCTTTCATTTAGATGATTTAAATGTTCATGTTTCTCCCACTCGGATGGGATCATCCTCCCTCTCAGCACCTAAACACAGCCATGTGAGATGCTCCTCGAGCGAGGTGTTCCCCCCTCCATGACGACGCTCGGGCTCACTCTGACTTTATTCTCTTTGAATCAGTCTGCTGCAGAGAACAGGCTGAGGCACATTTGAATAAACCTCGCCGTGACATCAAAGTGGATTTAATTTTCTTCCATGATGGGATGTCTTTCCAGTCCCTCTGTCCCACACACACTCTCAGCATTAAATCCTCTGCTGCACTACTTTTTCCCCTCTCTTCTCGGTTTACCTGTGCTGTGACTCATCTCTGCCCCAGATGCTCCGAGGCCTAAAAACACACACACACACACACACACACACCTTTACATGGGAGCGCTGGTCTGAAGCGTTCACAGTCCAAACCTTCAGAAGTCGTCTGATCTGGCTCCTTGTGTGGAAAGCCTGTTAGGCAGCAGAGCACCAAACGGGGCTCCGCTGAGTGGTGACATGGTGAATAACTGAGCAATGCTAACGCTTAGCGCTCGCCTGTCTGCGTTCAGTCTATTAATGTGTATAAAAAAGCTGACAGTGCCTGCTGGCTGCCCACAGGAGCCATCCATCGTCTGTTTATTACCACCGATGAGGAAAGACAAATTGCCACTGATTTGGTGTTCCATAAATAAGAGCTGAAGTAAGAGTGTGTGTCAGTAATGAGACAGACTGTGAGAGAGGCTGGAGCAGAAATCACACCAACACAAACTGCAAATCTCATGATTTTTTCTTTCAAACTTAAAGTCAGTGTTTTCCAGGTTTTAAGATGTTTTAGCAGAAAATATTATTATTATTATTTTCCTCGGGGGAGAAAGGTCGTGTCTCGGGTTCAAACAGATACTGATGAGTTTCTTATGATTAGAAGTTTTAATTCATTTTCCAGTTTTTTTGAGTTTCTTATGATTTTTAACTTTTATCAGCGTTTAAGTTAAACGACAACCTGGTGGAAAAGCTAAAATATACTGGAGACACACACACACACACACACACACACACAGGTAGAATATTACACACACACACACACGTACACACAGGTAGAATATTACACACACACACACACGTACACACAGGTAGAGTATTACACACACACACACACACAGGTAGAATATTACACACACACACACACGTACACACAGGTAGAATATTACACACATGCACACACACACACACACACACACAGGTAGAATATTACACACGCACACACACACACACACACAGGTAGAATATTACACGCACACACACACACACACACACACACACACAGGTAGAATATTACACACACGCACACACACACACACACACAGGTAGAATATTACACACGCACACACACACACACACACACACACACACACACACACAGGTAGAATATTACACACACACACACACACACACACACACACACAGGTAGAATATTACACACACACACACACAGGTAGAATATTACACACACACACACACACACACACACACACACACACTCCCAGCAGAGCAGCCTGCCTTGTTCATGTTTAGTTGTGCTCCTCCAGCAGAGTGGAAGTGTTCATAAAGTGCTCGAGCCTGTAACGACTTCCTGAATTATTAGAAGTGCTTTAATGTTGTTGATGCTGCTGCGTCCCTGCACAGCCTGCAGCCACAGCAAGTCACATGCATGCTTTCTGTTCAGCTGCTCTCTTCACACACCTTTTTAGTTTCATTGTTTTTTTCTTACAGGAAATGAACTCGTCCGATTCCTTGCAGCGGTTTTATCTGCTGCAGAAGCGTACGGCAAGATTTCTAGAAAGTGCATCAACAGAGAGGCGCTGTGCGTTTTGTTTCTCTGCACTTTTCATAAAAACACCATGTCCCACTGTCTTCTGCCGTGTCGCGCCTGTGTGTGTGTGTGTGTGTGTGTAACTCAGATCTGATTTAGCGAGCAGAGAGGAGACGAGCACAAACCCCCCGCTGGTGAAAATCACTTAGACGAGCATGTTTTCTTGGATATTAAGAATTTAAGACAATTACTCCCCCCCCGTCCCCCCGTCCCCCCCCCTCCCGTCCTCACTACACATGTGCTTTGTTTCCCTCTGCTTGCCTCTGTTGTCTCCTGTCAGACGGAGACGCACACGCTGACGGGACTCTTTAACCGAACAAGAACAAAGAGCGGCAGTCTGTCACACCACTCCTGCCTCGATTATTTTTACCTCTTCTATTTATAAGATCTCCTCTGTCCTACATATGTCTCAGACAGCTCTCCGGGGACATCTTTGTCACTATTAAAAAAAACCCTGCACGCTCCCTTTCTGTCTGCACCTTGTGATGAGGTCATCACCAAACACTTCCCAAAGATCCTTCTCGTCACACAGACGAGATACCGCTGTTTGATCAGGGCACACTTGGATTTGATTGATTTAATATTGACAGTTTTTAAATCAATAACATAGAGGTGAGCCTGTTCAATCTGACCTCATCCTGTCTCACGCCGTCTCCCCTCACCCTCACGCTGTCGCTCGGAGGCACCTGGTTGAATACCTAATTAAATGTCAGTCGTCTTGGAGGACGTCTCCTTTACACCAAGTGTCACAAACATCTGTGCTCATCCTCAGTTTCATGAACGCGATCTATAAAAGTTTCTTCTTCTTCTTCAGTAGCCGAAACGTTGAAAACACTTCCTGTTTGTCCTCATGAGAAAAATTTTAATCTGTGCAGCAAATTTACACCAGCTGTGAGAAATGGGAACAGAAAGTTAAGAAGCCTCCGCTGAAGAATAAGAAATGAAACGGCTCGCCTGGTTGGACGTCAGCGGGTCGCTCTGTAGACGCTCACCTGCGTCAGTGTTTCCCACGATGAACGACCACACACGCGTTCATTTGATCCCAAAATCAATACCCTGCTAAGAATCCTTAAACGTTGTTAATAAAGGTTAAAAATCTGAAAATAAATTTGGTTTATTTCCTGGGTGCAAACGATAGCCGTGAGAGGAGGAGAGTTCCAGCGACGCTGAGGCGGTTCTGTTAAACGTGTTTGCACGCTGTACGGCGTGAAGGCTGGCACGGCGAGCTGTGCTGGAAGCTGTGCGGCGCTCTCTGAGTGGATTACAGAGGCTGCTTTCTTTGTGTGGGGCTCTCACTCAGCCGCTGGCCCTGTCCCTCTCTCTCCCGCCCCCCCGCCTGTACCTGCTCCCACAAGCAGCTCGCGCTCGTCTGCCTGCAGGCTGGCTCGGCTCTGATTATGCTACCTGTGGATATTCACGCCACATTCTCCTCACACTCAGCCGTTTGAGGCGTCTGCGTCTGGCGGACGAAGTGAGAAATATTCCCAGCACATTCCCACCTTCAGCAATAAAAAGATGACACCCGGCGATGTGTGTCCACAGCCTGCCTCTCCTTTTAGAGACGGTGTGTGCAGGAGGAGGAACGTGTTAATGTGGCCATCATGGCAGAGCTTCACGTATGCTCAGTGTGCGTGAACGACAGAGGGAGCGTCAGGAGGGTGCGTGGGACATCAGCAGGAGCTGGTCCTGGGTCAGTACCTTCCACTCATCAAGACCACCGTACCCTCTTTAAGGTAGACTCTGTGCTCAACTCCCGTTAGCCAGGTGTGGTGGAATATTTTCATAAAGATCATGAATGCACTGAAGCAGGTAGCGTGTGAGGATGGGAGGAAGTACAAACATGAGCCACGCCTCTTTGACCATCAGACTGCTGGAGTCCTCCAACCAGCGTTCAGAACCTCGACGTGACGAAAAAATCTGACACCGACAAAAAAGTTTGAAACGTTCTTCAATAAAAACTTAAAGGACTGAGAACAAAGCACAGCACATAGCGTGAGGCTTAGCACGACGCTTAGCACGACGCTTAGCATGACGCTTAGCATGACGCTTAGCACAACGCTTAGCATGATGCTTAGCATGATGCTTAGCATGATGTTTAGCATGACTCTTAGCGTGACGCTTAGCGTGATGCTTAGCATGACGCTTAGCATGATGCTTAGCATGATGTTTAGCATGACTCTTAGCGTGACGCTTAGCATGACGCTTAGCGTGATACTTAGCATGACTCCTAGCGTGACTCTTAGCGTGATGCTTAGCACGACGCTTAGCATGACGCTTAGCAAGACGCTTAGCACGACGCTTAGCGTGACGCTTAGCGTGACGGTTAGCACGACAGTTAGCAGGGCCAGCTATAGGGCGCACTATAGAGTCATTATAAACTTTGCACATTTAGAGCCACAGCTGTAGTTTATCAGCAGTCGAGGCCCCCTGCTGGCCTGGAGCCTACAGTGCTAGCCCGCCCGGCCTGGTGACGAGGCTCACAGTGCAAATGTTAGCTAGGCTAAGTAGTGCCAACATGTCAGCTCCTCACCCACTCTATACATTTATTGTCTCTTTGAAGTTTTACTCGGGTAAAATGGCGATGGCGTCTTTGGCCAGGTGTTGACGTGCTGTACAGGTTTACGTGTGACACATGTTGCTTCCTCTTCTTCTCTGTTTATTTACACGGTAAAATACTGTTCTTCAAACCAAACGATGGCTCCTCGCTGGTTTGACTTCACAGGTCACGAGTCTCTAAAGTCAGCGAGCTCCTAATCAGTGGAGATTATATCGTCTCTGTGTGATTTCAGGATAAATATGCAGCACGTTCCCCCGTCACAGTTGTTGTGATAGCTGGGTGTCAGTGTGACTCGGCACTTTAATATGACTAGTAAATACTTCCTTAACCAGCCGCATCATCATCATCATCAGCTCCCCGAGATAAACAAGTGAAAACAGCACACACACACAAACACACACACACACACACACACACACACACACACACACACACACACACACACGGCCCCCAGTTGTGCAGCAGCTGGCTGTGAATCCCTGCTAACTGCAGCCAGAGATACAAGTTCCCTCAAACAGGGAACAATTTCCTCCAAATGCTCGCTAATGTTTGAAATAAATAAGCTACATTATGCATAAAGGAGAAAATGATTACCCGCTTTTAAAAAGCCTTCATGAATATTTATGAAGTGGTTCTGTCGCTGCTTATTTCCCTGCCTTTCTGGATGTTCACACAGCAGCGGCGGCGGCGGCTAATAGAAAAACTGTGTTTCCTCTCAATGCCTCGACAGGAAAGTCTCTTGGACATTAATGCATCTCATGTTCTGCGTCGGACAGAAATATTACCTTTGATTGCTGATTGAATTTTCAGTTCTCACGGCCTCTTTCTGAGCTTTCCTGATGTTCTGTGCGAGTCGGACTGAGTGTGAGTCTTTTATGTGCTGGAGCCGCCTGCAGGCATGCGTAGCCGGGATTGTCAGGGTTAGTTAAAGGCTCGGGGTCCTGCAGCTTTAAGGACGTCAGAGGGATGTAACTCATCCACCCATCTGAGGGGATTCTCCCTTCAAGGGCTTCATCACCATCTCTCCAAACCATTATCTCAACATTTGTGCCGCAGGCGCTCTCACTCCCACTAGTTCACTCTTTTTCCTTTACACACACATTCCCACCATATCCTCGCTGCTCACCTCAACTTTTCTCTCTTTGCTCTCTTTGGAGCAGTGTGTTGGCGACGTGACAGCAGGGCGAAAGATAAAGATGTAGGGTGACAGCAGCAGGGAGACGGTGAATGGTGGGAATGGTGAACAGGGTGGAGGTGTCAGGGGAGGAGAAAGCAGCAGGGAGGGAAGTGTCAGAGAGGTGTGTGTGTGTGTGTGTGAGACTGGAGGTGACTCCTAATTCATCCAGGGGAAAGCTGAGATTTGGTTTGCTTGTCATAACAGATGCCTCAGCCTGCCCAGAGGGAGAGCTGTTCTCCACCCGCCGTGATTCACTTTGAAATGTCTCTTAATGTATTAGTCGGCCATAATGGATCCCATGGCTCATACCTGCAGACACGGCTGCCTTTTATCTGCACACACACACACACACACACACACACACACACACACACACACACACACAGCCCCGCAGGAGTCTGACAAAAAGGAGGCGTCAGAGAGAAAAGAGCGGACAGGCTGGGTGAGAGAGGCCAGTGATGGTGACGGGAACGGTGAGTAAGGGCTGAAACAAATCACCTGCAGAGGATTCTATCAGGCGCAGTCACAGAGGAGCTCGTCACACGCAAAACCGCTTGACCGAGGACGCAGAGAAGGGACGCAGGGTGGGATAATGTGGCGTGATGGACGTGCAGAGACAGAGCTCATCGGTGGTCGTTAACCTGCAGAGAGAAGAGGATGAAGTTTAACTGTGATCCTACAGGGAAGAGTTAGAGCTCCAATAATTATAAAGTGTTCAAATAATAAACATTAAATAGAAATATGAATGATTAGAAAGCATGTCTGCCAATTTAAAACCGCACTAATTATTTATAAAGCCAAAAATAATCTTCATCCAAGGTCAATCCAAAAGGTGTTTGACGAGAGGGAAGGTGGTAGACTGAAGTGAAGATCAAAGTGTGTGTGAAGGGTTTAAATGTTGAGGTCGAGCTCAGGTGTGTTTGAAACGTATCGCAGGGAGGAAACTCAGGTGAACTCGCTCACTGAAGAGATAACTGAGTGACTTTGTGTTTGTTGTATCTGTGTTGACTGCGGATGGAAATCTATAAGCTTTGCTTCTGCCTGCAGAACTGTGATGCTGCGTCTGTTTTATGGTTTGAAATCAATATGATTGATAATTGATATGATAAGATGCATTTATTGTCATTGGTACAAGCACAACAAAATTACATAGAGACCGATCCGCCGCGACTGTGCGCGCCGACATCTCGAAAACTTGGTGGATGTGTGTGAAGAGGGTGTTACAGGGAGGTCACCTGCATGTCTGCAGAGGGAGGCACAGATTGGATGCAGGTCTGTGATGATCCTCCGGTTGAGCACGCCGCTCTCAGCAGGGAGCGCTGAGATCATGTGACAGTGTCATAGTGATCGTCTCCAAACGTGAACGTTGTTCTTTTCTTTGCTCGTCGTTTCAGTGAGTAACGTCGCACTCGACGTTGCAGATAAGAGAATGAAGGGGACGTAACTGTGAAGGGTTCGAGGCGACAGGATGGTTTCATCTGAGACGCTGACGAGGACGAAACAAACGTGAGAAACACAAAAAGTACAAACTAAAGTTCAGCCAAACTGGATTTATTGACGCTGGCCTCTGGCTCTGATTGGCTGACAGGTAAAGGTGAATGAAGGGTTAACTCTCTGGCTCAGGCTTGGCTCTGTGCGGTGGATCAAATAAAACAAGTTCATTAGAGAGACGAGCCGGATCTTTCCTCAGCATCCATCATCCAGCCAGCAGACGTTTGTTCTCTCCCAGATTTCCCAGACCGACCTGTCGGGATCCGAGCGAGGCAATCAGGCCGCCGTCCGCTTTGATGGAGAATCAGACGAGTCGTCGGAGCCGACCCCGCTCTGACCTTGAGGCTGCGGCGTGATTTCATTACGGGGGGGAAGCTGGGAGACAATGGAGGCGAGGCGTCTGAGGGTGCAGAGAGGAGCGGCGGGCTAAATGGAAAGTGCAATGAAACATGATGATTTCATCGTGTCTGCACTTAGAGGAGACGTGTGCAGCAGCGGGGAAAGAAGGGAAACACAACATGTGCACATGGAGGACGCTCAGAGGTGTCGGCGCTTACAAAGAGCGCCCAGTAACCCATAAGATCCTCAGCTCAGTAAACACAGCCGTCCTGTCAACAGGTGACAGCCAATATGCACAGAACTGATTGATACTAAATATGTGTTAAAAAAGATTCAAATGTGACAAAACAGAATTTAGTGGTTTGTAAATTATGAAAATGTTATTTATTATGTTTCTGATGTTTCGGTCATGACATCACTACGTAGTTAAATGTGACACATGACGGATGTAACGTAAGCAGTTGGAGTCAAATGTTGATGCTACACAGTTTGTTTGTTTTTTTTAGCTTTTCTGATAAATCTGTATTTGACTTTGGCATGTTCGTTTTTTTTTCGTTGCAAATTCTGTGAGTTGACTCCAAACACGTGGTGCAGAGGACGAAGAGAGAGACGGAGTGCCGCTACAAGTGTGCTGTGCATGAACCTCTCAGGTTCAGATCAGAAGAGGCTGCACATCATGGTTCTGACATTTTGTTCAACGAGGTCCTCAAAGCGCAGCGTTGTTGTAAAAAGTGCTGCCTGCTTTGGACCCATCTGTTAAAGCTGACTTCCCCCCCATCCTCCTCCTCCTCCTCCTCCTCCTCCTCCTCCTCCTCCTTCTTCACTGCTCATCAGCAGCAGTCATCGTCTGTCATCCTTTAAAGATGCTGATTTCTCTGTAATTCCCACTGAGCCAGTCGTTAAGTGTTAAACAGCGTTCAAGCAAGACGTTGATGTTGCAGAGTCTTATCATTCATCGCTCCATAACTTCCTGGAGTCACACCCTTTTGTCTGTTAGCAGTTAGCATGTAGGGTACGGCGTGCAGCACGAGCCGGAAACAGAAACAGACTTTCTTTAACGACATCATGACGCAGATTCATCGGAGGTCGAAGGTCGAACTTGGTCGTGTCTGTCCTTGAGAGGAGGAGACATGTTTGTTTGTTTCGTGAAAGGAGTTCGGATCGATCGCTTGTGATGCGTTTCAGGGAGTCGGTAAATCTCAGCGCTGCTCGCTGAGATTTGTTGCTGGAATGAAAATGTTTGACCTCTGATTGTTCAGAAAAACAAATCATTGCTAGAATACCTATCTGCTCCCATTCAGACAAAGCCTGTTTATTGTTGCCACGGAAACACCTGATGTCACACCCAAGGGGGGGGGGGGCGTGAGCGTGAGCTGCTCCTGAAACTTGCCGGACTGTCCCTGTATGTGCTGCTGTGATGAAAACGTCTCGTAGATGAAACCCGGAGCTCGTCGGTAAACGTGTTCTCACTGAGCTAGTAGCATCACACACACACACACACACACACACACACACAGTATTTTGTGGTTAATTAAAGTGAATCTCAGTCATCGTCAGTTCTTCTGAGACGGTGAAACCAAAATATCAACCTTTCCCTTTTTCAGTCGTTGCCATGGAGACGACAACAACAACAACAACAACAACGCAAAAGCAGCAAAATCCATGGAGCAAAATAAAAACTTTGTATCAGGCCATGTTTGATGTGTGAGATTAAAGGAGCAGTATGTCACTCTGACCCCTAGTGTTTAAAATGAGTACTGCAGTGTTGTCTTCCATTCTAACACACTATGGCGTCTGATGACCTTTTAACTGCTTCATTCATGTATTTGTAATCAATTTGACTAACTAGTATAATCACTGCAGTGACATGTTGCATGAAGCAACAGGAGGTTGAATGAATGGAGCTGTCATGTGACCTGCGTGTACAGGTCACATGACACAGTCCATACAGTCAGTGAGGAGCTGAAGTTTTCTGCACAGTTACACCTGAAAGCTTCTGCAGCACAGTTTGGGATTTAAATTCAGGAAGTGTTTTGGTTATATTTGGGAAATGTTTCTCCCTTCATGTTGTGTTTTTGAGTGTAGCTGTGTGTGTGTGTGTGTGTGTGCGTGTGTGTGTGTACCTGTCACACTGCTCTGGCAGCCTGCGTCGCCTCTTTTCCACGGCGAGCCTGTCAGCGCATTGTATCCGTCTCTTTCAGAATAAACTCATCTCCTCCGTCGCCTTTGTGTCGACGTGGAAGCGTTGAGTTCAGACCCGGGCTGTCTGTAGTGTTATGGAAATGTTTCAGGTCTGACTTGTCATGAGCGTTATTCAAACACGAGAGCGACATGTTAAATTGCCCGAACATTAGCATAATAAAGCATGCGTCTGAAAGGGGCTTAAAAGCACCAGCTAAACCTCTCAGTTTTAGCTTTGCACACACACACACACACACAGACGTAAAAACACACGTTGAATAAAGGTGCAGTGTGACCCCCGAGAGCAGATCTCGATGAATGCTGCAGCCGCGAGGAGATTTGTTTAAAGAAACGCAGCGTCCTGCCTTTTCTCTTCTGTTATCAGCACGAGGCGCCCGGCTCATCCTCCGTCTGAATTATCTCTCCGGACGTTATAACTCGGGTCACACCTTGACACTGCTCTTTTTCTTCTTTCAAAAAAAAAAAAATAAGAAAATGCTGTACATTTGATTTTCCCCTTTTTGTTTTTCTCATTATCCGTGAAAAAAGGTTGTGTACCTCTCCCCTCATTTCTCACCCGCCACAATTTCACAGAGGAAGCAGGAAATGAAAAGTCTGCCTCCAGTTCAATTTTCCTCCTTCCCACTTTTCAAGATATGTCGAATAATGAATAGATCCTGCCTCCAGTCGGCAGGAAAATGAAGCCAGAACATGACCATAATTGTGCGTAGATGAAATCCCTGCATGATTAAAGCGGGTGATGTGAATGTGAAGCTCTGTGAGCTGGATTCATCTCCCCGTCCAGACATGACGGTGGCACACAATAGTCAAAGAGCTTCCTTTTAAAGCATTTGTTGATTCAGAATATTCTGATCACTCCGGCTTCTCTCTTCATTTCTTTACGAGCCGCAGACACACTTCAGTACTAACAATGGATCAAATGGCCACATAGCACGTGATATTCCTCGACTTGTCTCGACTCATTCTCTCTGTTTTGTGGTCGACAATCTTTGCAGTTTATCAAACCGAATCTCAGCATCAGAAAGTGACAGACAGAACAGTCGGAAGCTTTAAAAATCTGAAGAGGACGATTTCTTCCTCCGACGCTGGGGTCGAGAACATGGACAGAAATGATACTTGAATCAAAGCGTCTGAAACCGTCTCCTCAAACTTCCACTGCGGCACCACATCGACTTTTTCTGCCTCGTCATGTCGAAGTCGTTTGACTTTTTTTATTCTCCTTCCCCAGTCTCTACACATCACTTTATTCACCTCTGTGCTCTAATGTCACATTTACGTCATGTCATGTTAGCTTCATATCATGCTAGCTTCATGTCATGTTAGCTTCATGTCATGTTAGCTTCATGTCATGTTAGCTTCATGTCATGTAAGCTTCATATCATGTTAGCTTCATGTCATGTTAGCTTCATGTCATGTAAGCTTCATATCATGTTAACTTCATATCATGTTAGCTTCATATCATGTTAGCTTCATATCATGTTAGCTTCATGTCATGTAAGCTTCATATCATGTTAGCTTCATATCATGTAAGCTTCATATCATGTTAGCTTCATGTCATGTAAGCTTCATATCATGTAAGCTTCATATCATGTTAGCTTCATATCATGTTAGCTTCATATCATGTTAGCTTCATATCCTGTTAGCTTCATGTCATGTAAGCTTCATATCATGTTAGCTTCATGTCATGTAAGCTTCATGTCATGTTAGCTTCATGTCATGTAAGCTTCATATCATGTAAGCTTCATATCATGTTAGCTTCATATCATGTTAGCTTCATATCATGTAAGCTTCATATCATGTTAGCTTCATATCATGTTAGCTTCATATCATGTTAGCTTCATATCCTGTTAGCTTCATGTCATGTAAGCTTCATATCATGTTAGCTTCATGTCATGTAAGCTTCATGTCATGTTAGCTTCATGTCATGTAAGCTTCATATCATGTAAGCTTCATATCATGTTAGCTTCATATCATGTTAGCTTCATATCATGTTAGCTTCATATCATGTTAACTTCATGTCGTGTTAGCTTCAGGATGCACCTCTTTGTTTTCACTCTTTTCTCTCGTGTGCTGTAAACGTGCAGTGTCTAATTACTTTCAGCAGATCGATTCAATTCACAAATCTTTATTTGTCCCTGGGGGGCAATTCACACGGAGCAGTAAATGAACGACAGTGCAGACATACTAAGAGTGTAACCAAAGATCAAGAATAAAGAGTTAAAATACAAAATGATAAAGTTCAATAGAGAAGAAGTTGTGATTACAGTGAGTCCTACAGAATCTGTGATTGGAGCAAACCCTCTGCTTGGCCAATCAAAAGGACACATTTGAAAGTATTTTCCGTTGTTATTTATTTATTTTTTTTAAATTTCAGACATTTCTTTCCATATTTGTGTTTTTATTTTCCGTTCTTTTGTGAAAATCTGGAGGAGAAGAAGTGTTGGGTTTAAAACTGAACAGATGCTGGAACATGGCTGCAGACTGAGAGTCTTTTTTTTATCAACCAGTGAGTTCTTCAAAGTTGAGAAGAACTCTCCTGAGTGTCGTATTTGTCTTCTTACTCCGAGTGGCGTGGACAGTTTGCCGACCAGCTGGTCCTGGATGGACGCTTCAGCACCACTCCTGCTCGACAGCTTATTGACGCTTCCTGTCAACACTGATGAAGAGGAAATATCGGCACAAACAATGGCACAGTGGCAGCTTTAATCCAAAGAGCGCCGGTGGAGGAAATACAACGTCAAGACAGCAGGAAGGAAATGAGGATGGATGATTGAAGGGAGGGGGAGGGGCCATGTTAGAGCCAAGACTCCTTTGACCTGAGCACCCTCCATTCAGAGCCTTAAAGATCCACTATTGATCCCATTATGGGCGGGAGACGTTATAGACAGCTGTGCATGGCAGCCATCAGGAAGCATACACCTTCATTAAAGTGAGTCCTGGACGGAGAGGAGAGGCTGTTTGTGTACGTGTTCCATGTTTCCTCCTCCGCCGTGCAATCAATGAGTCTGCAGGGACTCGCACCTATCTCATCAGACGCCGGCTGATCCCTTAAACGGACGGGATTACATCACAATGAGCGGGTCAGAGGGCACGGTGATGGTGCACTGGGAGTGCCTCTGACCCCTCATCTGTCTCATTTTCCCCCCCCTTCACTGAGATAATATCACACACTCGCCCCAGCAGAGAAAATCAATATATGCTGTAGTGAAGTTCAAAACCAAAGCTGCTCATTAAAAAGAGAGGGAGCGAGCGAGCGAGTATTGGTCCAACCCGGGTGAGTTAAGCTGCAGGGATTGTTATCATTGTTAAGCAAATAGATCCACAGAGGGAGAGAAATAATAAGATTTACTCCCCGTGCTATAAGCAAACTGTATCTTTTTGCTGACGGACTGACGGGGGGGAGGTGTGTGTGTGTGTGTGTGTGTGGGGGGGGGGGACATGCTCACCTCAGCAGACGGGGAATTAGCCAACTGTTGATATGAAGGAGCCTGAAATAAGAAGCAGAATAAAGCTGTGCTCTCTGACTGTCCTCTAAACACCTGGCTCACTGCACAGAGAGAGAGAGAGAGAGAGAGAGAGAGGGTGTACCGACGGTGCAATCCCCCCCCCTCCCCGCTGTGAACACAAGAGTACAAATGAAGGAGCACCAACAGACTTTACAAACTGGTGTCTAAATGACTTGAAGTCGACCTGTGGTGACCTGTGATCCCCGTGTTAAAGCTCATCGTGTTGGACTGGACATGGGCAGAGAGTCAGATCTCGAGGATGAGTCAGTATCAGCTTCATGAGCAGCTGATCATGCAGAGCTGCTCTGAAGGTTTCACAGTCTGACATCAGGTCACACTGGATCGTCTTTGGGCTGCAGGTCACACTGGATCTTATAAAACCAGATCGTCTTTGGGCTGCAGGTCACACTGGATCTTATAAAACCAGATCGTCTTTGGGCTGCAGGTCACACTGGATCTTATAAAACCAGATCGTCTTTGGGCTGCAGGTCACACTGGATCTTATAAAACCAGATCGTCTTTGGGCTGCAGGTCACACTGGATCTTATAAAACCAGATCGTCTTTGGGCTGCAGGTCACACTGGATCTTATAAAACCAGATCGTCTTTGGGCTGCAGGTCACACTGGATCTTATAAAACCAGATCGTCTTTGGGCTGCAGGTCACACTGGATCTTATAAAACCAGATCGTCTTTGGGCTGCAGGTCACACTGGATCTTATAAAACCAGATCGTCTTTGGGCTGCAGGTCACACTGGATCTTATAAAACCAGATCGTCTTTGGGCTGCAGGTCACACTGGATCTTATAAAACCAGATCGTCTTTGGGCTGCAGGTCACACTGGATGATGTTGGATTCAGAAGGCTGTGTGGGACCCAGGCTCTGCTTTATGTGGACTGTGTTGATGACAGAGTCTGCTCTTTGTGTCCTTCATGCTTTAAAACGCTGAGTCACTCCCAGAGGTCCGAGCAAAGGTAGAAGTTGGATGGAGTGGAATGCCGTTGAAGTCGTTATCTATCAGCATATCTTCCATTTTTAATTTCCCCTCGGTCGGTCCTGAAGACGCTGACATTCAGCCGAGGTGAAGTCGGACAAATCCTCCAGACCAACGCTCAGACGTGTGCTCAGTTTGAACATGGAAGTGCTTGTGGCTTTGACCTTGAACGGGTGCTGATAGAGGTCACAGGTTTGTAGCAGCAGAGTGTCTGACTGAGCAGACTGGAGTGCAGGTCCTTTCTACCTTCTAAGAACCTGCTCCTTTTCCTCTGCCGTTTGCTCACTGACATTTCCAGATGTGAGCGGTTCACAGAGGCTGTGACTGAGGAGAGACGCTGACATTTTGTGTCTCTGCGAGCGCCTGACAATGGCGGAGAAGCAGTGACATTTATGAAAGTGCCGAGCCGAGCACTCCTAAGATTTTCTATTATGAGAAGGAGAGGGGAAAATTATACTTTTCACACATGTATCAGTTGCCGTAATCTGTGCTGGCAGGATGTCGGAGAGAGCGGAGAGAAAAAAGAGGAGCGGTGGAAAAAGAGGAGAAACAAAGTGCAGAGAGAAAAAGCAGAGAGAGGTGAACAAAGGACGGCTGATAGAATAAATACAACAACCTAGATGCAATTCTCAAGTGACTCCCTTTATGAAAGCGTCTTCAGTCTTTTTCTTCTAAACCTCCCTCAACCGCAGCAGACAGCTCCCTGAAGTATAGAGAAGCCTTCTGCTGTTGATCTTGTATGAAAAAGGTACAAACTGTTCTGCACAAACAGGCCATTGAATAATAATGATGCCGCTCCGGGAAACAAATTCACCACGAGTGTCTGTACAAGATTTGAACAGGCTCACAAAAGAGACGACAGGCTGAACAGAGAAATCTGCAAAATATAAATCAGATCATTCCACTCTTAGAAGGAGGAAACAAAAAGAAGCTGAGGAGGCATTTTAAAGCCCTCTCCTCTGAACATGTGTAAACGTCTTAAAGGATCACTCTGCTTTATGGAGCTTTAACACTCTGAGTGCTCGAGCCAACGATGGACCAGCGTGTGATGTCGCCCACTGCGTGTGCGGAGGTTTGAGCTCGTCATCCATCGTCATGCCATTCAACATTTCCTGAAAAATAAATCAAAATAAAACACGTATAAATATCTTTGGTCCTGGATCTCATCTCAGCCGGTCCCGTGTTCAAGCTCGCCACGGTCTCAGTGGACGGCTGTTTGTCTGATTCGCTCCAGATTTCTGCCTCTTGAAGGAGGTTTTTTTTCTGGCCTAACTTTTGCTGAGATGTTGCTGAAGTGCTCATAATAATAATGATAACACTAATAATAATAATAACAACACTAATTATAATAATGCTGATAATAATAATAATAAAAACTAATAATAATAAAAAACTAATAATAACAACACTAATAATAACACTAATAATAATCATAATAATAATAACACTAATAATAATAATAACAACACTAATAATAATAACACTAATAATAATCATAATAATAATAACACTAATAATAATAATAACAACACTAATAATAATAATAATAAATCGGACCGATGAAGTTTTTAAGCTGCGTCTTTGGAAGGTGAGATCTTTCAGTGTCTTGAGATTTATTACGTATTGGTGGTATTTAAATAGATGTTGATGAATTAATAATTGATAATAAATATTATATAATAACTCATTTGAGGTGGTGGAGACGAACTCTTGTAAACATAGTTGACACAAGCTCAGGCTGAAACCAGCGTAGGGCGGCGTGCGGCTCAGAAGATGTTGGATCTTGACGATCTGGTTTTCATGATTGTGGGGAGAAGCTGGAGTCTGGCTGACTCACTTCCTGCTTCCAGCTTCAGTGTCTCAGCAGTGAGACCGACAGGACGAGGCCCGCAGTCTGATGTTAGAAGAGTGGAGTTTGGTTTGAAGCGTCATTTCAGGACATCAGGTGAAGATCAACCCGTGAAGCTCTTTTATATTTACATGTCTGTTGATTGGTGCGGTGCGACAGAAGCACAGTCGATTGTTCTTCTCTGAGTTCTTGTAAAACAGAGTAACATGTCAATGCACAGTTTGTCACTGAGGTGTGTTCGTTATCCTGACATCAAAATACATGAAGTTCTTCCTCCTTCCTCTCTCTTAAAGAAAAGAAAGTCAGCAGTGGTGGTCACATTTGAGCCTTTCTGTTCCTCTTCTCCCTCTCTGTTCTCCTTTCATAAAAAAAAATAGAAATCAGCAGTGTTGGTTATATTTCAGGAGAGGCGTACCGCCGCTGCTAAATGCATGGAGTTTACTGTGTCATGTTTTTCTTCTTTGTTGAATTTATTAGCGGGTTAGCTGTTAGCGATTAGCTTCTATCACATGACGCGATTACGTAGCTGACGCAGCTAATGGCATCCGGCTTTCACACCCCACCCTACCAACTTTACTTTACTGAACCAACTGCACTGAGCCGTACCGGACCGCTGTGTGAAAGCTTTGCACTGATTGTGATTTGAATAAACATTAAAGTTGAAAATAAGGACGTTAAAGAAGAAATGAGCGTTTAAAATCTGACGGGCTTCGTCACCTCCTCCTCCAACAGGAGGCACCGTGGATATGGAACAGAATCAGAAGAACAGCCCCACTGATTACCGTAAATTCTGGACTATTGAGCGCACCTGGATATAAGCCGCACCGGCTAAAAATAAGTAAATAAATGTATTTGTACATATATAAGCCGCACTTGATTATAAGCCGCAGGTGTCCACGCTATAACAAGAGCTATTTACACAGAAAGACACAAAAACATTGTTTTAACTTTTAATTAAATACGTAGGCTAACGGTAACATCCACAAATATGAAGCCTACTGGAAATCCTTTATCGAACAGTGTCTGTAACACGGCTGATGAAAAAGATTACTGTAATACATTTCACAGGAAAAAGTCCATCCATTCACTGCCTCAGAATGACTTCATTACTCACTTCCTCAGTCTCTTTTTCGTTGTCGCTGTCAGTGTCATCTTAACGTGCAGCAGCTCTGTTAGCTTCTTTGACAGCCAGCTCGATCGCCTTTAACTTGAAAGCTGCATCATATGTATTTCTCCGTGTGTTTTCCATGATGAGGGTGCGTGCATGAAGCGCAAAATGACTGATATTAAGATCCGACGTGACGAAGTCAAATGTTTTTGCGGCACAGGCTCATTGTCCCGCGAGAAAGATCCATAAATAAGCCGCATCGTTGTAAAAGCTGCAGTGTTCAAAAAGTAGCAGCTTATAGTCTGGAATTTACGGTAATCTAAAAAACACAACAACACCTTCTGTGCATTCGTCTCCCTTTATGGCCTCGATGTGAAAAATGAATTGAGCGAGGAAATCAGCCGTTTCCCCTCAAAGTCATTCTTGACATCACGCTCTGATGTAACAGCTAATGTTTCTCATTCACGCTTCAGACAAACTGAAAACAGTCATGTCATGCTTCAGTATCGCAGTGTTTGGAGCAGCCGTGCCTAGAAAGGCTTCCTGTGTGAAGACGAGTAAAGAAGAGAAGCAGGAGTAAGCTGCCTCTCAGCTTGTTGGCTGCATGTTTCCCATGTCGTCTTCTTGTCCGTTTGCGTCCTTAAATCCAGATCTGCAGACCTGGAGTCTTCTTAAAACATCCCCGCCTGAGCTGCCTCGGCGTGCAGTGCATTATTCTGCTCACATTCATACACCCCCCCCCCCCCCCCCCCCCGATGCCTTTGCATGTTTTTCTTCCTTTATTGCCTCCATCTGGCCTCTTCCTGCACTCCGATCCCCCCCCCCCCACCCTAAACCCCAACCTCCCCGCCCTGTCGGCTGCAGCAGAGCCTCAGCTGTGATAAAGATGGAACATGCTCTCGGAGCTCGTCATGCTACGCTTCCCGTTCTGCAGCGCTGATATTCTGACACTGATCGCCATCAAACTGTCAACAGCAGACAGGGACAGAGGGCTGAAGGGGGGGGGGGGGGGGTTACCGGTGGGAAGACGGCCTATTTTTGCTCATAAATAATTTCTCTCAACAGAAACGATGAGCCGAAGCGGGATTCACGATTAATTTCTGTCTTCTTTTTTTTTTTTGAGAGGGAGAGAAAATTGAGATGGATGATGCCTGGTGTGTAGTGAAGCTTGCCAGGGAGGAGGCGGGAGAGGCCGGCCTATAGCTGAGCAGAGCCCACAGTTAAGTCATAGCCCAGTGAGGCGGGATTAGATAGGGGCCTTTATTCACTTCATGGAGAAGGATTAGGCTGACATGTTGCTCATGAACTCGCTGGAATGGAAGTACAGAAGTCTGCAGAAAGCCGGCGCGAGCTGCCGCTCCGTCCTTTCACGTCTCTCTGCATTCACAAGCATATTTGTTTGCATTTGGCCGTGACAGCCTCAGTGTTGACCTTGATGCCGGTGCTGATTGAGTGTGCGGCGCCGCAGCTTTCATGCAGGAACACATTTCTTATCTTTCTCCGGCAGATTTGCAAAGTTCCAGAACTGCAGCTTTGTTCTTGTGATTACATCGACTTAAAGGAAGTCGCTCTTTGAACTCGTCTCCCGACCTGAACGTGGCCTTTATTCACTGAAGGAGGAACGTCACAGGCAAACACTGAGGCTGCTAATTGACTTGTTTAATCAATGCATCCATCAAATACACCAACATGATCCTCCAGAAAGAAACAAGTTCACCGACTTGACTTAAAGTTGTTTCTGAATAAACCAGTTTTTCTCTCTCTCGTCGTTAATCGATCCAGAAGCTCCCGAGTGTCTCGGGCGTTTGCATCCAAGCAAACGCATGAACAGGATGTTCATTATGTTGTCTTTGTCTGTTTCCCTGAGTCTCCAAAGGCAGTAGACTCTCTCTCCTGTAGCTGTTCATGTGACACAGAAGCTGGAATAAGAAGAAGTTTCCACTTTCATTCTTTTTTTTTTCCCCGCTAATTTTGGAGCATTTTTCTGGGGTCCCCCCCCACAGTACTTTTTTCATTTTGTAAGGCACGGCACAGTTGGAAAATAAAAGAACACCACTCTTATTTGTCATTTTTTATGATATCGGGTAAAACTCAGTGATGGTGTTTCTGATTGAAGCGAGGTAAGGATGTTACTTCCTTTAAAGACAGTAAAGTCCTCGTCACTTTACTCATGTTGATGTGGATCGAAGAGAGAGAATCCTCCTCCTCCGACAGACGGCAGAATCATTGCTGACAAAGCCAAACGTGCGACTCAGGAGACAAAAAGGCAGAGTCAAAGTCCGTTTAGTCACAAGCAGGGCCGCTACACAAACATCGAAAAAAAGAGAGGCTGAAGGTCAGATCACCAAACAGAAGACATCAGATCAGCAAGAACTACAAGGCAGAACACGAAGTGACACAGAGTGAACACAGGTGAGAGACGTCAGGTGATCAACAGCACAGGAGACATAGGAGGAAGGATAGGAGACTCAAGCCCCGCCCACACGTTTCTCACAAAACACAGATGTTTTTCGACGTTTCGGCCTCTCATCCACACGAACACGCAGAAACGAAGCTTTTAAAAAGCTCCGCTCAAAGTGAAGAGTTGTGAATTCTCCGTTTATGCGTTTGCATGTGGACGTTAATAACCGGGGTTTTCACTGCCTGCGACAGAATGTGTTCTTACATCACATGTGAGACCTGTGTTTACATTCAGAAACAGAATTATATCATAATAACATTGATAACATCTGGAAGGGGGGGGGGGGTGTACGACTTCATGTAGACATGGTTGATGGGACACATGTCCACACAGACGTCATGTTGCCTTCTGCATGTTACAAACACCGGTGAAGCAGCGGTGCGGCGGCGTCGGCGCTTTGAAAGACAAAAGAGACGCTTGGTTTTGTGACACTTTGAAATCTTCCCCAGGTTCCTGAGTGATTTGAAAACAGGCTCAGATAGACGTGCGGCTCGAGTGGAAGTCATGTAAACATCAACACAGATCTGATGAAACCACATCAGAGCCGAGGCTGCTTGAAGCTGTCAGGTAAATGGAGACACATGAGCGTCTGTTGTCACTGCGTTTCAAGACTAAATGAGTTTTCACACAACCACTTAACGTTTGAGAAGCTGCTCTGACATCACATTCACAACAGCTGGACACCTTCCATCCATTCACCTTCACTGCTGTTCCTGCTCGGGGTTACGGGGGCCAATCCCAGCTGTCATTTGGCGAGAGGCGGGGTTACAGCCAATCACAGGGCTGACATAAAAAAACTCCTGATTTCAGCCGGAGGGCAACGCCACCCTGAGTTTCTCCAGCCGGGTCAAGTGAGCCGACGCAGCTGGTTGTTCAGCGTGAGCCAATAGGAGTGGAGTGACGTTCTTTTGTTGATGATGTCATACTGTTGAGCTACACGTAGCCTTGATATAAAGGTCAATATTGTCGTGCAGCAGACTCTTACCTCAGGCGAGGCCCCGCCCCCTCCACCACCTGACACGGATACTCTCCAGCTGTGAGGTGCACATGTGATGGCGAGGACATCTTCACTGTCGTTAGCATCAAGCACGTGTCGTGTTGTTCAATGACGCGAGCATTGTCTCACCAGCACCAAACAGGAAGTTGCTAACTAGCGGTCGTCAGTTGGTGGGCGTGTCTGAGGAGGCGTGATGTAACTTTACTGACTCGATTTGTCATCACCACGGCGACGGTCTTTGTGTGTTTGATAGCAGCTGTAAGTTACTCCGGCTGTCACTCAGCCGCTGAGTGTTCTCCTCCCGTTTGGCGTGGCGCCTAACGCCGCCTCTGTGTGTTTCGTTTTCCTGAGGGATCGTCACGCTTCCTCGGCTCCTCAGACGAGTCAGAGAAGGAGGTGGTCTGCGTGTCCTTTCATTAGACTGATGAAGTGCTGATGGATTTCACCGCTCTAAGACTCACATACACATTTAACAGCCGCTCAGTCATCAACAAGTTGAGTTTGGAAAAGAGAACTTTGATGGAGGTAATAACAAACCATCTTGCATACAGTATGTCCTGTTTTCACATCGTGTTTCTCTTCAGCTGTTTCCTCAGTGGAATCACCGCTTCATTCATCTCAGCCACTCGTTGCTCTGTCAGCTGTTGCCTCTGTTGTCGATTGTGTTTTTGAAAAGCTCCAATGACTTCGGCTCACAGGAGAAAAGATACTGGAGGCCAAATGTGGGAACCATCAGCTGTTAGATATCACCACAGGGTCAGGTCCGATCACACCTGGAACCACTTCCTGTCATGGACTATGTGAGTCTGTAATAGTGAGCAGGCGTCTGCTGCCCGGTGTGACTGAATGCTGCACAGTGTGGAGCACTGGACTGTTTCTTGGCATCTTCACTGCAGAGAGGTGTTCTGCTTAATGTGCCATGATTAAAAAATAAATAAAGTTTCCCTCCTGCAGCTTCACCCGGGAGTTCCTGCTGTCCCACACTATGCTGTAATTCTTTGAGGTGAATCCTCTTGGCTCGGGTCTTTGTTTTGAGGTGGTGGGGCGTCGCGTACACCACCAGGTCGGTGACGGGTCGGCGAGCACTCAAAGTGATCGACGTCTCGACACAGCCGCTGGTTAGAGGCCAGCTTTTACAAAGACCATCGTCTCAGCTGGTCACCCTGAAGGAGGACGAAACCCAAATAGTTGGCATGACTCAGTTAGAGTAAAGCCATGTTTCCACTTCTTACATGACATTTATTTCATCAATTCTGATGTTTAGTCTTTGTACATTTAAACGCCAACGTTTAAGAAGTTAAAGGACGATTGATCCAAAACACACTGAACAAACTCGGTGGACAAACTCGTCCTCATATCGAGCTGCATTGTTGTGTTAGCAGGCTAATGTTAGCGCTCTTTAGTGTCCTTGTGGCTTCACATGCATGTTTTTATTCATAAGGGAATGAAAACCATGTAAACACACACATTTAGACTTTTACAGGATAAACTTGATTTCTGCTGTATTCAGTGTAAAATGTTCAGATAAGGAATCATGTGTGAATTTGTTCGGAAAGGGAGAAGAAAAAGTTTTGGTATAAGAAAAGAGGAGTTTGGAATATAAAATCAGTTTAATCCCAAATCCTAACCCCAGACTGAATCTTACTGAGATGAGAACATGAGAGGATTTTCTGGCTCTATCCTCAGTTCACCTGTTCTGCTTCATTTCCATATCCCCGCGTTCAAGCACACAAGCCGGCAACTTTCTCATTAGACTCTGTGTGTATTCAGATTCAAACTTTCAGACTTAGACAGTCACCTCTGTAACACGGCTCCACCTCTTCATCTCCACATCTGCAGGCCAGCTTCCCTTCAATGGAGGCGTGCAGACTGTGAGCAGGAAGGCAGCTCTCCTCGTGTGTGAACCAGCCTTTCCAAACGCTCAGCTTTCCAATTATAGAACATCCCGCTTAACTGATGCTTATTAATTCCTTCAAACTCATTATGGCATGCAAAATAGGGCTCTCCCATGAGATGAATACTAATGAAAGTGGAAACTTCTCAACAGTGCTGCTGCTGTTTGCTTTCAAACCGCTGGAATCCCAAATCCACAACAGTCGTCTAACAAGCTCATTTAGGGTTTTATGTACAAATTAGGAAATCTAAAAATATTACAAATGACTTTAAATCCAGATTTCCCCCAAAAAACGGTCATAAAGGTTTCTGAATGCCACTCAGACACTAAGCTGTGATATTAAATAAGAATAATTAGGAGAGTAATTCCACAAACCAATCACGGGAAAAGACACCCAGCAATCATTCAGCTGTCTACCGCCATCGCTGAGCAGAGACGCCACTGCACCGTGCTTTTGGTATGTTTGGCTAACTTCCACGGACTCCGTGCACGCCGCGGTCCTCCAGCGCGGCGCACTTAGCCGCCATTCGCTGCCACGTTTGTCAATGATTTAGTTTGTGCAGCGAGCAGAGCGGGCCACCAACGCCCCCCCTGCTGTGCTGCAGCAAACACAGGTCAAGCTGTGCAGAACAGAACAGCCAACAGGACAGGAAGTCCATTCCAAAATGAAACACAATATATACGGACTGTCCATCCTGTTTTTTCTGACTTTATTAACATAACATCCAAACAGGCAGCGAATAAACAAAGAAGCATTATTAAATCTCATGAGGATCCATTGGTGTGGACAAACTGGTACCTCCTTGATATTCTGTGTTTGATACGTTTAACAGTGTCACTAACTGTGATAATCCACGGCATGCTTTTAATCTCCACACCAGAGGAATAATCCACCGTGGTGCTGACTCTCTACTCGTTAATGAAGAGGCACTAGCATTGATTCAACTCAACAGAAAGTCTTCACAGGAGCTCGAACAACTGCCTATGTTAACCGCTGACATCCACTTTCACCTGCAGGAGTTTAGTGCCGGCTGTTTCTGCTTCAGGTTTGGTGGCAGGTGTTGAAAGCGTAAATATCCTGGCTTGAACCGGCAGCCTGAACAGAGCCAACGCTCGGATGAAATTCCATGAATCCGTTGAGTTCGGTAGACTCTGAATATATCACTAAATCTGTAGCGTCTAAGCTAACTTGTTTTGCGACTGAGTACCTCTAAGCATATTAAGGTGAGGCAGCTGAGTTATATTTGTGATTGCAGCCAGAGATTGTCTGCTTGGGTGTTTAAAAAGTTCAGTTTATGGTACAGGACGAAGTAATCAGAACTATACCACTCCAAAGAGTCCACCGGCGACTGTTTGGGAGCGTTGATCAGAATCGGTGGTAATGGCTGGTGACTGGTGCACGTGTGTGTGTGTGTGTGTGTGTGTGTGTGTGTGTGTGTGTGTGTGTGTGTGTGGAGTGGAACAGGCCGGTACAGTGGAGAGCTTGTTCTTGGAGTAAATAAAGGCGGCTGTGACTGACACTGAGCCAGCAGGGCCAGGCCACAGGGCTCACCCAAACAAAACACTCCAATCTCTCACCACTGCTCTCCGCTGCTCCCAAAGGGCCTTGATTGATTGATTCGCCGGCCAATCAGGGAACATTGATCTTGAGAAGTCAACTCCCCCCCCCCCTCTCCCCACACCTTTACCCCAAACTCCCCAGGCCTCCTGTGTGTCCATTCATCTGCTGGCTGTCAGAAGAATTCACTGGAGGGCCGTATGTGCAGACCCACACTCTTAAACACACTTCCACAGCGCTCGCAGAGAAAACACTTTGATGTGCTTCACATCGATGTGGAACCCTCCGGCATCCTGCAGCTGCTTGGGCGTCCAATCAGGATGCTCAGCCGTCATTCATGGACACGTTCAGTGATGATTGCATGATAAGTAATCTGGTTTATATCATATAGAAACAAGATTAAATAAAGGAAGTAGAACACTGTGCATGCTGCATTAGCCTCAGTGGGTTTACTTGAACATGATGGTTGTTTAAAGGCTTAACGAGAGGAATGAATTAATGTAACTATCAATAAATATGGAACACAGTGTGGTTCAGGTTAGAAGGCAGCAAAACAGATAAGAAGAGAAATGAGGATACTGATTCATTGGTGGTCGGTGTGATGCTTCCTTTGGTGGCCGTTTCCATCTCCCATTAAAGATGTGATAACGCTGTATATAAGTCATTTCAGATTGGCTCTGTCTCCACAGCTGCTCATTCACCTCACCTAGCAGTTTGATGCTTGATGAGCTCCCAGCACATTTAACCAGTTCCCTTTTACTCCCCGTCTGACAGATCGTCTCAGTGCATTGTCTTAGCTTTCTCATGCTGCGTTATAAATGTCTTGGGTCATTTTGACCTGGTCTGGATTTTGCCCCAGCCTGACCCCCTGTCACTCTGTTTGCCTGTCTGGATTTGTATCCTTTCATTGAACTTGACATGCTTTGAGTGCGGGCTCATGGGTAGAGAACGAGCAGGGAGACAAGGAGGCGTGTGATTGGTTCATCAGGTTGGTACCTCGTGGCAGACATTGGTCGAAGTCTTTACTGGCTTCCAAACTGCTACAGATGATGGATTTTCTTTGTTCCTTTTTCAGAGAACATGGGTTATTAATTTCTGTCAGGACCTAAAGACACTTTCAACCAAAACTTAAAACCTAAATATATCTGGAGAAAAAGGCCGACCCTGGCTTTAAGAGTTGAGTTAAGAAGGAGTGATAGACATGGAGTGGAACACGGCTGAATATTTGTCAAATAAACCCAAAATGTGCCCAGAATCGAACACGAGCTACCTCAGCTGTGAAATGTTTCAACAGGCTTCTATTAGTGTGTATCTTCAAATTGCAGCTATTGGCACACAGAACAACATTTCAGCTCTTTGAGGCTTTTATCTGCTTGAATTTCACCCAATTTATTTTCCAGGCCTGTGGCGTTGTCGTTAAACGTCTTAGAAAGGCGTGCCATATTAAAACTTAACCAACTTTAATTACTGTACTAATTAATGAACATGTTCTTTAAAAAAGTTTTAATGAAAAATACAAGTTTGTACCCGGTTTGTGGCTTCAGTCACGACATCATTCAATAACATCCAGCAGATATTTCAGATTTCATCAGTCTTAAACACTTTCAAATCAAATTATTGAACCGACGCCTGTCTCTCTTTGTAAACCAGTGAACGTCACCACTTCACCTTGGTTTCCCAACCAATCACAAAAGTGGTGGCTAACTAAAAATCAATGGATCAATACGAGAGAGAGAGAGAGAGAGAGAGAGAGAGAGAGAGAGAGAGAGAGTGAAGTGGTGCCTCTTCCCAGGAGAACATCTTTGAGTTGTGCAACAGCTGTGTTGAATACTTGATTTTGATTGGCCAATCATATATAGCAATGTTGTGTTCTAACAGACCATTATTAAGAAAGGCACTTGTGTTGATGAGCATGATCCTCTGTCAGCAGCCTATCGTGGATTTTGTCCTCTCAGCGTGATGGACAAGGTGTCTTTGCATTGTCTGCTGGTAAAGACAGCAGTTTGGTTTTCCAAGTGTGGCTAATGTTAGCTGTGCGCCGCTAGCCTTTGGTTCTCCTCTTGTAAATGTGGTTTCACATTGCTCCCATTGTCACATTGTTTAACTGAACATCCATCAAACTTCTGTCAGACTGCGCTGCTTCTGCTGTTTACATCCAGGTCGTGTACCATGCAGAGCAGGCCAATTAACCAGAGCTGCTGTCAGTCCACCGGCGTGTGGTTTGGGTGTCAGTTGAGCTTTACATTTGACCCACATCGCCGGCCAACGTAAAATAATAGACTATAAATTCTGGTGCCAGCTGTCAAGTGTGAACATGTTTAATCCGTCAGTGGCTCACATCCCGACTCCTGACCAAGACTTGTGCTGTTTGAAGAGTGAACAAGAGTGAACCATAGAGTACAGACAGGATGATGGTATTCATAGTGACATATAGCGTGATTGTCCGATATTATCAGATGCATTGGACTCCATATCTGCCGGCATGTTCTGCATCTTTTCCTGAACACTGATGGTTGTCCTATTATCACGACTGTTAGCTTTCAACACTCTCACACTTGTCTCTTGTGTGCAGGTTTAGCATTCATATGTAGATTTCTTTTAAATAATAAAGTTGTGATTTGACTTGTTTCAGCCCTTTGAATATTTTTTGAATAACACTGTTTACTTGGCCTTGAGTGAATATTATTCACTGTGAAGCGATGATAATAAATGTTTTTTTTCCCCATTCAAACGGCTTCATTGATTCTCTTTTTGTCAACAGTAATAAAAGAGCTAACAGAGAGTTTTTCTCTCTTCTTGAACAGACTGTAAAAGATGTGATTTGTCCCCCTGCTAATTCTGAATGTGTTGCTGCGTCTGTGTCATGGTGACTGGAAGTGATTCAACCCCGATACGTCTCTAACCAGTTGTGTGTCTTGTCGTTCACAGGTGGGATTTTTGAGTCTGTTGAGAGTGGCCCGTCAGGCGCGGAGGAACTAGCCTTTAAATTTGCTTTAAACACAATCAACAGGAACCGAACCTTACTGCCAAACACCACGCTCACCTACGACATCCAGAGGATAAACATCTATGACAGCTTCGAAGCCTCCAGGAAAGGTATTTACGTGCCTGTGATTGGAAGAGCCGCCTCCAGTCTGGCATGCCTGTGTGTGTGAATGTTTAAATCTATACGTGAGGCTGAGTGTGTGTGTGTGTGTGTGTGTGTGTGTGTGTGTGTGTGTGTGTGTGTGTGAGAGCACATTTCCAATTTCATAACTGCTTAGAATTGTAAATGTATTCCCCGTTGGAGACTTGCGAGCTGCGCTGCCTCAGATTGGGACAATTATAATCAGGCGGGGAAGGATAGGCTGAGCACTTGAGATGTAAACAGAGAGAATTGATTGGTTCCAGGTAATGACTCAGTAGCAGTAATTCAAAGACCTGTTTGGCCACCAGAGACTGCCAATAAAGTGCTATAATCTATCAGTTTTGTGCATGCATCAGGCTGACATTTCAAGTCACTTGTCAATTACGGGCCATTATATCCCGTCTCCGGGATTTAACCTTACCTCTACATCAAAAAGGATGATTGGAGTGTACAGTACAGCTGTTATGATACTGTGGAGTTTTTCTTCAATGAAAATTGTCTGTTGAAACAGTATGGTTGAAACTCCAGCATGTGGTGTTCATGGATAAAAATAACTACTATGTGTTGCCTCATTGATGCATTGATTGAGTGTTTGGACAGCGACAAAGATTATACCCTATCTGGGGCTTTGCCATAGAGGTCCTAAAGGTCCTGACGCACCGAGCAGAAGGTGAGGAACTCGTGCCGTCGAAGGCCGACTGTGGCGTCGCTTCATGATCAATTTAGCAGAGAAAAGAACAAGCGGAAGGGGAAGTCAGACACCCATACAACATTAAAACATCCGATTTATTTTCAGACTAAAACACTCCGTTTTTGACGCTTGAGGTCTCGGGACATTTTATACCACATACGGCACATTATCTCATATTATGTGGCGAGTGAATCTGTATAATTACGGCAGGGTTCCCTTTGTCTCTGCACTCCAGCTGCCTGGCTGCGCTCTCCGTGCTGCAGACGGAGAACGCAGCCGGTGGGTGATGACGGACGAGCGTGCTCAGAGCCGTCACGCACCAGAGCGGACACACAATGCACACCGATCTGGTGGAATTGAGGGGTCAGGATGCTTTTTTTCTTGGCCAATAAGTTGCACTTGAATGCTCCGCAAGCTGAAGGCCAACCACCCCACATACTGTGCGTGTGCATGATATGTAATACCTCTCCATGCCAGTAGGGGGCGGTAATCTGTAATCATCACTCCAAAAAGGGGAAACTTGAAGAAGACGTGGACAGAGAAGAATACAGATATATAAAACCATTGTAATAGTGTACATGTAAATGTAATCAAGAATAATGGCTGATAAACAACTTCAACTTTAAATTGATTGGAAAGTTGAAGTTGTTGAACTTCCTTTCGTCAATTCCATTTTATTTCCCTGTACACTGATTCGCTCAACTGAACAGCCAATCTCACCGCGCCAACACCGACCAACAGCGAGTCAACATCGAATCGGCCAAAGAAAGGCAGCGAGGGGTTAATATGTATCGACAGACAACAGTCTCCTCGGTGTGTCAGGGCCTTAACAGGCAGATTATTTTGGTCCCCATGAAAAGATGTCTTGTTGGGCCCTTCGATAGCCTCAGCCAATCACACCTCCATTACACTGATGACCCACAAAAGCATTAAACTGAGGTTGCTGACAATGTTTCTTTCACTACTTTTAAATCTAGCACTACACTTTGAATGGATACAATCTCTTTTAGTGCTGATTGACACAAAGCACTCGAGCTTTAAAACCGTTTTTGTTATAAGAAAAGTTCTTCAAAAGAAAATGAGTTGGTCAGAAATTGCAAGCAAACTCCAGCTAACCGTCCAAATTGCACAAATACAAGGGCAACATTTCGGTAAGGAAGAGTTGCCAATGTATTTGTACAATTTAGACAGTGTGCAGAAAATTTCCTGCAAATCTTTGGTGATTCCCCAACATTGAGTGCTGAGGACGTCGATGTCTGTCGGTATGGAAACAGGTATCAATAAGGTTGTTTTTTTTAATTAATTAATTAATTAGAGCTATAATTAAGATTCTACTTTAGACTACTTTAAAAACGTCCTCTTAAAAACAATAGTCATTACGGTTTTTATCGAGCATCCTGTTTATTTATGCAGCATATTTGACCTTTGTATTGGCCTTTACAGTTAGAAACAAATCAACCAAAAACGTGTAGATTTATTTCAGGTCCATTGAGGACCCTTTCTTCCATTCAGGGAGTCAGTCCCATATTCCCACCAACCACGATGCCCATTCTTTGATTGAAACAGGAAATATGTTTGGTATTCCAGGTAAACTGATAAGTATAGAAAATGATTTAAACCAGGAGAGTAGAAATCTAACCAGTCAATATTTTCCCTCCTCCAGCCTGCGACCAGCTCTCTCTGGGGGTGGCAGCAATCTTTGGACCGTCCCACAGTTCCTCTGCTAACGCGGTCCAGTCCATATGTAACGCCCTGGGAGTCCCTCACATCCAAACCAAGTGGAAACACCAGGTATCGGACAACAGAGACGTTTTCTACGTCAGCCTGTATCCAGACTTCTCCTCTCTGAGCCGGGCCATCCTGGACCTGGTCCACTTCTTTAAATGGAAGACGGTCACTGTGGTTTATGACGACAGCACTGGTAAGAAGACAACATTTCCCTCTGCTTTGAACCACTGCTTTCATCACTCATTTCAGTCCAGTAAATGTGTGCACAAACAGGCTGTTTGGAGATGTTCCCTTCATGACATCACAAAGGGCAGTAGCCCCTCCCCCAGGTAGGTGACACTCCCACAGCTAGGTGTTTGTTCTGCCCCCTGAGTCTGCCTTCTCACTGTAAACAATAGGACATGGAGCCAGAAAGCAGCGAGTACACCCGAGCCCTTCCAGAGAGGGGGCGTGGTCAGACACAGCTCATTTACATATTTAAAGCTACAGACACGGAAACAGCCTGTTCTGAGCAGGGCTGAAATAGAGGGGTTTATAGACATGATCAAATACAGGATCAGAGTGGATTTACAACAACACACTTCACAAATGTTTAGAGGAGCGCTGACACTTATTTAAACTGAAGAGTAGGAGGAGAATATGTGACCTTTAAAGTCTTTTTTGACCCTTTAATCTATTTTATAAAACAAATAAATCGTTTCTCTGGATTAATGAGATGCTGCTTATAAGTCCTCAACTCTTTCTTTTCTTGACCTGAAAGTTATTCTTATACCATCTGCATTTCTCCCGACATGTATTGGCCTCTTGTTGTGTCTCAAGCTGAGAAAATAGTTCAACATAAATTAAAGTTTTTCTTGTTGAACACCAGCCTGTTTGTCCTGGTGTAGTTGAGCATTATCATCCGTCGTTGTTCCATAATTCATGGATGTCAGAGTTTGTTTGTGAGGCTGCAGAAGACAGGCTTTTCTTGTAACTCAGGGAAGTAGACCTTGTTCAAACCCTGCTATTGTTGCAGTCCAGGTCACTGAGCGACAAATAAGCCAGCAGGCTGGGTACATGTACCATATGCCAGGGGTCAGAGTGTGCCAGCCTGGAGACAGGCTGCCAGGCCTCCGTGAGCTCCTTCCAACGCACACACAGGGACTACTGTTGCCCTGAGCACAGTACTGTGTGTGTGTTCACGGTGTTTAGCATTCAGGACAGCTTAACTTGGCTGTTAGAAGCCCTATCATATGGTAATTCATGTGTTAGATTACAAACAAGACAATTAATCCTCCCCAAAAAGCTGCTTTGGAAATTAAATGCTGTTAATGAACTCCTTTAATTACAGTACACAAATATTTCTCTCACCAGTTCTCATGTCCACAATAAGGCTAGCATGCACACACACACACACACACACACACACACACACACACACACACACACACACACACACACACACACACACACACACATCATACTAGGTGTGTTAGTATGGACACTAATGTTAGGAATAAAAGCCTGAAGAAAAAGGCTTCTTGTAAATACAGTCAAGACCACACTAACCCGAGACATAAGAGACACTGGAGTGCTCCGAGACTGAGACACACCATGACCAGGGCAGGACAAGACCAAGACAAAACCAGGAACAGGGCAAGACAAGGCCAAGACAAAACCAAGACCAGAGCAGGTCAAGGCCGAGACAAAACCAAGACCAGGGCAGGACAAGACCAAGACAAAACCAAGACCAGGGCAAGACAAGGCCAAGACAAAACCAAGACCAGGGCAGGACAAGGCCAAGACAAAACCAAGACCAGGGCAGGACAAATCCAAGACAAAACCAAGACCAGGGCAGGACAAGGCAAAGACAAAACCAAGACCAGGGCAGGACAAGGCCAAGACAAAACCAAGACCAGGGCAGGACAAATCCAAGACAAAACCAAGACCAGGGCAGGACAAGGCAAAGACAAAACCAAGACCAAGGCAGGACAAGGCCAAGACAAAACCAAGACCAGGGCAGGACAAGGCAAAGACAAAACCAAGACCAAGGCAGGACAAGGCCAAGACAAAACCAAGACCAGGGCAGGACAAGGCCAAGACAAAACCAGGACCAGGGCAGGACAAGGCCAAGACAAAACCAGGACCAGGGTAGGACAAGGCCAAGACAAAACCAGGACCAGGGCAGGACAAGGCCAAGACAAAACCAGGACCAGGGCAGGACAAGGCCAAGACAAAACCAAGACCAGGGCAGGACAAGGCCAAGACAAAACCAAGACCAGGGCAAGGTGAGACTGAGACAAAACCAAGACCAGGGCAAGGTGAGACTGAGACAAAACCAACATTTTTAGGGATTGAGAGCAAGACCAAGACCATTAACCCTTTGAGTCCTGAGCCACATTTTGCCAAAACAACTACAAACGCTTTCGATTTGGAGACGAGACCTTCAAAACGAGGTCTCGAGACAAAGACAAAACCCCTGGATCAGACGACTGATCTGATCCAGCCCATTCACAGTCCAACCAGGAGGCGGGGTTTAGGTTTGTTTATTCCCTGCACATCAGTTACAGGAGAAGTTCTGCTGAGCTTTCAGCTTAACCAGGAAGAAAAAAGGGAACAAGTCTGGTTCTCAGTCCACCATGTAGGCCACTTTAAAATAATACAGACGAGGTGAGTGAGGAGGAGAAGTAAATCTCTGGCACGGAGCGAGGAGGCGAGCGTAGGAGCAACGCTGACTCTGCTGTGCTTCAACCCAAACGAGAGCGCAAAATAAGAACCAGACAGTGGGGACTGTTTGAGCTCAGCTTGATCTGGATATGACTTTATGTAAACACTGGCAGAAAGAGGAGGGGCTTGTTGAACCGATACGAGAGCTTGTATCCTCACTGGAAGGTTGAGACCACAACACCTGCTTACAGGATCAGGTCACGAAGGAAGCCTGTTGAACATAGCAGTAAGAGTACAGGCATCCAAATCGTCCTCAAATAGAAGCTAGTGCTAAAGAGTCATAACGTTTGAATCCCTCATGGTTGGTTCAGGTTTTTTGGTTTCTTTTTTGCAAAGTCTCTGTTAGTTAAAGCACGCTAAATGTCAGCAATCAGTTTATTTACTGATGACATTTCTTATGTTGTCGTTGTCCTCAGTGTTGGCCGATGCTTCGGGGAATAATCATATAATAAATAAACAGCTCTTGGTTAATCGTGGAAACAGAAACAAACTGTGTTTTTTTATTTTTTATTTGATTGCCTCTTCAGGCTCTTCTACGTCGGTGCATCTGCCTCCTTTAAGAAACAAAGCTGGACCAAGTGTATTTGAGCTGATTAAAGCCATCAAGGAGTGATCCACTTTAAGGTTTTGGATCTGCATGACGGAGACTGTGCGAACCTGCTCGGCCATATTATTCCCCAGCAGTAGAATCCTGTGACACCTTTAAGCCGGCCTGTGTGAAAACGTGCTCGCTCCCGCTTTAAGTAAAACTTGGTTTGGCCTGCAGGTCTCGTCGGGAGGAATTGATCGCGGCTGATCCCGTCACCTCCGTTAATTAAGTTGTAAAGAGGACACGGCTGGTTCACTATGGGGTTAATAGTGGCTTGATTTTTCTGTCCTGGAGATGGGAAATGAGATCCTGGCCTGACCCACAAACGGCTTCTCATTGTCGCCATTAACACAGGTGATCTGATAGCAGTGATGGTGCACAGTGAGGGCCGAGCCCGTCTGAGTCACTGAGGAGTTTCAGACAGGATTCTATCTCATTTAAATCTTTTTTTTTTTGCACTTGTTTCGAGAGGAACATTACGGAGAAAAGTCAGTGCAGCAAAACATTTATATTATCATATAATTCTCCCGGGTCCCCCCCCGTCCCCCCCGTCCCCTCCCAACTGCTGTTCTGAAGCGCGCCTGTGTTTGGAAATGGGGACATAAAAGATGTAGGAAACAACCTCTCTCTTTGTGCTGTTTCTCCACCAAGCGGGGAGCAAACAAGCAAATCAATAACCATAATGGGACTCCTCTAACGGCTCAACTTTATAATGGCAAAACTGAGACGGCAGCAGCATGTGTTATAGCTCTCGCAGCCAACCATAACACCCATACGACTACCTGCACGCTGCTGCTGCTGCTGCTGCTGCTGCAGAAGGTTTGATTAGGCCATAAGGGAGAGCAGGCGTGTGTGCAATAAAACACGGGCTCACAAAGAGCTGTTCCTCTCTGATCTGTTCACAGTGAGGAGTCCACACTAAAACAAAACTGTCTTTAGTTGATGGCGGCCGTGACTGCTGCTGTGGGGGTTTTAGGTTACATAATGCCTCAGTGTGCCGCAGAAAAGGCCGTTATTGGTTTGAAGAAATTCACTCAAAGTCAAAATAAGCAGAATAACCTGAATCATGCAGCCACGCACCGCAGGAGGGCTGTGAATGTTGCACACCAATCTGGGAAAAAGTATCTCAAATATTTACTGTCGAATCAGGAGTATTTGTCGGAGGTCTCCCAGAGGGCCGAGTCCTTCTCAAAGCCAGCAGTCGTTTTAAAGGTGGAGTTAGCCGGAGCTCATCTCTCCTGGAAGTGCACACTCACTCCAGAACGTGGCGTGCATGTTTACTGCTTGTACCGACACTGCAAGCTAGCACACGCCAGCACAAACTAACCGTGTGCATGTCCAACAGGCTAACACGCTAACCCAAGGTTAGCCTTAGAACAAGCTTTATCCGCTTGGCGTTGGCCTCGCTGTGATTCTCATATTCACCAGTTTGAGTCGTGTTCAGTCTCTAAATGGTATCTACTCCTGAACTCACCTGCGCTGTCATTGGCTGGAGGAAACACAACAGCTTCCACCCAGAAAAACCTCCAAGAGTCAACGAAAACAACCCAGAAGAGTGAAATCCAGTCAGAGGACACGGTCACGCATGTACGGAGGCCTAGAAGGGATGTTTTACTTTCTCTTTGTATCGGTTTATTTTTTAGGGAAAAGCTGCTGACTCTGTCTTTCACTCTGAACACAGGAGTTACTGATCTTCAGTTTAGACGTCGTGGTACAATCTAGGTCAGGGGTGTCCAAAGTGCGGCCCCGGGGCCATTTGTGGCCCTTGAGGGGAAATTTTGCGGCCCCCGACTTTATTTGAAGAATCAGAAGATTTTAACCCGAGGCCTCGTTCAGATGGCAGATTTAGTTATTTTTCTTTTTCATGTTTGCGAGGCCTGAAAGATTTTCATAAACTATTAAATCTTAAGTAAAATGTTTTTTTTTCTTTATTTTTTCAACAGCTTTGAATATTTTCCAAAATTTTAGTTCTCTATGAAATGAAACGTTGCATCATGTTTGCAAACAAGCCGACTGTTGTTTAACCATTTAATAACCTGAGCTAAATACAAAAAGCTCATAAAAAGAATAACCACGTTACAACTAAAAACTAAAAGAAGTTATTTCCTTTTATTAAAGGGTTTCTTTTCATTCTGATCTACAAAGCCTGACTATGTTTTCAAAAACATGACAACAAAATAGTTTCTCACTGCAATTATTTATTGTGTTTTTACATTGTTTTTGTAGAGGTCAAAATACATAAAGTTCCTATATATATATATTATTTATTACACAGCACCTGTGGCCACCAGTGATCTAGGTGAACCCATTAAACCCACAAAGTCACATGTAGCACTTGTGTCAAATGAGTGTCTAAGTTTAGCTACTGGACCAGTTCTAGGCTCTGTTCGAGTGGGGTAACAAAATAAAAATAACACCAGAGACCATATACTTTAAACAAAAGCCGGCACTTTACTGAAGTTAACACAGAATTAAGACAGAACAGTATAACTGTTTAAATGTATAGAAACACTCCTGCAGGTAAAATAAAATGTAAAGGTAAGTCACTTTAGTTCCCTTTTTTAGGTTTCCTATTTTGTGATCAGACCGGTCTGTAAATATTTCCTTTGTTTCTTAGGTTTTAAGTTTGTACCTATTTTAAGTTTCTTGTCTTCCCTCTTCACAGATTAAAGACACATATGAAAATGAAATAATCACAATTACACTACGTTCACAAGTGACAATCATGAACAAACAGTATAAATGTAAACCTCAATTTCAGTTCAGTTCAGTTCAAAGTTATCTTCTCGAATTCGATTCAGTTCAAGTCAGCTTCTTAAATTCAGCTCAATTCAAAAACAAAAAGGGTCCAATACTCCTACCGCTCTGGCAGCGAGTTCACCAACAGTCCAACCGTAGCAGCGAATTCTCCCACTGGAACGATGAAAGTGATGTCTTGCTTCTAGAAACGATGTCCTTGGGTTTGGCTCGCCATCTTGTGTCCCGCGTCGCGTGTCGTCTCACACAGCGGTAGAAAAGCTAATTTTCTCAAACACTTTCCAAGTAAACAAAATCAAGAACTGTTGCACTAAACTCAGTCACAACATTCGTTTTATCAATCACCATGTAGGTGTCGATTTTCAGCTTAAATAAACTTCTTTCACTGTATTTTTCTCACTGTTTTCTCTTTAGCCTTTCGCTAGCTTCTCTCTCTCCTTCTCTCACTCGTGCGTCTGTCTTGCACGCGCTCCACACACAGAGAGCAGCGTATCTCTTAAAGAGACAGCGTCTATTATTTTTTCACAGCCATAACTTTATTTAACTTTCTTAATTAAACGTTTTGACTGTTTTAACACACACTGAATGAATTAAACATGCATCTACTTTTTTTAAGGATTGTTATTTATGCGTTTCAGTTTGTAAATAGTTTAACTGAATGAGATATGTGTAACTTTTTCTTAATAATTAACCTATTTATGCATTTTAACAATGTATTCTCTATTTATTCAATTTCTTGTTAATGTGACTTTTCCAAGTGGGTTACATCCTCCCCACTTTACCTAATGCACGTCCCTGTGCATTACCTTAAAGACTACACTGTAAAAACTGCATGGGGTTGTTGGAAGCTACGTTCTACAAATGCGTCTGTAAATGCTTCACTCAATCCTTGAAATAAAGATTGAACTATTGTAACCAGTGGATTACCTAGCTCAGGGTAAGTCAGTCGTTTTGGTGCTTGTCGGTCTCTAATGGATTTTCTTAGAGCTTCATTTCGGTCTGCACCCTCTTCACTGTCATTCGTTTCTGCAAGGTTCTGTGTAGGAGAACAAACTGTGTTCAGATTTTCTCCAGGTAGAGGTTGAAGGTTTTTTCCAACAGGCAGACTGTCCTCTATTGGATCAGGTAAGTTGTCATCTGCATGATCAGGTATGTTGATTTCTCCAAGATCAGGTTGATTGATGTCTCCAGAATCTGATAAGTTGGGACCTCCAAGATCAGGTGAGTTTAAGTCACAAGTATCTTCAGGGAAAGTCTCAGCTGCACCTGAAGGATCTTGTTCAATAGAAGTCAAGTTTTGAGAAGGTTCAATGTCTTCTGAGACGTTCTCCACAGTTTCAGTAGGATAAGTGAATCCTAGAGTTTCAACTGTTAAGTTCTTATCATTGAAATGATCATATTCTTCAGGATCACATCGGGATTCATTGTCATCCACTTCTGAAGTGTCAACTTCTGGATGCTGTCGAGTTCTTGGCCGTTTTGGAGTCTTTGGTGTGTCATTTTCAGTTTCAACAGGATCCATAGGTAGGTATCCGCATGGAAGCAAAAGGTCACGATGAAGAGTTCTCTGTGGACCTTCTCCAGCCTCAGGTTTCACAACATATACTGGAATGTCCCCACACTGTCTCAGGACAACATATACATCTGACTCCCACTTGTCAGCTAACTTATGTTTCCCTCTTAAGCGGACATTTCTGACTAAGACTCTGTCGTCTTTTCTCAGAGTAGACTCAACAACATGTTTATCAAATCTTGCTTTATTGCGATCTGCGACCTTTTTTGCATTCTCTGAAGCAACTCGATAGCTCGTCTCAAGATGAGATTTCAAGTTCTGATAGTACTGAGAATGTGACACTGGTTGGTGATGAACTGGCAAACCGAAAGCTAGGTCAACCGGTAACCTTGGCTGTCGCCCGAACATCAACTCATAGGGGGAAAAACCTGTCACTTCGTTCTTAGTACAGTTGTAGGCGTGTACTAATGGCTTTACATGATCACGCCAGTGACTCTTTTTCTGATTGTCAAGGGTTCCCAGCATGTTGAGTAGGGTCCTATTGAAACGCTCTACAGGATTCCCTCTCGGGTGGTAGGGTGTGGTTCTGATTTTCTGGGTACCTATGAGCTCACACAGTTCTTTTATCGTTCGGGACTCAAAGTCTGGGCCTTGGTCACTATGAAGCCTTTCAGGGATACCATAGTGAACTAGAAAGTTATCCCATAAGCACTTAGCTACAGTTAGAGCTTTTTGGTTTCGAGTAGGGACTGCTACTGCATACTTTGTAAAGTGATCTGTAATGACCAAAATGTCTTTGGTGTTACTTGAATCTGGTTCAATCGAAAGGAAATCCATACACACTAGCTCAAGTGGTCTAGTAACTGCGATGTTAACAAGTGGTGCAGCTCTCTCAGGTAAGGATTTACGACGTATGCAGCGACTACAGGTCTTTACTCTCTTTTCAACATCAGCTGACATTCTGGGCCAATAGAACCGTGTTCTTACCAAATCTAGAGTACGCTCCAAGCCCATGTGCCCAATGTCATCATGTAAGCTCTTTAAGACTAAAGGCCTCAACTCCTCTGGGAGCACAAGTTGGTAAGTTGTCTGTGCACTTTCTTGTCGCTTTCTGTATAGTACGCCATCCAATAGTTCTAGCCTGTTCCATTCTCTTAAGAGCAGACCAAGCTCTGGGAGCTCCTTTCTCACACTTAGTGGAGGTTTTTCTCCAGACTCCATCTGGTAGATGACTTGTCGGATGATGTTATCGGCTCTTTGTTTCTCTGTCAACTCAGCTGCTGTGAATTGAGGTATGATGGATGATCCACCGAGCTGTTCTTCATCTCTAAAGCTAGCTGGTATGGCTTTTGGATGATGAGCAAGTGACATGATCAATACAGTCTCAGGTAATGCCTTTGTAGATTCATCATTGAAAGAGTAATGGACTAAGTGTTTCTCACAAATGGCTTTGACTGTGTTCTCTGTTATCAGATTTGAGTCGTCAGGTTTAGACAAGTGTTTTTCAGCAAACTTACTTATCCTCTCCATCTCTTTTTGTGATGTTAAGTCATTAATCAAACCACTATGTGGTCTTCTGGATAGTCCATCAGCGTCTTGGTTTAGTTTCCCTGCTCTGTATTGCAGTTGAAAGTCAAATGTTGACAAAGCAGAAAGCCATCGGTAGCTTGTCGCGTCGAGTCTGGCAGAAGTAAGGATATAGGTTAACGGGTTGCTGTCAGTAACAACAAGGAAGGGACTACCATACAAATAGTCTTGGAACTTCTCAGTTACTGCCCACTTAAGGGCAAGGAACTCTAATTTGTGAGCCGGATACCTGGCTTCACACTGTGATAAGCCACGGCTTGCGTAAGCTATGACCCGTCTGTGTCCTTGCTGATCTTGATACAGGGCAGCACCTAATCCAACAGTGCTTGCGTCTGTATGTAAAACATATTGTAGTTTGGGATCAGCGAACCCCAGAACTGGAGCTGTCGTCAACTTTTCAATGACAGTCTCAAATGCAACTTGGCATTCAGCTGTCCACCTATCACCGAAAATGTCTTTGGGGTTGAGATACTTCTCTTTGTCCACCTTGTGACTGTTGTTCTTCCGCAGTGGCGGATACCCAGCAGTGAGTGCATTGAGAGGTTTCACAACCTTTGAGTAGTCTTGAATGAATCGGCGGTAATAGCCGCAGAATCCCAGGAAGGTTCTAAGTTCCTTTAAAGTGGTTGGTTTTGGCCAAGTTTTAAGTGAGGCTATCTTTTCGGGGTCAGTCTCAATGCCTTTCTCAGATACAATGTGCCCTAGATACTTAACTGATGACTGAAAGAACTTACACTTATCAGGGGACAATTTCAGTCCGTATTCCCTCAATCTGTTTAGTACATTGAGCAATCGCTCTTCATGTTCCTCCAGTGTTTGAGAAAAGACAATGAGGTCATCGATAAAGACAAGGGCCTGTTTCAGGTTTAGTTCACCAATGCAACGCTCCATAAGCCTTTGGAAGGTGCTGGGAGCATTTGTGATTCCCTGTGGCATCCTGTTAAACTCAAAGAAACCTAGAGGGCAGACAAATCCAGTTTTTTGTTTGTCTGACTCTTCCATCTCGATTTGGTAGAAGCCAGATTTGAGATCAAGGACGGAAAACCACTTGGATCCATTCAGCACTGAGAAACACTCCTCCAAGTTTGGTAAGGCATAGGAGTCTTTTACTGTTTGAAGGTTAAGCTTTCTGTAGTCCACACAGAGTCTGACATCCCCATTCTTTTTCCTGACGACAACTATCGGTGAGGAGAAAGGAGACTCTGACTCACGGATGATTTCTGCATCAAGTAGTTCCTGTAGATGTTTTCGTACAGCTTCGATGTCTTGTGGATGTATCGGCCTCGCTTTGTGCTTGAATGGTGTCTCATTGCTGAGTTTTATGTGGTGTTTTATTTTTTCAGTGCGCCCAAAGTCGAGGTCATGCTGTGCGAACACATCTGGCATGGAGTTGAGCTTTTCAGTGACACGTTGTTTCCATTCATTGGGTATTGGAGAGTTCGTAAAGTCAAATTGAATCTGTGACTTTGGTTCAGACTTTGAAGTGTCTGACTTGTCAGTTGTAATGGGCTGGACACTTTGAATGGCATTTACTTCAGCTATAACACACTTGGGAGAGATGGTGATATCATGGTCTGACTCGTTCTTGAGGATAATTGGTATGCAGCGATGTAGCTTGGATGGTAGGCTTGTTAGACCATTCGTAACTATTAAGCCACCTGGTAGGGGAGAGGTTTTCGGATGTTCAACTATGACCCACTTTCCAGTGTTTGGTGTTCTGCAGTTGACCGATCCATCCACAACTTTGGTCTGGCCAGGGCCAATGATCTCTGGGTCTTGACCGGAGAGTCTCACAACACCAAGGCTGGGGTCAGTTTTTTGTCTGTGTCTCATCTCAAGAGTCTTGAGAACAACCATGTAGCCATAGGGCAATGAGTCAGAGTTCTGAGGGTTTGCGTCGGTGTACTGCTCATAGAGGATGTCTAAGGTGTTAGTGCCTATGAGGACCGATGACAAGGTTGAGCGCATATCAGGTACTATCAAGGCTAAAGTGGGCACCTCAATATCAATGCCGAGGATACTCTTTGGGAATGTGATGGTTACCTCAACATAACCTAAGTAAGGGACATCTTGGCCATTGGCTGCTTCTACTTCTAGCAAGTCTTTAATAGGTCTAATGGATAGGTGTGATAAGTTTTGCTTGTAGAATGACTTTGGAATTGTTGTCACTTGGGACCCTGTGTCTAACAAGCAGTTACAGTCCTTTTCTGCAATTGTCACTTGTGCAGTGGTCTTAGCTCCAATGAGCCCCTTTGGTAACGTCATTATCTTTTGTCTTGAGTGTGAGCATGCAAGTGAAGCTCGTAGTCTCTTTTTGGGACATGTCTCCTGTATATCAGCCCCCATCTGTCCCTCAACAAGGGCTGATTTTAGTTTAAATGGGCAGATTTTGTAGGATTGTTTCTCATCTCCCATATTGACTGTTTCTCCTTCAGCATTTTTCTTTTTGAGGCCACAAGTGATGGGTTTGGTTCAGATTCACATTGAGGCTTTATGTGTCCATCTTCACCACACCTGAAGCAGTACCAAGGTCTTGGCTTGTCGTCGCTCACATTACTTTTGCTAGATCGTGGCTGTTGTGTGTTAGCGCTGTCAGCTGAGAACTTGGTTGTGGCAGTCTGGAAAGGTGCTTTCTTTGAATGTGCCTTGCTGTCTTTTTGTGTGATTCGGGAGAGCTGGGTTTGCAAACTAGCTATTTGCCTTTTCAAGTCTTTCATTTCAGATTTAGAGTCACCATGGGTTTGTGGTGTTGTGTCACACTTTTCAGCACATTCACCACAGGCACTTTGGAAGTGTGAAGACACCTTCTGTCTTGAGACACCAAAGTGCTGCTTCATACGATGCTCTTTGGAGTTACGTTTATCTTCTACTGTTCGAAGTAGTAGGAGGAGTTCTGCAAAGGTAGGTGGGTTTTGCCTCCTTTGTTCTAGCTTTAATTCAGATATTAAGGTATTATCCCAGCAGCCCCTGCAAAATTGTTTCAGAAGCTGGCTGTTCAGATCAGTTACATTTACACCACCTCTCCTGAGAGTGGTGTTTAGCATGACTTGTAGGCGCTGAAGATATGCTGAGGATTTCTCGCCATAGTTTTGCAGTGTGTTCAGAAACTTGGCATAGAGGTCGTCTCCGTCTTCGACTGTGCCGAAAGCAGAGTCTAGAATGTTTAAGTACTTTGATGGAGATGAGTGAGGAGTCAAATGCTTCACAATGTCGACAGCAGGTGACATAAGACTTTCAAGTATTTTTCGTGACTTGAGCAAATCTGATTGGTTTGCGTCACTTAGTAGGAAATCTGCATTTGAACGCCATGTCTCATAATCTACTTCATGGTTTGGACGGGGGGTGCGTCCAGAGAAAGGTCTGAGTCTCACTGAAGTATGAGCTTGTGATATGCCATCTTCACGTTTGACTATATGTTCAACAACAACTTTCTGAAGATCAGATGGGTAAAGGTCGGTCATGCTCAGGATGGGTTGTATCTTTTCGGTGGGAGGTGGTTGGAATGGTGCAGTATCAGGTTCAAGGATTTGAGAATGTTGCGGTTGAGGAACACTGGGCTGAGGACTTACTTGTGCTGCAGCCCCAAAGGCATATCCTTGTGCTTCATCCAAACCTGTTTCTGTTTCTCCTCCTTGGTCGACAGTCTCACCAATGCGAGATAGCTCTCCTTTTAGCACATCTGAAAAGTCTTTGCCAGTCAGTTTTGCTATCTCCTTTAACTCTTTGAGATACACTTCTGTCGCTGATTGGCTAACTGTAGGAATGTAAACATTTGTTAAGGCCTGGATGTGGTAAGTGAGCTTTGCTTGAGTTTTGCTATCAAGCTCATATGGCAGTAAGGGTGAAAGGGCTTGTACAGCTGTGCCATATGTGTACTCTACAATAATCTGTGGGCCTTTATCTTTGTCAGGTAAGTCAACTGGGATCTGTCTCTCAACAGAGCCGTACTGTTTGAGAAAGTCATAAAGTTCTTCATCAGCTTCTGTGTCTGTTATGCCGCTAACTAAGAGTGAGTTTGGAATCTTAACGCCTGTCGCTTTAATTATCTCCATTTTGAATCAATATTTAGTATTTATCTGGTCTCTGGTTAATAACTTTACATCTGTTTTGGCCACTCCTGGCTGGCTCGCCAATTTGTAGCACTTGTGTCAAATGAGTGTCTAAGTTTAGCTACTGGACCAGTTCTAGGCTCTGTTCGAGTGGGGTAACAAAATAAAAATAACACCAGAGACCATATACTTTAAACAAAAGCCGGCACTTTACTGAAGTTAACACAGAATTAAGACAGAACAGTATAACTGTTTAAATGTATAGAAACACTCCTGCAGGTAAAATAAAATGTAAAGGTAAGTCACTTTAGTTCCCTTTTTTAGGTTTCCTATTTTGTGATCAGACCGGTCTGTAAATATTTCCTTTGTTTCTTAGGTTTTAAGTTTGTACCTATTTTAAGTTTCTTGTCTTCCCTCTTCACAGATTAAAGACACATATGAAAATGAAATAATCACAATTACACTACGTTCACAAGTGACAATCATGAACAAACAGTATAAATGTAAACCTCAATTTCAGTTCAGTTCAGTTCAAAGTTATCTTCTCGAATTCGATTCAGTTCAAGTCAGCTTCTTAAATTCAGCTCAATTCAAAAACAAAAAGGGTCCAATACTCCTACCGCTCTGGCAGCGAGTTCACCAACAGTCCAACCGTAGCAGCGAATTCTCCCACTGGAACGATGAAAGTGATGTCTTGCTTCTAGAAACGATGTCCTTGGGTTTGGCTCGCCATCTTGTGTCCCGCGTCGCGTGTCGTCTCACACAGCGGTAGAAAAGCTAATTTTCTCAAACACTTTCCAAGTAAACAAAATCAAGAACTGTTGCACTAAACTCAGTCACAACATTCGTTTTATCAATCACCATGTAGGTGTCGATTTTCAGCTTAAATAAACTTCTTTCACTGTATTTTTCTCACTGTTTTCTCTTTAGCCTTTCGCTAGCTTCTCTCTCTCCTTCTCTCACTCGTGCGTCTGTCTTGCACGCGCTCCACACACAGAGAGCAGCGTATCTCTTAAAGAGACAGCGTCTATTATTTTTTCACAGCCATAACTTTATTTAACTTTCTTAATTAAACGTTTTGACTGTTTTAACACACACTGAATGAATTAAACATGCATCTACTTTTTTTAAGGATTGTTATTTATGCGTTTCAGTTTGTAAATAGTTTAACTGAATGAGATATGTGTAACTTTTTCTTAATAATTAACCTATTTATGCATTTTAACAATGTATTCTCTATTTATTCAATTTCTTGTTAATGTGACTTTTCCAAGTGGGTTACATCCACACACACACACACACACACACACACACACACACACACACTTGATACCACGTGTGCTCATCATGAAAGGTTTCAGGCCAACAAGGTCTGTGACAGCTGATAGTTAGGAGTATTTTCAGTGTACTTCACAGTTCTGGCCAGCAGGGGGCCAGGCAGATATTTAACTGTGGATCAAATCGTTTTGTTTTTCTTGCAAAAGTGCCGCTACGAAGCTCAGCGGTCAAATATCGCTCTAAAATGCTGCTGTTGGACTCAAACTAACATGAGGCTCAAAATCAGATGAGTTCAAGTGTCACATAGAACCAAATAAAAACTAGACTGAAGGACAGAAACAAGAAGCTAATAACCAGGATGAGTGTGGGAGGTAACCTGGTGTGACATGTTCTTCAACAGTAAAGTCAAAGCGTGTGTGTTCAAAGCCTGGTTTCCATGGCAGCAGCATCCTGAGGCCATGCCTGAGGTGACTCAGCTCCTCGCTGTGTGTCAATCTCAGGAACCGTTTGTGAACGCCTGACAGCAACAATAACAACACACACATGTACACAGACACAATTTAGAGTCAGGATTTTTTTTTTTTCTGCCTTGGTGAATTTGACTTTTTCTTCACTGGTGACGCAGTGAAGAAAAAGTTCAGAAAAAAGTTTTCCTGGACTCTCAGTCCTGAAGAGGTCCGCCTGACAGCACGTGCACTACAGGTGCTATGGATGACTGCACGGTGCAAGTCTAAAGTAGACCTTTAAGACAGGCAGGGAATGATTAAGAGCCATGTCTGACATGAGGAGTTCGTGTTCAGAGGGTTTCTGATAAAAACCTGGTGGGATCTCAAAGGGGATTTAAAGTATAAATCAGACCAACGTGGAGAGAAGGGAGCCTGACAGCTGAAATGTTTCCACTTTTAGCTCTCCAGTTCAGTCAGAGACACTTGGGTCAGGTCACCTTAATTGCTTTCAAAGCCTCATTTATTTGATGAGACGGATTATTCCAGAAGTGTCTTGGTGTCTTCATACGTTTTCTTCAACCACCGTAGACTGCACCGAGCCCATTTGAGGTCAGACCTGTGACTCTTCATGTTTAAACTGAAGCTCAGCCTGAGACGCATCATCATCATCAGTAAGTGACGTCGCTGATCCGCACACCGTTAAATAAAACTCTTGTCAGTGTGTTGGCTTTCTTGAAGTTTCCATGTGCAAACTCAGAGCTTTGCCCCCCCTCCCGCCCAGGAAGGCCCAGACCATCATGTCGGGAACCACTTTTGAGTTTTACAGGCCTGAAGTGTGACGTGTAGTCACACACCAATAAATATCAACGATTAACCCTGTCTAACATGTACAGACAACTGAAGAAGCAGCATTTAGCAAAAAAACAAACAAACAAAAGGTGGGTTTTGACATAAGCCCCGCCTCTGGTATGGCAATTAACCAATCAGAGAGGGTGGCACCTGAGGAAGCTTTGGACAGCTTTATGTAGCACTGTAAAAAGACCCAAAGGAAACATGCAACAGCTGATGATGTGAGTTTGAACAAAGCAGCCGAGCTGGAGGGGTGGATGGACCCTAAACGTGTGTGTGCAAACATTCATGAGTTTAAGAGCCTTCAACTTCCCCAAACACAAAACAATAGAGCCTCTGCACAGTTGGTGCCGGGGCCCAAATAAAGTCAAGCTCACCATCTGAGAATTTACAGCAAACTATATCTGCAGCACATTAAAGCATGTGAGTGTGCCTGTTCTGGATAAAGAGACTATATATATTCCACAGTGAGAGTCCTCTCTGTGTACTTCAGAGAGTCCCAGGACCCCCACTGTAATCTGTTTCAATTTAATGTGTGTGTGTGTGTGTGTGTGTGTGTGTCTCCACACCAGCAGCCCCAGTCCCATCACACGCTCGACTTCCACTCAACAGTCTGTATAGAGAGAGGCTCACTGACTGTTCACAATTCACCACGCTAATCCCACTTTTTGCAGAGTTGGAATGCTAATGGAAGCTGCTGCGCTGGTTTCCTGCTCCGACCCTGTTTGATTTTCTTATGTTTGTTATTTTGAGTGAGGGGGAAAATTGGATGGTATTGTGAAAATCAGCGAGTTTTTTTTTTTTTTTTTTCTTTCCTGCTGCTTCTAATGTATTAGACCAACCAGCTGAATCAATGGCAAATGTACCCGAGTGAAACAAAAGAGCATTAATCAATTAAGGGCTAAAAATGTGCCTCTGTTAGGGAACAAGAATTGCTCCAACGTTGACTGGATGAATAATTGAGTCACATCACTAACAGATACAGCGGGCTAATTACAGCAGAGGTCCAACAGAAACATGGAGAGAAGACGCCGATGTTTAATAAAGGATGAGCACATTGGGCATCCAGCTGCCAAGTGGGTTCTTAAGAGCTGACATACTGTGTTTACTGTAGCATCTTAACGGACCGACCAGTAAGAGATCTACTCAGCGAGCTGATGACGCTCTCTGTCTCTGTGAGCAGCCAGTATGTCCTCCTTCTAACTTTAGATTCTGCTCCTGAATGCTCTGGATTGGTTCGGACCAGAGAAGGTAGGCGGGGCTTTGAAGTGACCGAACTATAAAGACAGTATCGAGCCTTTCGCCCTCACACACATTTCTCATGACGTTTTTTAAGACTTGGTTAAGGACTAAAAAAGGTTGTTGACATAATGATAATAATAATAATAATGATTATAATAATAATAATGCTAATAAATTTATTTGTAGCGCACCTTACATTTAAAAGAAAATCTCAAAGTGCTACAAGTAGGCCTACCATAAAACCATTAAAACAATAACAAGCGTCAAGCAATTAAAATCAGGCAGAATTAAGAACCTGAGCATAAAACAAGAGACAAGAAGTTTTTTTATATATTATTTCTAATATTGTAACTGTGTACCTGGGGAAAGAAACAGTTACTAGTGCAGAATCTGCACATGTATACAGTGCGAGCGACCACGGTGCTTTGCACCAGGACAACAAGAGGAGAACATGTCATAAATCCTCCGGTTTGATTTGATGGGCTGCTGAAGTGATACTGACGAGTGCTGCGTCGCTCAAACAAAGCAGGGAAACAGTGGAGAGGCTTTTTAATGTCACGTCTCCGTGTGGTCGGCCTTTTCGTGATGTCACTGAGACTGCAGTCATGTCTTATACAGTCTATGGACAAAGCTTTTACTCTTTAAATGATGTGACTGCCTGTTAGAGAAGCAGCTGCAGTGTCACCAGCTGATTGTTCTTGATTCTCCAGTCGTGGCCTCCTGATGTCTTTTAGTTTGTTAATGTGTCTCTGTTGGACAACATGCATGCTCATGAAGCCATGACACCCTCCAGGTGATTCCTCCAGAGACGAGGCCTGAAGGAAGACTTGTGTCCTTGTATTCCAGAGTCTCCTGTTTGCCTTTTGTGGTGTCGATGGTGACGGTTTATTTATGAAAACAACATCTGGATGGTGCGCTGACAGGGTGTGAAGACAGCACGCCGCACGCCAGATGTGATGCTGAGGCGTAGTCGTGCATCTCTCAGTTTCAAACACGCGTCGGTATATTGTGGTGGAGCGCTAACAATGTGCGCGAGTCGCCTACTGGAGCGTCACTGACACAAACATGTACGAAACACACACCTGTGTAAATGAGCTCAAGTCATTCTTACTGTGTTTAATGATGTTTATTCATGAAGTCCAGCTCCGGGGGAAGCAGGAGACAAGTTACAGCAGACTCTATTCATGATGTAACTTATTGATTATTGGAAAATCTATAGACATACTTGTTTTGGTCTGCACTGGTTGTGTGAGTGTTACACCTTTACCCTCACTCTGATTACATGACGGCGCTTTGGGTGCCTTCAAAATACAAACTTTTTGAGAACCGATTCCAGAGTGCAAACTTTGAAAACGGCAACGTCTCTCAGAATCAGAATCAGTTTTGCTGGCCAGGTACGTTTGTGAATCTGAGAGACGTTTTCAAAGTTTGCACTCTGTAAACGCTTTTCAAAAACTCGTAGAAAACTTGTAGACTGACAATATGCAGTTCCTCTGAAAACAGAGACTGTTCACACATGGATAGAAAAGTTCCAGCCAACGGCCAAGCGTGAGTAGATGGACTAAAACAACAATAGACTGGCACAGGAATGAATCCTAAAACCAAGATGTGAGTTAGCATGTTAGCGCCATGGGTTCCTCACCTCTAAAAGTCAAAGTGGATTTTGAATGTGTTTGTGTTTAGACGCCTGAAATAAGGTCTGTGGTTAACACAAGATGAAGAGATGTTGATGTTTTGTTAGACAAGATAAACGTTAGCTAAGACCCCACTTGTGAACTTTAAAGTTTTTACGCGTACTTAAAATGGCGGTTGCTAACGAGTAGCTAACTGAAACTACAGTGGTTGTCATGGAGACATTAAAACATCATCACACAGTGAGCTCTCTCACTAATCCTCATGTTTTTCAGTGCTCTTGTAAATATTAGTTTAATAAACAACTTATTAAGCTAACGTTTGGCTAGCTTATGAAATCCGCTGATTAGATCGATGAAGCATAACGGTCGTGACGTCAAAATCAACCGACCGCGGTGTAGTTAGCTTGTAGCATAACGTTAGCTTTTTACTTCTCTGGGCTGCATTAACTCTTCAAACTTCATATAAATGATGTTCATCTGTAAAGTTTATCAAGCTGAACAAAACAACAACACATCAGAAACGTGTGTTTGACGCAGAGATTATTTTCTGCAATGATCCAAAAATGCAGAAATCCCAGAGGAGAATTCTCGCTGGAACCCGCGGCGAAGCGACTTCCTACAAAAACACATCATCACTATTCCAGTCTATACTCCTAAATGTAATCCTGTGCTGCTCCCCGTTATTATAATGATCCTCCTCTCCAGCAAACACAGCACAGAATGAGTCCACCTCACTGTGTTTTAAAAAAAAGAGATAAAATAAGACCAACCTGAACAGAATATATTACTCTTGTATATTGCTCAGTTCATGATACACATTTTAAAGGATGTTTAAAAAAAAAATGGCAGCGGGGTGCAGATAGGTCAGATGGTTCCCATGGTATAAACATTACTCATTATAATGCAGCTCGGGACGCATGTGTTATATTTAGATCAAATCAAATGTGTGAATAAGACGGCGGCGGAGGAGGAGGAGGAGGAAGAGGAGGAGGAGGAGACCCAGTGAGACTGCCGGCTCAGGGCCTGTTTGTCCCTTTATGTACATTTGATTTGTCTCTGGGCTACATATAGTCTCTAAACCTATTTGTTCCCATTTTCAAATTAATTACTTGAACTCGTTTTGCAGCAGAAGAAGAACTTTTTCTACCCATTCTCTATCAGCTACCATGTGGGAAGAGCAGATACGTAAAGGGTGGAGTTAATTGCAGAGAAATAGAGTGCTGGCTCGGGGAACAGACTCTTTTCACCGCCGGATGATTTAGTGCCGGTAGAACTTTGGTGTAACTAATAACGAGGACTGTTTCTGCTGCTGCAGCCTGGCCCACATTTACACATTTGCAGAGGCACACGGCGAGAGAGCAAGCAGCGTGCACGTCCTGCCTCCACATTCCCGCACGACTGTTGAAACCTTTGACCGCACGCCTGCTTTAATCTTTCTCCAACGTGTTCAAAGCGTTTAATTGAACATAAATAAGCCAGCCAATGTGGCGGGGGTCACATTAACCTTGACCTGAGAAGTCTGCAGCTCAGTGACTCATCAGCCATTTTTCCCATCATGCAGCGCTGCAGACCGGCTGTCTGGAGGGGATCACTTTAACGTCTTTGGGCCGATGATGATTGAGCAGCCCGGTAAAAGGAGCTGTTCCTCCTCGTCGCCTGTGATGCTCTCAAAAGGGGGGAAGGCTTGAGGGGCCGCTCCCTCACAGGGATATTTATCACAGGCGGGCCGATCTGTTTTACGCTCAGGAGACTCCCAGACGGCCCCTAATAAACGCTTAGAGGGGATGAAATATTCATGCAGAGTTAAATATGGATCCTAGAGCAGTCGCCGCGCATTAAACGCCGTCAATACTGATCAGTGCTGACAAGCCTCTTTGCTCGCACTCCAGAAAGTTCCCGAGCACTCTCCCAGTGGGCTGTGGCTGTAGGTTTTGGAAAGGTATGAAGGAGGACTCATCCGTGCAGAATGGAGGGGGAGATGTGTGTGTGGGGCGAGCGGCAGAGAGGTGCTCTGACACGTGTTTATGATGAGCGAGTGCAGCACTCAGATGTGTCTGCTGCTTTTATCGATGTTAACTAACTAACCGTAAAACACAGATTGCTGCTCCAGCAGCGGAAGCTGTTTCTCTCTCCAAAGACAGCTCACGCAACATCAAGCTCTCATATGAGATTGGACCCGAGTCAAAAAAAACACACACACACACACACACACACACGTACACTTTTATTTATGCAAATGTCTTATTACTGTTTCCTTTGGTGATTTCACACATGCAGCAGATTCCAGAGTGAGCTGTTTCCAAACACGGCCAGACACATTTTTCAAACAGACTTTTACTGGAATTTTTCGTTCCAGTCCCAAGTGAATTGTTCACGTGAATTCATGGTGAGCTGATGTGTGAACAAAGCAGGAAACAGTCACAGCAAGGGACTGGGAGTGGTTATGAGATGTATATATCATTAGACAAAAGCAAGATCACAGAGTTTTGTACACAAATCTGATGAGAAGCCCGCGCATGTAAAGGCAGCACAGTATGTTCTCGTCCGCTCTTTTGTCGTTAGGGTAAAATGTTAAACGACACTTAGCACTGAAATACTCAAAATACTGCAAATCGTCCTGTTCTCATTGACTGACAAATAAATCAATCAATTTAAAAGCAAAGAATGTGATGTGACCGAGCGGTTATCGAAACACAACAAAACTAAAATCCAATGTGCCTCACAGTCCAGTTGGATTCATTCTTGTCTTTATTGATGTCTTATAGGATATGAGTTATTCATACTCGGGGGCGTGACAAATCAGAAGTGGTGGTGTGATAGCGTTTTGTCAGGAGGCTTCAGGCCCGTCTCAGCTCCACCTCTTTGTCTGTCGTTAGGGATAAAGTCACTTTTAATTTTAATTTCCAAGATGGCGACCACCATCGATGGGCTTCATAAACCAATGGGGGACGTCCCTTCATCCCTTCAGACTCTGTCCACGTTTACAAATTGCCTGAATTTCCCTCGGGATCAATAAAGTATCTATCTATCTATCTATCTATCTATCTATCTATCTATCTATCTATCTATCTATCTATCTATCTATCTATCTATCTATCTATCTATCTATCTATCTATCTATCTATCTATCTATCTATCTATCTATCTATCTATCTATCTATCTATCTATCTATCTATCTATCTATCTATCTATCTATCTATCTATCTATCTATCTATCTATCTATCTATCTATCTATCTATCTATCTATCTATCTATCTATCTATCTATCTATCTATCTATCTAACAGTGCATGGTGAAAATATTTCAGGGAGAACTTGGAGTTAATTTTCATTATTATGTTTTGACTAGAAGTTGGAATGATCTGAGTTTAATAGTCTCCAAATGTGAGGTGAGCTTCAGTTTGTACACAAACAGTCAAAAAGTCCTTCAGAGGATCTTTGTTACCGTGACAACGTTTTAGAGTCTGCTCTGGGATTCAAACCACCGTGTTGGATTGCTGAGTGTTGCACCATCTGAGATAGTTCAAATCTTAAACCTCGCGTTTGGACTAAACTTAAGTTACACACTGACTCGTCTACACGAAGGGTCAAGTGTGGACATCAGAACTTGGCTCAGAGCCGAGCACAGAGCAGCTGCACACTGGACTTTATAAAAACAATAATGAAACTGTGATATCCTTCATGGCTAAGGGGGCAGCCTTGTTGGAGGACCTCCACTCACACTGCTCGGGCACATCACCAGCTCGTTCCACATGGTGCGTCCCCCTCAGTGAAATCAGAGGGGGAACTAAATGGATCAGCGTGGGTCCATCTGTCCACTCGTCTGTCTCTCTGTCATGCCTAATAAATCAGAGTCCGTCAACTGGACTGAGGGAGGGACACGTTCATGTCCTCGGCTTCATTTTTATTCTTTGAATTAGTCATCTGCAGACCATCTTAAATTATTGCAGTAGTCGAGATGCAGACCTTCTGTGAATATTAGAAACACAATCAGATTCCTCTCTAGAGTGGATGCTCACGCAGGTCAGCATGTGGTGGACACTGTAGCTTCAGTGTTTAGCCAGCTCTGCATGTGGTGGACACTGTAGCTTCAGTGTTTAGCCAGCTCTGCATGTGGTGGACACTGTAGCTTCAGTGTTTAGCCAGCTCTGCATGTGGTGGACACTGTAGCTTCAGTGTTTAGCCAGCTCTGCATGTGGTGGACACTGTAGCTTCAGTGTTTAGCCAGCTCTGCATGGGTCTGTAAAGCTTTCTGCGTTCTAACCTCTCTCCATGTTTCAAAAGCATCTCCAACATTGATCCTAGTTTGAGCAGCTTTCTGCTGCTGGAGCTTATTAGAAACATGCAGAGGCTTTTTAGCTCGGGTACAATCACTTGCACCAGCCTGCACTCGAGCCATGTTTAGCAGAGGATGGGACAGAAAGCTCAGCTCAGATAACCACAGTCAGGGTTACTGTTACTGCTCGTCCTGCTGAACAACACGAGACGAGACAAGGCAGGCATTTGGAAAAAGCAAGCAGCAAAAACATTCACGTTGAAGTGGGTGGAAGGGTCTAAAAAGTGAGGCCATGGTTGTTTTGATAACTTTCACACGGCTGGATGAGACGTGAGGCGATGCAGTTGAATAACGTTGACAGCGATGTGCTCCGGTCTCGTCCCCGCTGAGGAGACATTCTGTTACGTGATGTTTAAACGCAAACCCAGCCGGCGCCTCGCAGGTCAACACTCCTGTGAGGATATCCTCATCATCAACAGCGTTTCACGGAGGGCTTGATGTCATGAAAACCAGCAACACGCCGCTGACTCCCCGGCTGTGTGTGAGCCGGTTTCCCACAGTGCACTGCAGTCAAGTGGAAGCAGGAAGTAAACAAATCATGCCACAGGCTGGACAGCTGGGGACGTGAGGGCCTGTAGACACACACACTCACACACACACACACACACACACACACACACAGTTCAGACTTATAAAAGCATTTCTCGACCAATCAGAGTGTTTTCACCCGTGGCAGACCGGCGTTTAATGTGAGAGACACTTTGCATATTTTTTTTCCTTCAGTGTAAAAATGGATATTTGACTGATCTTGTTCGTGTTTCTTTTGTTTTATTCTTTGTGTGAATAAGACAAACAGGACTTGGGCGCCGGTAGACTCATATTGTGCACGCCACATGTTCAGCGGGCGACCCCGGGTTTAAGTCCGGCCTGTCATTCTCTCCCTCCTCGATTTCAGTCTCCCTCCACCGTCTGTTAAGGAAGGGATGAACCCAGGATGAGACTGGCTGATATTTATAGTCGTGTTTGCAGTCAGTCAGACTGAGCGAGTGGAGAATAAAAAAGATCGAGATATTCAGTTTATTCGTTGGGCAAACATCTCTCATCATAAAATTATTTTTTATAATCCCCTGGTCTTCATGATTCTTATTGAATATATTTCCTGTTTTCCTTGTCAGCCGGGTAGCCTGGCGGTTAGGTCACACGCATCATGTGCAGAGGCTGCAGGTTCAAATCCAACCTCAGATTGTTCCCCGACTCTCTCCTCACAGTGTTTGTTTTCTCATTTCAGCTGTCCTCACATGAAAGCAAAAATATCCCCAGGAGCAGGTTCAGAGAGAGCTTCTGCTGTAGCTGCAGTGTTCGTAGCTGCAGTGTTCGTAGCTGCAGTGTTCGTAGCTGCAGTGTTCGTCGCTGCAGTGGTCGTCGCTGCAGTGTTCGTAGCTGCAGTGTTCGTAGCTGCAGTGTTCGTAGCTGCAGTGTACGTAGCTGCAGGGTTCGTAGCTGCAGTGTTCGTAGCTGCAGTGTATGTAGCTGCAGGGTTCGTAGCTGCAGTGTTCGTCGCTGCTGTGTTCGTAGCTGCTGTGTTTGTAGCTGCAGTGTTCGTAGCTGTGGAGTTCGTAGCTGCAGAGTTCGTAGCTGCAGTGTTCGTAGCTGCAGTGTTCGTAGCTGCAGTGTTCGTAGCTGCAGTGTTCGTAGCTGCAGTGTTCGTAGCTGCAGTGTATGTAGCTGCAGGGTTCGTAGCTGCAGTGTTCGTAGCTGCAGTGTATGTAGCTGCAGGGTTCGTAGCTGCAGTGTTCTAAGCTGCTGTGTTCGTAGCTGCTGTGTTCGTAGCTGCAGTGTTCGTAGCTGCGGAGTTCGTAGCTGCAGAGTTCGTAGCTGCAGTGTTCGTAGCTGCAGTGTTCGTAGCTGCAGTGTTCTAAGCTGCAGTGTTCGTAGCTGCAGTGTTCTAAGCTGCAGTTTTCGTAGCTGCAGTGTTCGTAGCTGCAGTGTTCTAAGCTGCAGTGTTCGTAGCTGCAGAGTTCGTAGCTGCAGTGTTCGTAGCTGCAGTGTTCTAAGCTGCAGTGTTCGTAGCTGCAGTGTTCTAAGCTGCAGTTTTCGTAGCTGCAGTGTTCGTAGCTGCAGTGTTCGTAGCTGCAGTGTTCGTAGCTGCAGTGTTCGTAGCTGCAGTGTTCGTAGCTGCAGTGTTCATCGCTGCAGTGGCTTTGTTTTTGAACACCTGAGTTTGTCGGTCAGTGGTCAGTCATCCAGCGCTGATCTGTTTTAGGTTCAAGTTAGTCAGCCTACTCTCCAAACAGCGACACCTACAGGCGTGGAGGTCGATTGCGATTGAAGGAATTTAAAGAAAAGAGACATTGATGAACTCGATGCTGTATACTGAAAACAAATATGGAGATAATTTGCTGTATTAGTTGGTTTGCACAGCTCGACTGAACATGACAGTGACACTTGATCTGTCAGAATGAGGATGTGTGTGATTGCGTTGAAGTGCACGCCATCAGAAAGCGCTGGGTTTCGAGGAGGAGCGGGATCAATAGTGAGCACAGATCATTGTGATCTGGGATGAAGGATGCTGTCAGGTCATTTCCACTATTGATATGTGAGTGAGTTTGGTTGTGTTTGTTGACGTGTCTGCACAGCTGCATAGAAAAGTCTCCAGACACTGAGGAGATGCAGGCTGACAGACTGTTTACATGCATTATGGGTAATATCAAGAGGACAACAAAAAAAAGGACAAAGAAAGAGGACGCAGAGAGAAAAGGATGCAGGCGAGGGCAGACGAGGGTGTGCAAGAGAAATGGATTTCATTAGAAATGAACCGACAACAGAAATAAACCCTGCAGCTTCCTTCTCCTCGCTCTAATTATAACCACCGCTGCCAAATGAATCAGGAGCCGTTGTTACCTCGACTACTGCAGGAAGATAAATATATTAGTGATGCACTGTAAAGAATGAGTCCTCATGGGAGCAGAGCTGTACTTGTTGCAGCACGACTTTAAATCACATTGATTCTCAAAGCAACACATTCACTCGCTCTAAACTCTTCCTTTTGTCTGCTCTCTTTTTCCGCAGGATTGATTCGGTTGCAAGAGCTCATAAAGGCGCCGTCCCGGTACAACATCCGCTTAAAGATCCGGCAGCTGCCTGCAGACACGAAGGATGCCAAACCGCTGCTGAAGGAGATGAAGAGGGGGAAGGAGTTCCACATCATCTTTGACTGTGGCCACGAGATGGCTGCTGGGATTCTGAAGCAGGTGTGTGTGTGTGTGTGTGTGTGTGTGTGTGTGTGTGTGACTCTTTGACGGACAGAGCGTGAAATACAGATGCCTTTCATCTTGAGATAATGACACTTTCCCTTTAAGTTCAGAGGACTGCTGCTGTTTGATATCTCCACATAATAAGAGCATTAATCTCCTAATGATGGTAATCTTGAGATGATGATCACAAGATGACGGTTGGATATTTTACATTACAACATAACAGATAATGGTTGAGATAGCAGGCTTTAAATAAGACTGGCTGCTCCGACACGTCGAGCTCTTTGTTTACAGCTCTGCCTCTGTGTGGAGCAGAGGGAACGCAGGTTTGTTCGTTATGTATGGTGGCCCTGAAGGTCAACTGCAGAAACATCACAGACAAATCACTCAAAGCAAAGTAGTTTGGAAAAATTGCAAAAACATTTCTCTAAACACACACAAAAAAAAAATCAACATAAATCCTCAAAAGTCTAAATATTTCCATTAAGAAGACACTTCAGGTAATCAGCAGAGCGGGGAACAGTGAGAGAGGGGCATGAAGGAACAGACCTGAAACGAGACGCAGGGTGAGTGATCGAACACAAACACATGAAAGACGAGGAAACAGAAACAAAAGGTGACACTTCACCCGAGGAGGTGAGGAGAACCTTCTTCATGTTTAGTGAAGGGTTTTTGCAGGTGCCACTGTAGATTCATTGGTAAACACAAGAGCAGCCTGTTTAGTGGATAAATCCCACCTTGACCTTTCAGAGGCTCTGTATGGAGTGAAGAGCCACTCTTTAAAAAAAAAAAAAGAGAAAAGTATTTATCATTTAAACCCAGTTCAAAGCTTTGAGCTGTAATCCAGAATGAGCGAATTTAGCAGCAAACTGGTCACAGCTCCTCACAAATGACATGCCTCTTTAGTCTATAGATTTAAGGGATCAGAGAGTTTGAGTGAGTAAAACCTGCCTCTCATCGCCTTAAGGACCCGTCACTCATGAAAAGCTATTTTAATACGGCTCATAAATTAGTTTTATCTCCCTCGATGGTGTGTGTGCCTCTTTTGGAGGATTCCCAGCGCTGATAAGAAATACGCCCCGTCGTCGTTATTCCTGCAAAGAGGAAAAAGTAAAAATGTATTGATCATGTTCAAAGTGTGGAGAGGTGTTTAAAACATATACAGCCTGCAGTGGAAAGGTAGCAGTCTTTTCTCTGTTTTTAAACAAAGGCTTTGAATGCAGCTGAAAAAAAAGAAAAAAAAGAAGAAGAAAGTCATTTAGAACAAAAGAGGAAGTCTGCAACGAGCCACTCAATTAACAGGCCTTCGTATTTCCCCGTCTTGCGGGATTTATCAAATATTAAAGACAACATGATTCACCCCGCAGCACTCCGTCACTCTCCCGGCGTTTTTAATCAATGCCTGAGCGCAAGATTGCCGGGGAAGGTCAAGGACTGCTTTCATTAATAATGTCAGAGAGAATCCCTGCTAATGGGAGGTAATGAAAGACTCCACTGTCCTGTTTTGATTTTCACATTACATGACACGCCAATAAATCACAGGTCCAAAGTACTCTTCATTACCGCCCAGATTCTGCGGAGACACCGAGAAGAACAACAAGTCGGTGAGGTGATCAATATAAATCTGATTTCTGATGAATAGAACAAAGGCAAGCAGAGGCCACTGCTGCTGAATAAAACAGTTAGAAGAAGAAGTTATATCAGGGCCGTGTCCAGAGCTGTGTCCAGGGGGCCCCACGTGAAATCTGATTGGCCACCCCCCAAGGTGCTACCCCAAAATCCAACTCTATGATTGGCTATGAACCTAATCAGAGGCGGGACGTAAGCAGTAATTATAAGTATTTACTGTAATTATTTTCAAACATAACCTCCTGCACACTGTCTGACCACTGAATGTGTTTCTGCAGGTGAAGGCTCTGACGCACCACGCAGAGCGTCGTCCGTCCGTTAGCGCTCATCGCTCTTGTTTTTGCCGTGTGTTCAGCTCCGTTGCTACCCGTCAACCTTTTTTTGGCCGATTCCTCGTCTTGAATCGGCGTGGGCAGACGCCAGCGCGGTTGATGAAAATCTCTCTGATTGGCTGTCCAGATAAGCAAATCAGTGCAGGAGAAAAAAAACCTACACATAGTGAAAGTGTGACGTTGACTTGAAAACCATGAAAGATATTAAACTCCCTTTTTTTTAAAGAACAGTGAGAGAAAAAAAATATCAGCGTTAAAAAAATCTGTAATCCTAAATAAGAAATAATTTCTGACTTTCTATCGTATCCTCAAAGCCAAGTCTTTGTTCTGATTCATTGAAACCACCAGCTGCATTGTTAGGAACAGTCTGCTACAGATTATAAACACGTATCTTGTGCCCTGCAGGATTCTTTCCTGTTTTCCACTTTATTCAGTTTCCTTTTTCACATCCCGTGCCCACACTTTGTAGATAGATAGATAGATAGATAGATAGATAGATAGATAGATAGATAGATAGATAGATAGATACTTTATTGATCCAGAGGGAAATTCAAGTACGTGTGTTTGTCTTAAAGAGGACATATTATACCCTTTTTTTCCTCCTTTTCAAACAGTGCCCCCTGTGGTCTATATGAAACATCTGTGTTTCTGAGCTTTGGTCCAAATATAACATGAATCAAGCAGCAGAGGAGGTTTGTGACCCTGCAGAAACCTGCTCTCTCAGAACGCTCTGTTTTGGTGTGTGTGTCTCTTTAAATGCAATAAGCCCCGCCCCCTGAGTTTTCCCAGTAGACATCACTCCTCTGTAGAGAGACTAAAAATGGAGGACCTGGTCAAATGTTTAGCTCTAGTCTGGAGGTGGAGTCTATGGGAGGAGATACCAGGGGAGGGGGAGGGGATTTATTTATCAGAATTTAACTTGTGATGTCACAAACTGAGAACATTTAAAACGGAGCATTTTTCTCTGTGTGGTAAGATTTAAGCAAATCACAAACAAAGGACTGGATGAATTTATTTCAAATATTGTGGATCAATAGACACTCAGGTGACCCAAACAAATGTTCAAAAACTCTATAAAAGTGGATTTTTCATAAAATGTCCCCTTTAAATGAGGCGTGTTCAGACACACAGGTGGTTCATTCCTATCCTGAGGACACAGAAATAGACAGCGCCTAAAACCATCGTGAGCAGTCTGTGGTGCGGTATGTTCCTGATGCTGAGGAGACGCATTAGAAAGATGGGCAGATACGTAAACGAGTTCATTAAGAGACTTCCACTCTGCCCGTTAGATACATGGAGAAGCACAGCAGTGCTCCCTACGCTCAGTTAAGCCCATTTTTCAGCTGCTGACACATTTTAATTGAGTGGTTAATGTCACATTGGGCTGAGGGACAGCGAGCCTGACACGAGCTCTGCATCGCGTCTGCTCGCTTCAATGCAGGTTCTGTCCAATATGTGCAAACACACACACACCAATGCAATGGGGAGTGGAATTTAAAATGCCACAACAATGGAGCCCACAGATATAAACACAGACGGCTCAGTGTCCATCACATCTCAGAATATAGCAAAAGATTCAAGCAGAGAAAACAAGTACATCAATGTTTCCTGACTTCTTTATTTGACGTAGAGCTCACAGAACATTAGTTAACAAAGGGATTTTAGATCATGGTCATTTTGTGGACATTTACATGCAGTGTGAATCTACGAGCAAACTGAAGAGCGCTGTCATTAGCCTGCTAGCATAAAAGTTCAGTTTGAGTCAGCTATCATCGACATTTTTAAAACTCATCATAAAACACATTTTTATTCTTTGGCTTTTAACCCAGCATGAGACTCTGTTCTTGTTTTAGTCTTTTATTGTTTTTTATTGTTTCAACCCTGTTTGTGTTTTACTTATGTTTTATGTTTTGTGCTCTTCATGTATGTACAGCACTTTGTCACAGCTACAGCTGATTAAAGTGCTTTATAAATAAAGTTGAGTTGAGTTGAGGATGAAAAAGTCGCACGTTCAGCTTTTAATTGCACTGTCAAAATGCAAACTGCTTGTTGTGAAGGTGTGAATTCGACACTTTTAGTTAGTTTAGTTTATTATTTTGTGGACAATCCACTTTTACAATAAAAGGAGCAGCTTCAGCCTTTGCGGCTAATTTCCAGCTGTGGTCCCCGGCCAGTTGTGAATCGTCAACCTGAAGTGCAGAATAAATGACATGTCATGTGTGATGACAGAGGGCCTAGGCTAAAGGGGAGAGAGGCCTACAGACGTATAACATGTCACACGCAACTGGAGCAAGCACAGTTTGAGAGAGAGATATCACAGCCGTGCATGCAACAAAAACAGCACAGAGAGGAAACAGAATACATAAAGACAGAAGATGGAGGCAGGCAGCAGAGATGGAGCGGTGGAGTAGTGCTTTCACACTTGCAGAAAAGTCTTGAAAAACCTCACAGATACTTGACGGAGGAGCTCGGACTTGACCCGGAGTTTCTCCTGTCAGACCCCCTGAGTATTTTTCCCACAGCAAGTCAGAGTGATGTGAGAACACAGCGGGATATTATCAGGTGGAGGGAGTGACGTTTCTATACTGTGAGTGCTGCACCGTGCAAAGAGTGTCTGCACGCGACCTCTATGACCTCTATGACCTCTCATGAACCTGCTGCACGTCTTCTGTTCCCCAGTGTTTTGTTCTCCGCTCTGTAGGTGATATTGTGATTCTAAAAGTAGCATTCATATAAAGAGCAAAAATCTCATTCTAGCATCATTCAGCGGACTCTGATGCTTCGTCTGCTACTTCTATTTTTACGTGACGTCTTACCTCAGGACACACACCCCCCCCCATCAGACAGGGTTACCCTCCAGCTGTGAGGAGCATGATGTGAACAGACAGGCCGGGAGAATATCCGGAGCAGTCCTCCTGGAATGATGGAGATATTTTCAGAGGTGTATATTTAGACTGACCACAAGCTGAAAAGTTAATGTGGATACAGTCCAATCACAAGGTGCATGGAGTCTTTTTTTTTAAGATAGCTTAAAACCCAAGAGGATTAATTCATCAATTCATTTAAAATATTTACTCTAACTGAGCTCAATGTGATTCTGCATTGATTTGTTTCCACTCCCTGTAAGATATCAGGCTCTCGACACCGGAGCTCTGACAGGTTTTAACGATCAGCATCATCGAGGTCGAGGTCGATCACAGCGCGCGGGTCAGAACTAAGTGGGACGGACCTCTGAAGAAAACGCTGGAAGCTTCCTTAAGGTTTCCCACCTGAAATCAGCAGCAGCCATTATATCCTCCCAGCCTGTTTAATCATCGTCTCCACAGTCCTCATCTGTGATTCAGACTGCTTAAGAGAGTTTGACATGGCAGCAGGAGTCAGCACACACACACACACACACACACACACACACACACACGCACACACACAGCCTGGATGATACTAGAATAACAAAGAACATTGTATTTCTGCTTAAACATCTCCCTGAGCTACACTTAGAGACGGATTGCTCGGTGTGATAATCAGAGAGAGAGAGAGAGAGGAGGAAAGTCTGACTCATAGGAACGACTACAGTCCTGTAGATTTACATCAATATGATCAACGTGAAATGAGAAAAATGCAGCTGACACAGAGCAGAATTGTTCTGCTTTAATAAAGACCCCCCACCTCTCCCTCCTCTGTGCGTCATTCACTTTATAAAAGTTGAGCCACTTTTGCTCTGGACGACATCAAACTCAAACTTTTTCTCCTACGCTGTACTTAGTTTTTTAAAAGTGAAAAGTCAAGTCGAAGAAAGCCGTGTCTCGTCTTCGATCAGAGAGTCTTTGTTGCTCCTTAGGAGGGACTGCTAGCTGAGCTGCCGCTAACATAGGATTAGCCTGTTTCATCTTGTTTTTGGTCGTGTTCGGTGTTCAGGATGTTTTTAACATATCCTCAGATGTGTCTTTACTTTTAAAAATGAAAGAAAATCAAAGTCAAAACACGACAGGAGGGGCTGAGAGCCGAGCTGACATTAGCATTAGCTTGGGTTGCCTCTATAGTTGCTTAGCGTTGGCTGTAAAATACATGGGCGTATTCTCAGTGATAACACCCATTGGTTTTTGAAGAACAGGTTTGACGCTGGATGACGGTGGTCACCATGTTGGAAATGCTAACATGATTTTTGAGGCAGCCTGTAATAAGGCTGAACGATTTTAGGAAAAGATTGAATTGTGATTTTTCGAAGTGTTGATATATTTTGTGCCTTTGGGGTTGCCATAGGTGACTTAGTTCACAGAAGTTATGCAACAAGTGAAGCCAACAATGTCTATATTTTCTTCTAGCCATACGGCCGAAACATTTGCCTGTGAGCGTCATTTCATGGTCAGGCCTTGCATTGTATCTCTTGAGTATGTTTAATAAGGCTACAACGTGAGACAACAATTGACACATTTGCGATGCTAACCGCTAGCATTCCTATTCAAATTCTCATAGACGTTAGCATCAAGCTAGCGGACTTTTCGCTTGTGTAGCATATTGATGAGATGAATAACTTATATTTTGTTTGTCTGTTTAGTTTTACTGTGCTTCCTTTATTAAAGACTGGACAAAGAAACTTCAGCTTCTTTATTGGAGGAAAACTGTTAACTATCTGTCGAGCTGTGTATCAGGCTAAAGAAGTCACGCACACGCACAGGGACAGAATAGATGGCGTGTAAATTGACACAACAGCTCCTGGGTCAGTCAGGAGAAGCACTGCCAAAAACCGTGGCTTTGGCGATCACGTGATCGTGTTTTTTTAAATCGCTATTTCGATCAGAAAACGATAAATCGTTCAGCCTTAGCCTGTAAACATGTTTGATTTTGCTTTAAACATCGACATTTCAACCTGGGTCCTGATGGACTTTTACGGCGAGCTTCAAGTGGACACTAAAGGAACTGCAGGTTTTTTTGCACATTCTTCATTAGCTTCATTTTTCAACAGTGTTCTTTAGTAAAGAATCCCTTCTTTTCCCTCAGAGCTCTTTAACCACAGATTTTAGTCCACTTAAAAACAAAAATAAGACGTCAGTAGGAACAAAAAAGAAACCATTATCACTCCGACTATCTACAATGTCCATTTAGCTGATAAGTATTGCAACCTTTGTGTCAATAATTTCATCATCTTTGGATGATCGAGGAGTTCATTTATTTTTTCTAGGATACATTCACGTTGTTTACCTGCAGCTCTGACACAGTGTTTTTCTCACACGTGACACTCTCATTTTACCTCGTCGTTCCCTCAACATCACGTTGATAGCTGCAGCTGTAAATGGCAGTGAAAGCACGGCAGCTCTGAGGAGCCTCTCTCCAGCCGCGACTCCTCCTGGGCGATCACAGGGGGGGATATGTAATCCCTTGAGCCTGTTACGGGTCTGCCCAGGGGTCTCCTCCTCCCAGGATGGTGATAGCTGGATTATCTCCTCGGGAGCATCCGACTCCAACGTTGACTTGTTCCTTTTAATGCAAAAGCAAGTTTGTAAGAGTTGTTTGAGCTCAGACATCATTTTGATCTTCTCTGAATGGAGGAGCATGAACGTAGATCGGACGACTGACTGTCTTCATCATGAAGTGCTTTCTAGTTATGACTCTTTACTTCTCTTGCTGTCAGTCTCATCGGGCATTAAATCAAATTCATTTGTTTCTGGTTCATTAAATTCTTGCGTTGCCTCGACGTAGTTCGGCTGTTATCTATTTCACATTGGAGTGAACCCGAAGACCTCCATCCAGCAGGAGTTTTGCATTTTATAAAAAAAAACAAAAAACTGCATTAGCATTGATGTAGCCTCACATGGAAATATATGTTCCTGTCAATGTCCCAGATGTCCCACATTTATATTATTATGCATCATCCTCTGTGTTCCCTTCATATGCCAACTGTTGGAGACTGAGCCTGTCTTGGGCTTTATTTAGCTGTTTTTCTCTTTGCTGCCTGTTTGTTTCTTATCTCTGAGCCTGTGGCTGCAGCACTGTAGAAGAATATATGCCTCTTCACATTACATGCTAGTGCAGCCACACAAACAAATGAATATGACAAAATATTATATCTGCCTCTCTATGCTGTTATAAATCTCTCTCTCTCTCTCTCTCTCGCTCTCTCTCTCTCTCTCTCTCTCTCTCCCTCTCTCTCTCTCTCTCAGGCTCTGGCCATGGGGATGATGACAGAGTATTATCACTATATCTTCACCACACTGGTAAGTAGAGAAAGGCGTGTCTGCACACTCACTCTGTCATCAGATCTCACTCAGACTTCAGTGTGCTCGTGTAGATTTGTTGATACTGCTGCTCTTCAATCTTGATTTTCTCAGCTTTTCATTTCGCATGTATTACCTTGAATCCTTTTGTGTTCTGCACAGCCAAATAACCTACAATTTTTATTTTATTTTTTTACATTTTCATTAGCTGTGAAGAAATGCTGTCCTCCTTCATCTGGCATTCCTCTTTCCTGTGATTTCTTTGTTAGCTTTTACTTTTTAAATTACATTTTGTTTATTAATTAAACATTCCTGCATAGAAAGTTCAAAACTCCTACAACAAATTGTTCACATAATTTTTTTAAAGGAATAAATCTGTGAGAAGGTTACATAAAGACAGGCAGGGTCTTTAAAGGTAACATATTCTGAAAAATACATTCACCATGTTTCTCTAATTCTTACCGTGTCTCTACTCTGTCTACAAACCACCAATGATGAGAAAAGTTCATCCTCTCCGTCTTCTGCCTGCTCCACTTTTCAGAAAATGTGTGCTCAAACAGGCTGTTTGGAGATTTTCCCTTCATGACATCACAAAGGGCAGTAGCCCCTCCCCCAGGTGGGTGACACTCCCACAGCTAGGTGTTTGTTCTGCCCTCTGAGTCTGCCTTCTCACCGTAGACAATAGGACATGGAGCCAGAAAGCACTGAGTACACCCGAGCCCTTCCAGAGAGGGGGCGTGGCCAGACACAGCTCATTTACATATTTAAAGCTACAGAAACAGCCTGTTCTGAGCAGGGCTGAAATAGAGGGGTTTATAGACATGATCAAATACAGGATCAGAGTGGATTTACAACAACACACTTCACACACATGTTGAAGAGGAGCTCTGACACTTATTTACACTGGTTGAGAAGGAGGAGAATATGTGACCTTTCAATGTCTTCAATTTCTATTTCTTAGTCTGCAAACTTAATTATTCATCATTATTGAAACAGTAATTGGGTCAGTCAGGTTTTTACATGGCTGTATGAAGAAGTGACTTTGTCTTTGTTTCCTCTGGATTGGACCCTCCTCCGTCCACACAATAAAATCCTTTTCATGCGCACAGACACACACACACACACACACACACACACACACACACACACACACACACACACACACACACACACAGTGGAGTGCCCTTTTTGGTTTCATGCCTGCATGAGTCCATACTCCAGGTCAGAGATTAGACTAGAATCAAACTCTTATGAGGCTCCATGTCTCTCATCCTGAAGAGGCTGCTTGTTGCTGCAGATCAAAAACACTCTCAGTCTCTCTCTGAGAAGCCGCCTCCATCCTGTCCTTTTTTTTTTTATAATGTCAAGTTCTTTTGAAAATGGAATAATTCAGGTTTTTAACAGTCTGTGCTTTTCATCACTGCAGCTAAAAGGATCATTTTGGGGGTTTGAAATGAAACATCTAAACGCTCATTTTTTATTTATTTTTTTCTCTGCAGACGTTCAGCGCGGCAGAATTTAGATAATTAAAAATCCCTCTGGTGTCTTCTGGAAGATGAAAAGTAAAATCCAAACATGAATGAGGGAGGGGGAGGGATGGTACAGCGAGAGCAGGCAGAGGGGTTTCTTGTCTTTTCCCACTGTTGTGTTTGGCACACTGGCTCCGGAGCTGACAGCCTAATTCTCCCAGCAGAGTGAACAGTGCAGCCCTACTGAGGACACATATGGCAGCTTTTTCCTGCCAGCTTTTCATTTATTGCTTTGTGTTGCCCGGTTTGTCCAGCGCGGTATGGAGCTTAGTTTCAAAATTCAAATTCACAAAACTTTATTTGTTCCTGGGAGGCAATTCAAGGGCACAAAGAGTAGTAAATGAACGACAGTGCAGCTATACTAAAACATTTAACCAAGATAAGTGTCAATAAGGAATGAAGTGTCACAGAAGAATAAGTGTCAAGAGTGTTCGTACAAAGTTAAAATTTCATAATTACAAAGTTAGATACAAAGAACAGCAGAGAGTAAAGTGTCTAGATGTTAGCACAAGTTAAAAAAACAAGTTACGGAGTAAGATCCAGAGGACAGCCATGGAGTAAGATGAAGTGGACTTACATGCCTGTTAACACATGTATGCAGACATGTGAACAGACGGACATGTTGTAAACAGAAGTAAGAACGATTTAAAACAGATGTAAACAGAACTGTAGTGCCAGAGAAGATATGTGATTGGACAGAGATGTAATCAGACTTAATGCATATATGTAATTTAATGAAGTAATGAACAGACGTAACAGAACTATAGTGCAGTAATGAGAGTATAAATATAATATATAACTATAAAGCTATATGCATGTAGGCAGATATTAAATAATAAAGTGATAGTGGTGCATGGCAGATAATAGAACAACAGACTAAATATGTATTAGCTCTGTATAAATAAATATGAATACTAAGAAATAAAGTGACCATAGTGCTATGATGGATACGATATGAGACCTGATATCAGACAGAATAAAGTGGAATCGTGCATAAAGACCATAAATAAGCATGTCAACAGAATAAGGTGGAGTAGTTAGTTTGTCCTTTCACCGGATTCTGGCTTTTTTTGAAAAAATTGACCAGATTATTAACTATCATGATATCCATCATTCAGGTTAAATAAGTGTCAGTTCCTTCATCATGTGTGTGAAATGTGTTGTTGTAAATCCACTCTGATCCTGTATTTGATCATGTCTATAAACCCTTCTATTTCAGCCCTGCTCAGAACAGGCTGTTTCTGTGTCTGTAGCTTTAAATATGTAAATGAGCTGTGTCTGACCACGCCCCCTCTCTGGAAGGGCTCGGGTGTACTTGCTGCTTTCTGGCTCCATGTCCTATTGTTTACGGTGAGAAGGCAGACTCAGAGGGCAGAACAAACACCTAGCTGTGGGAGTGTCACCCACCTGGGGGAGGGGCTACTGCCCTTTGTGATGTCATGAAGGGAAAATGCACATGGAAAAGTGCATTTTGCATAATATTTGACCTTTAAGGACCAACCTTTGTAGATTTTGGTTACATTTCAAACCTATATCTGCTGTGTTTCTCTGCAGGATCTGTTTGCTCTGGACGTGGAGCCGTATCGATACAGTGGTGTGAACATGACGGGCTTCAGGATCCTCAACACGGAGAACAGCCAGGTCGCCTCCATCATCGAGAAATGGTCCATGGAGCGCCTGCAGGCTCCGCCCAAACCTGACTCTGGTCTACTGGACGGCTTTATGACCGTGAGTGTCAGACACAGATTGAATGACTGAATGTGGATGTGGTTCCATGAGCTCTTGTCAAAGATGAGTTTTCATGACATGGCATTAATCTGCTCTTTGTACAGAGTGGGCTCCCATTGGTCAGTGAGCTGTATTGATCAGCGCTTTCCCAATAGTGGCTTTTCTCCCCATCTTTCAATTGCTATATATTTTGTGTTTGTGCTGGAACAGCTTCTGAAGTGTGAAATGTAAGTTGATGATGCGTTTCATCTTTTAACCGGCTTTGTCTTTTCGTGTGTTTAGAGAAACAATCTTGTTTCTTTCAGTCGCTTCTTTGAAGGAAATCTGAGAAGCAGGAGGATGATGATTGCCCTACTTTCTCCTCCACTTTTCAGGAGAATAGTGACAAAGAATAAAAAAAAAAGAAAAAAAAAAGGGCAGATCGGTTACAGTTAAGAACAGTTACAAACCTTTTTTTTTTTTTAATTAATCAATTGGAGGTGAAGACAACAAAAAAAGGTCAGAATTGTGATGCTTGAGATCTTTGAGCACACAGCGGGGTTATCTCCCCTCCTCCTCCATGAACTGTCTCTGAGTTATCGTTCCTTCTGTCCCTCTGTCTTCACCGAGTCACATGCAGTCGCATGTCAGCTGAAATCTGTCTTAGGACACCGCTAATAACCCAAAATAAACAGATTTGACTGTGAAAAACTTTAAAATGCTTGGCTTTCTTTAAGAGCCTGTTTTAACATCTGGATGAAATAAGGGTCTTGTCACTGTCTGGAGAGCTTGCCTGTCTGGCCTTTGAGATGGACATGTGAACACACACACACGCTCCTGCTGCAGACGTGCAGGAGTCAGAGCTCTTCTGATGCAACATCTTAACCAAAAGATTCAAGACTCCACATCCTCAAACTTCTCCACATTTCTCTGCTGGGTTTTTTTGAAATTTCACCGACATGAAGTCGCTGAAGATATAAAGCAATGTTCTGGACATAATAGATTTGTTAGGCTGGATGTGCAGTGGCTTCTCCTCCTGTAACATCCCCCGTCTTCCTCGGGGGAGTCAGATGAGGGAAGAAAAAAAAAAAAAAAAACCCTCTGTGCTCCGAGTCGTGAGCCGCGGGTGTGATAAGAAGAGTCTCTGTCACTGTGATCTGAAAGTTCTCTGATCAGAGCACACTGCCTGTAATAACTGTTCCTCCACGCTGCTTTCATTCCACCACTCTTATCTGGGAGCGCTGCCAAAAAAAGTCGAACCACCAGAGACGAGCAGCGGAAAGGAGAGGGGAGCGAGGGAGAGGCACGAGATGAATGAAACCGAGGAGAAGAAGAAGGAGACGGCCGGAGAGTGGCTGACGGGAGGAAGAGACACTGTTGGGGGTGTTAAACTTAAGGCCGATGAAGCCGTTTGGTCTTATTCCAGTTGGACGGCACCAGCGGCGGCGGTAGCAACATGTTGGCTGGTGATTGAAAACAGAGGCTTACCTCTGGGGAACACATTACTCTTTTTTTTCTCTAAAAGATGGAAGCTGCTGAGTCATGTTAGTGGATTGATATCAGGGAGTGGGTGTTACTCACTTTAAGCCCCCTTTTGTTGGATTTGTGGCTCAATCAATACTGTTTCCACTTGAGACCTGAAATGGACTGTGTATAATAACTGTACCTTCTTCTACACACACAAAGCTGCCTTTATGGATGCTCGACGTAGCTTCCGGCGCTCGCAGCTTCACGCAGTTGATTTGATGTCTAAAGTGCAGAAGACAAGGCAAGTAAAAAGATCGTCTTTGTGTCTATATCCGTCTCTGTGGAGTCATCAACGAGTGGAGCTGCGCGGTTATTTTTGGATCAGCGACAGGGGAAGATTTATGTGTGCGAGCTGTGCGCTGTGACCCTGCTCATCACTGGATTAATGGCATATGAGTTTGAAGGTGGGGATTGATTAATTAGACAAATGGCAATCAGTCAGCAGCTAATGCATATTGACATGTCGGAAGGTTCCGTAAACGTTTGATTAACGGCTTCATTTGTGCGCTATATTTACGGTGTTGTGTGCTTAAGTAGTGAACTGCTGGCGTGCGGTAAGTGATGGGCGTGCGGACGGAGATGGATGGCAGTCAGAGACTTCGCTCTCCTCCTGCACTGCTTCTCCATCGGCGCCATCATTTCACAGAAAGGCCTTGAAGTTTCACTCTCATCATGCCTTGGGATAGAGAGTGTCTGTTACGTACAATTCTGGACAACAAAAAAAGCCCTCTTAAATTGAATTTAGTTTGACGATAACAGTCTGTACATTCAAACATTTCATCTGACTTTATGTCAATTAGACTATACTGCTCAGATGTGGCCTCCCTTCTTTTCCCCACATCTCCGGTTCCTGAAGAACATTTCCCCCGTTGAAATCCTCCATTGACATTTTACTAAGACCTTATATCAAGAAATTAAAGCCTGTAACCATGACAACCAGCTGCCCCAATAGTGGTGACTGTAGTGCATTTGATTCTGTGAATGAGCGGCCTTGACAAAGAGAGAAAAAGCCGACGGTACATGACTGTGTAAAAAAAAAACATTTTTCCCTGAGTCAGGGAACTTCAATCCCACAATCCATTGCGAATGATACCAGTTCTTCTTCATGTGACTTTAGTTGTTGGTATCTTGTTTATACGGTTTACACGAGTGTTATAAAACCTTGTAGTTTGTGTTCTTAAATATTTCAGTTACATTCACTTCGGTATAACACGGTGTTACCAGTGCATTTCCTGTAAGCTAACTAGAGCTAGCCTGCTAGCAATGTTCACATACCGCCCACAGGGGTGGGAAACATTGCCATGGTAACAGCAAGGGAGTAGTGGCTGTGACACTCTATGATTGTGGGTAGTGTCGTTTCCCCCGATATCCTGAGTTTTCCCTAAAACGAGGCCAACAGGAGCATAAACAGCTCGGCTAGTTTACCTGTGATGGCAGGTAATCAAATCCATTATGAAGATAATACATGTTTTTTTTTTTTTACTTCCAGATCCTCACAGTTGAGCTCTATTCATTTGTGCATCAGACTTGGGAACACCAGTGTGTTCAGCAGTCTGCAGTGTGTTTACTGGATTTGATTGCTTCACTTTTTTGTTGTGCTACATTGTCGACTTAAGAGCGCTCTGCAAAATCAATAAGTGTTGTTTTTCTCCCCTGGCGTCCAGCAGGCCCTTAACTCTTTCCCCAATTAACTGTGTTGGAGCCATTCCTGCATCGTTTTAATCCATGAGTAAGATGGAAGCAGGCATATGTTAAAACAAGGCCCATGTTAAAGAGACAAGCTGAACGCCGTCCTGTGTCAAGGTTTACTGCTTGACCTTGAAAGTGCTGGTTGGCAGAATCCCCTCTCACTCCTGCTCCAGAGCTGTCCATGTGGACGCTCTGTACTGAGGACCATGTGACGTCTCCATGCTGCTTGAAATGTGCTGTGAAGTTTACTCTAAGTTAACTCAGACTGACCTCTTCCAACATGTCTGATCTCATTACTTCACTTCTGTTCCCGGTTAATTCGGCTCTCACTGACAGCAGCAGCAGCAGCAGCACGTCTGCACCGCTGCAGCTGAGTCTGCCTCAAATCAGGAAGACGATTAAATAAACCAATGATGATGTTTTTCTTCCCAGCACTCGCCTGTGTGGGACAAATCAGGTAAACTCATTCTGCCTCTCATTCCTTTATGCTGCCGTCAATTAATGTGACTGTGGAGAGTCGCTGCCCCGAGTCGTGGCTTAACATGCACTACAGCAGTGACCTTACAAGCTCGACGCACTCATTACCATAATGTCTCCGCTTGTTAATTGCTTAAGCTGCTGTCTGATTCATTGTGCGCCCTGCAAAATTGAAACCGGTTCAAAAAAACACTCGGGCATGACTGTAATTTCAGCATTTATCTCTTTGTCATGAGTTGGACAGCCAAGACGTTAACTTTTCCCCTCCTGGGCTGACCCTGAACACATCAAGGTCGTCCTTTTGTTTGCATCCGCTCCGAAACCCAGGTTGGCATTCAGAGCCACACGTCACTTTAGAATCAATTCTATTCCCATATTAGCATAAATATGCTATACCTGTGGGAGCGTTTGTGATGGAAAGCCATTTCTTTTTTTTGACAGATATCGTTTAGAGTCTGATCCAAACAGAGTTATAGAAAAATGTCACCCAGACATCAGACGTATTCCAGGATTCGTATTATGTGAGCATCACTCAAACAGCCATATGGTGGATGCCGGGGACAGATAGGATGAGTCAGATGAGGAATATGTTAAACAGCAGAGCGCTCTGCTGGAGGCGGACAGCCAAAAGTGTGTTAGCACTGTGCAAATACTGCGAGGCTGCCAATAAACCGACTTATATAAAAAACATAAAAAATAGAAAAAGCAACATTTAAATATGTAGAAATCTTTTTTATTTCTTACTGTTTAATTGTGCGAAACACAGGTCCAATGTAAACACGGTCAAAATGTACGCATTTCCAACTTCTGATTTTAATTATTAGGTAAGAAATTAATTAAAACTGTGATTGTTCCAAACCAATCTTTATTAAAGGTCACACCTGCTCCATGTGTCTCTAGTCTGTCTACAAACCCCCCAATGAGGAGAAAAGTCCATCCTCTCCGTCTTCTGCCTGCTCCACTTTTCACAAAATGTGTGCTCAAACAGGCTGTTTGGAGATTTTCCCTTCATGACATCACAAAGGGCAGTAGCCCCTCCCCCAGGTGGGTGACACTCCCACAGCTAGGTGTTTGTTCTGCCCTCTGAGTCTGCCTTCTCACCGTAAACAATAGGACATGGAGCCAGAAAGCAGCGAGTACACCCGAGCCCTTCTAGAGAGGGGGCGTGGTCAGACACAGCTCATTTACATATTTAAAGGTACAGACGCAGAAACAGCCTGTTCTGAGCAGGGCTGAAATAGAGGGGTTTATAGACATGATCAAATACAGGATCAGAGTGGATTTACAACAACACACTTCACACACATGTTTAGAGACTTTTTTAAACTGATTTAAAAGAAGGAGAATATGATAATAAAATACAATAAAAAAGGTTAACAGAGGACATTTAACATTAGAAATGTAGATAATAATAGAAACGTGTTTCAGAGGTAAAATAATGGAAACCTTCTTTGAAAGCTATATTGAAGTTTTAATACATTTCTTTATTACAGCTGTTTCTATTGTTTCCATCTGTATTTCTCACACACTGTATCCGTGTCCTGTCAGTAGTCCGTGTGAAACTGGGAAATAATGCTTACTTTTTCTCGACAGCCATGAACAACATTTCTGCTGCTTTGGATTTTATCGTCATTATTATGTCCTTCAATGACCTCAGGCTGCTGCAGTGCAACAACTTTTCCAAGAATGGTGCAGATGAATGGTGGTTTGGAAATAGAAGTGTCGTTATTTGGTTGGGTTGGGATTGAGGGCAGAGTTTGTTTAATAGGCTGGACGCTTGCCACGCTACAAAAGCGTCAGGAGCTCAGCCAGAGGTGAGACATTCATAACTGAGAGGAGCGCTGCAGAGCTGGAGAACAAAGACGGGAAGATTTTGCAGAGAGATGGAGGGAAGTTTTCATGTGACATCGGAGGATGAATCATAAGACAACAAGTATCCCAGCAGGAGGGGGGGGGGGGGGGGGGGGGGGTTAGCAGCCGGTCAGTCGTATCAAACAGGAACCAGTCATGAGGTTTGTTGTCACTAATTAGACCTGTAAAGTTCTAACTCCAGGCTCTTCGATGATTGGCTTGAGCATGGACAGTGATTCTCTCAGACAGGGAACGAGGACCCTGTGGTTTCATTTTTTATTTTTATTTTGTGTGTGTGTGTGTGGGGGGGGGGGGGGGGGGGGGGGGGGGCTTAAAGAGACAGCAGCTGAAATGAAGGGTTTCAAGCAGAGGCTGAATATATTTTTGACGCTGGTATCAGATAAATGAGGAGGGTTTTTTTTAGCTCTCCACATGAATCCCAGAGTGATGGTGAGAGTGAGTAGAATAAATCTCCTTTAACAGATTTTTTTGAGCTGGGTGAACTCACAACCTCAACGTCTGAGTGTTTTCCACCAGTGCTTACTGCTGCTGGGTTAAGATGTGTTTTGAATAGTTTCCTAATAATCATAACTACCTCCCCAGTGCTGAAGTGCCGCCCCGTCTAAAGGTGAATATGAGGGAGGATTCAGTCGTGCTCAGGTGAATTAAATCTAACTAACGAGTGACAGAATGCAACCAACAGCCAATCAAGGGACTGGAGAAACCAGGAAGTGAACTACAGGAAGTGAAAAATAACAAAACAGGGTGCATCTGAATTGCAGAATCACTGCACGCCATGCTGACCTGTGGCTATTGTGAAAGGGCCCCGGTGACCTTTGACCCGGTTCAATCACATGTGTGGTGTGTTCAGTTGACCCTGAGAAATTATCTGATTTTATTCTATTATCTATTTACAGGTTTCATAAATGTTCCTATAAAAGGTTTCATCCACCAATTAACATGTCGAGTGTTTGACTGGGACTATTTTAAAGACTTTTTCTGTCGTCTAATTAAAAAACATCTTTATGTTTTCATGTTATGACAGTCTGTTGTTAACAGAATATTCAAACAGAGCTTCAGTGTTAATGGAGACTCATTTTTATGGACCAATTAAAATATTTAAAACTAAAAATAATCCTTGTGGTTCATGCTGCTTTAAACACAGTCCAGTAAAAAGAAGTCATATTAAATCAGCCTCTGTTTCTGGAACGTTTGCCCGTCTCTGTTTTCAGAGTCTCTTGAGGAAAAGCATTTTGTTTTGTTCTGGCAGTCCTCACGAAAAGATAAATTGTTAAAGAGCAGTTTATTTCTCCCCGTGTTTGTGTGTGTGTGTGTGTGTGTGTGTTGGCTCGGCAGTAAAGAGACAAGTGAGCTGGAATAAGACGAGGCTGGTGGAGGGATTGAGAGATGGGTTTTCGTCTCTATCCTGCCTGTTCCTGTTCCAACCTGTCAGTCACTCCGCCTGCTGCAGACCTCCCTGAGTGGCAGAACAGGCAGGGAAACACCGTCCAGACCATTCAGGGTGTGTGTGTGTGTGTGTGGGGGGGGGGATTCAGCGAGGTGTGGGGGGGTATGTAGCTGCTGACCCCGGGGCAGACCTGTCAGAAGCAGCGGGCAGAATACAAGCAGCCAGCACAATGAAGGAGGCTGCGTGTGCAGCAGTGTTTGATACCCAGATCATGCTCCACTCTGTCGACGCACAGCTCTGTGGTGCATTGTGGGATATGCCCTGATGAGGCGGGAGCTGTGGCTTTGAAATGCTTCCAAAGCCTTTGTCGGGAGTTCAAGCTGTTTGAAGGAGTCATCATTACGGGGGGAGACTAATATTTGGTTATTCCCAGTTTTGGCTGCGGCCCCACACTCTGCTCCGAGACGAAGCCGTGCCCTCCTCTGCCTCTTAGACCAGACTCCTCTCAGCTTAGTTTACTCCATCTGCTGCTCAGACGTCTCTCTGTCTCTCCCTCTCTGGCTCACACACTTGGAGTTCTTTTTTTTTTTTCAGACGCTGGGAGAAGGAATTTGGCTGTGACATGTTTCTGGGACATTATTCCAGCAGCTGGCGTTATCGGTGCAGGGAGCGGCGCTGCTTGGCAGAGCTGGGAAAGACGAGGAGCTGGGGGGCTCTCAGTGCAGCAGAGTTCACCCAGAGAGCCACTTACTGTCTGCCATGGGTTTGCATGAGCCCAGGGACTATGAGATACTAGAACCCCTCTTTAATGCATCGATTAAAAAAGGCTGTAAGATGTTGGATTTAACCCGTGCAGAGATTATGAATCAAGCCCGCGTCCTTCCAACGCTTGACAAGAATGAGTCAAGGGCTCATTTAGAGGGTTTTTTTTCACCTGCAGTTTCTTGACATATTAGCTGCAAGTCACTCAGGAGTGATGAGCCATGCAGCAGGTGTTGTAAGGTGGCCACTGTTTGAATTTAAAGAGCAACACAGACTTGATTTTATAATTTTTAATGTAAAGGGCAAAACTTACATTTTCATCAAAGCAGCAAAAAAAATCACTCCGTCATCATTTATGCTACAAGGGGGACTCTGACTCTGCAACATGTCAACTTACCGTGCTTTCACAACATGCATGTGTGAATGCAAATCGGCAATTCTATAACCTCAACTTTACCTGCAGTTTTTCCTGCAAACCCCCGTCATACATTTCATGATTAGATTGAGCGCAGCAGGAAATAATCCAGTAAATAAGGACAGCTTACTCCAAAAACACCGTGGTTGACACTTTGGAGACTCTGTACATGGTGTCTTGCCTCCTGGGACGGCCCTTCCTGTCCTACAGGATGAGCCCCCTGCTGTTAGTGAAGACTGTCTGTCTCCTTCTCCAGCTCTTTGAGCATTCACGATTTCTGCACAGAAGTACAGGATATTGTTTCCAGAGCTGCTGCAGGTGTCTCTCTCTCACACCTTCACAGGGTTTTTGTTTGAACTATACAAAGTGAATGTATTTGCCTTCAGCCTGCATGTCGTCTCTGCTGAGCTTTGGGAGCTGATGAGTGGCTGCTGTGATGGGCTGCACCGTGTTTACACGCTGGTCACTGCTGGCACTATGTGAATTGCCTCTGTACATCACAGTGTTTTCTTTCACTAAAGTCGCTTTCACAAATCCACGACCACTCCGAGCTTGTCCAGACTTCTCCTGTAGGAGCTGTGTGAGATGGACCCATCCTCACGTGTCTGGATTATGGACTGTACTGAACCTGAAGCATCCATTGCTTTCTGAAGGAGCGTTTCAGAGCTGCTCAGTGATGGTCGCCACATTGGATATGATACCTCTGCTTAAAGTGGGGTGCACATGACGAGATAATTGCGCCTGATTCCCTCCAAGGTCACCAAAGGTCGGATTATCTAATGATGATAAATATCCTGGTGTGAGTTCTTCCTTTGGTGTGAGGTGTGTTTAGAGTGATTTCACCCTGCGTGATCTACATGGACGACGGCCCGACGAGAACCAGGACAGAGGGACTGAACAACAGCCAATCAGGAAGCAAGCTGACTGACAGGAAGTTAACAGGCTCTACCTGATACAACCTCACTCTCTCTTTAAGTCTGTGATCAGATCAGTCATGACAGTAACTAATAGCAGCTTGTTAGGGGGTTAACCAAATGTCCCTCACGCTGAATCTATAAATCAGACTGGATGATCGAAGACGGCATAACCCAACTGGAGGTCTGACACACACACTGAGACTTCCGTTTAAATACCGTTCACAGCATGCGTCATGAACTCCTTCCAGCTTTAGATTCCTGTGTACCTGGTGTGGAGAGTCATCTCACCTTTACTCTGTGTCAAGCATCGATGTAGAACAATCTCTCATTACACTGCTGGTCGAGTCAGAGGGGGGACTGATGTTGTGTTTTAGGGTCCTCAGTCTTTAGCTGCTTCCTTCCTCACCTGTACTGACTTTTTAAATATATTCCAGGTTCATCGACTAACATGACATTCAGTCATTTTACAATCATTTCAAATCAACCCACTTCCTCCACTTCCTCCTCCTCCTCCTGCAAGCTCTGGCCCGGCTCTCTCGCTCTCTCCATAATAAGGCCGACAGCGAACTGTAAACTCCTCTCATCACACAGAGCACACACTGCCACCCCCCTGATCCCTCCCAGGCTCAGAAAGTTTGCAGATGAACCAAGTGGAGCTCAGAGGCTCCTTAAAGCAGATTCCTTTCTCTGCTCATTATCTGCTCGCTGGGAAAAACTCATCAGATTCACTTGAGTGTTAAGACTATTAGTCCTCCTGACAGTGTGTTTTAACACGGGACAGTGGATTCTGCTGCTGAGGCAATATGGCAGCGCTCCGCTTATAGCCGAGTCTACAGTCCATTCAGGGCCCTAGCATTAGCATGGCAGACAGAGTGGGAGTCTTTTCATTAGCAAACTCTGCCTAAAGACTTTCAAGTCGTGTGTGCTGCTTTGAGTGAGATCAGTTTTTAGAGGAGTTACTCTTTGTCTGTCTTCAGCTGTTTAAGCGAGTATGAACCTCCGGTGTTGAGAAATGAACTTCCAAACAGTGCAGTTCCTCTTGGTTTTATAGAAGCTGGTTCAAAAGGCCAATGATTATTAATGATCATATTAAATTGTCCGTTTCGACGGCAGAGATGGAGATGTTTGGACGCAGCCTCAGTGATGTCACCCATTGGTCACTTTAGGGGAGTTTTGACGCCCAACAGTGGCTGTTGCGTTATTGAAAATGCTGACTCATGCTAACTGTCCGTCTGCGGGCCTCTCAGGAGTCCTACCAGTTACACTCCAAATGATGCCTAAACAGATACAAATATTCCCCCTCCAAGTTGTGCCCATAAATACTTAAACTATTCCAACCAAACAGGTTTTTGAACCAGGACGTTAACATGTTCATTTCTGCTCTCAAATGGGCCTTTGAAGGCGCCCGGATGGCCTAGAAGCTAGGTTACATCCCATGTATGAAGATAGATAGATAGATAGATAGATAGATAGATAGATAGATAGATAGATAGATAGATAGATAGATAGATAGATAGATAGATAGATAGATAGATAGATAGATAGATAGATAGATAGATAGATACTGTATTGATCCCGAGGGAAATTCAGGATATGAATTTGAAGAATATGAAGAGTAAAGTCCTCCGAGCAGACGGTCCAGGTTCAAGTCTGATAATGAACAAACACACTCTCCCTCGCTTGTGTCCCACTCTAACCATTGTCCCTAACCGTAACCCAGTCAAATCCAGGCAAAAGGCCGAAGATAAAGCTTTGGCATTTATTCAGTTTGTGTCTTCCTGGTTATTTGGAGCCAGCCTCAAGTGGACACTTGAAAAACTGCAGCCTTTCATCTTTGATTTGATACGTACATCAACGCTGCTTTTACATGTTCTTGTTGGTATCTGTTCGTAATTTAACATGTTCAGCAAATAAAAGAGAGAAAGGAAATAAAGAAGTAACACCGTCAGGTTCAGTCCAATGTGTCGAACACGTGTTGTTTTTGTTCACCTTTTGTCAATGCAGAGTTCAGTAAATGTACGAGGGAAGCAGAAATTCAGTTGATTCATTGAATATGAAAGCGACCACTGAGTCATCAGTACCCACATAACCACACTCATTATTACCCAGGTTGTGCTGCATTGTCAGGGGACTGATCAAACGACGTGTGTGAGTCAGACTCCGACCTGGTGATGTTCAGACACACCACAACACAAAGGAAGCTCAAACTCAAGGCCCCCCGGCTGCTGCTGTCTTACCTTTAAATCAAGAAGACTTCAAGCTGTCCTGCTTTTCTGCCACATGTTTGCTTTGTACACCATTGCTCTCTACAGAGACTGAATCAAAAGCTGGATCCTTGAATATGTGGCCTCGGGACTAGAGCTGGACCGTCTTTCTGTCGGCTAACAAAAGGCAAAAGAAGGTTACAGTGATTTTTTTTTTTATACCAACAAAAAAAAAAGTTTATTCCTTAAGGCTTTTTATTTACAGAGAACTCCAGAACAATTCCTGAAATTATATATATATATATGTATATATATATATATATATATATATATATATATATATATATACCAACAAACAAACCCAGCAATGACCATGCCAGTTTCTGCTCCACTTAAAATGTACATTTTAAAATTTAAAAGACTAAAAAGGCCTCAAATAGACAGTTCAGATGCCTGAGCGTCTGTCGTCACATGAACATGAAATTAACAAACCATTGAGGCCTTTGTTAGATTTCTATCAAATGAACGAATGTGTGAGTGTTTACAGATTGAACTGTGTCGATTTCATGCAATTTTGCGCCAAAATTCAGGACAAATTGTGGCAGGTGTAAAGTCCATGTCTATATATATATATATATATATATATATATATATATATATATAGTACATTGACATTGACTTTATACCTGCCACAATTTGTCCTGAATTTTGGCGCAAAATTGTGTGAATAAACCTGCATCTTTTCAAAAACTTCACAATGTTTGATTGAAAAAATGCACATCATGGGCTGAGCTCTCCTTAACTTAACGTAGCATTTAAACAGGTACTGAAGCTAAACTTCTAGACATTAGAGAGCTGTCTTCCCCCCTCCTCTCTAGAGTGCTCATGCAGAATCACCATGTGGTGGACTCTGTAGCTTCAGTGTTTAGCCAGCTCTGCATGGGTCAGTCGTCCATTCCTCCTTTGTTTGTTTCGTTTGTTTCTTGGTAAAAGATTATCAGCTGAGTTTCACTTCTTCAATTCCACGCACCATCACTATTTTAAAACGTATTAAAATTGTATTAATTTGAAGAGAAGAGCATGAACACAGAGTTGGGTCTTTTTTACTGTACAACGGAGAAAAGACTATGGGGAGATAAAATAGTGAAAGGTGCCTCCTCTGAATCCCAAAGTCAATGCTTTGTTCTAAAAAAAACAATCACAACTTTGGAGTGTTTTCAAATCAGCTCATGCTCTTTGAAAGCCATAACGCCTGATGACTTTCCTCATGAGTTAAGCCATTAACCAAGACTGTAAATGGTCGAGTTAATCTAAGCAGGGAGGTGGAGGACTGTGTCGGAGCTGGAGGAGGAGTTGAGGGGAGGGCTGTTTTCGCCTCTCTCTGGCGTTCTTGTCAAATCGCTAATGGAGACGTCCTAATGAGAAACGCTCCGAGTGTTTCGCAGACTGACACAATGTGAGGGCATATAGGCTGACATTGCAAACCCAAATGACCCACTGTGAACACCAGGAGGAAAACTGCCCACAGTGAGAGAGTACCTGAGGGCCTGCCGGGCTGTGATGAGGCGGAGAATAGGGTGGAGGCATGGTTGAGAGAGAAAACCAACACAGAATCTAAAGCAGAGGCAGCACAGGGCTGCAAATAGTGTGGACTTTAGGTGTGCCGAGTTGGGGGTGGATTTGGACAAACACAAAAAAGCAGACGTGGAGATGTAGGGAGGGGAGGCGGCGTAGAATAAAATAGCAGAGCGCAGCGGAGTGAGAGCCGCGGTGACATTAAATCTGTGGCTGAAAACAGATGATTTCCCATTTAACACTCCATTGAGTTTTCCGTTATCCCGGTCCTGCCTGCCACCGTGACGGAGCCACTGCTTTCCTTCTGTTTCACAATAACAACCCCTCAAACCATCCACACACACACACACACACACACACACACACACACATCCTCTACACATGCCTCCCATTGTTCACCTACTGTACGGCTCAATATCCCACCAGTGTGGCTCTGTGATGTTATTAGACAGTCTGCAGGATGCCAGGTTTGTGTTTGGGGGTGTCCAAATAACAACATCGACCCCCCACGCCTCTCTCTGCAGCTCCATAATGGACCACCATGGACTCCATGGGAGGTTTTGTCAGCAGATGTTTTTGGGTGGCTGGCGGTGATCAGGCCGTAAAGTGGTGAGGATGTTCTCACTTTCACCCAGTGATTCGCACACAAGCAGCAACACAGGGACACAGATAGTGAGAGTGAATCGTGTTTTTATTTAACCTCAAGCACTCGGCACATTCTTGGCCATGGTTGCACCAATCTCAGGAGCCATTGGCTATCATCGAAGGACGTCGCAGTCTCCAAGAGCGACCGCCGACCTTTCGGGGCTTCTGGTGTAGCCAGCTAATAAAGGATGAAGATCTCCTCTCACCGGGTGTTTCCTTTGTTCTCTGTCTAACTAGCAACTTAAGAACTAATTCTAGTCCCACATTGGAGAAACTAGTAGATATTTTTGCTGCACAGATATATTAGTTCACACCAAGTCTGTGTTCGCTGGCCATTGGTGGGTTCCAGGATTGCATTACAACAGATTGTGTTCCAACTCTTTCCTCTGTTTTCCTGCGTAGCCAATATCGGAGGATCAATGGGTTCCCACTCACACAGCAAACGACAAGCAGCAAAGCTTCAACTCACTAAAGATGGAGAGTCCGTCAGCAGGTTGTGCCAAAGCAATGATCTTAAGATTGGTGTTGATCAGCTTTATTTGTTTTGCAGTCTGATCGGTGTTGGAAACCATGTGTAATGATGGTCTATCACCACCTGATAAACAACATACAGTACATGCCTTTGGGAAAAGATGTCAATATCTCAGTAGATCAGATGAAACCAGTGGGAAGCATTAAACGACTTCCAGCCAAGATTTTCTTTCAGGCCATCATTTGTTGGTCCATTACATCCCCCGGAGTCGCACTGGTTCATCAGTTTCCTCACAAGTCTCAGTTCAACAGTAGAAGATATTTACACTCTGGCAGCTGTATATAAATAGAGATTTGTGTCTGCTTGATCACACGAGACGCTGGGAGACTCGTGACCCCCCCCCCCCCCCCCGAACTGTGGTTGTCACTGTTCTGTCGAGCGGCATGTCCAGAATTTTCCAGAAGGGTTTGACCAAATTGGGCGCGACCTCAAGTAGGGGCGGCATAAAGTCATGAACACAAAGCCACATGTTTATAAAAGCATATAATATCAAAGCTAGATTGCCTTGAATAGTTTTTGTAGATAACAACAGAGGCAGCATGAATCATTTGTTCTTGAGTCTCTACTGACTGAAAAAGGAAGTTTATCTCCGAAGTCAACAAAAAATAATGTGCACCATCGCAAGTGGCCAAATAGCTGCTTACATCCTGTTGCATTAAAGGCCAATAAGTTGTGCCTGGGTCAGGCCACCCTCGGGTCTATAATGATCATATCTTGGAGTTAGAGTTGTTAGATCGTCATTGGTGCCTGTAGTGGTGGCAACCTATGAACATGCTTATATTGTGGCGGTGGTAGGAGATGTCGAGCTGCAGAAGTTGGTCTTTTAGATTTGGATTGAAGCTACAGCACCACCCGAGGTGTGTGAGGAGGGGATCTGAGAGGGGGCTTAGCTCAGGCAGCGCAGCGATCCATGACAACCTCTGACTGTGTGAGCAGTTTGAGTGTCTGACCACTGCCTGGCACCTGTGTAGGAGTCTGAAGAGAAACCTCCAACATTTCACTCATCACAGGTTGTAAGGAAGCTTCAGTCAAATGAGCAGGTACGCTAGCTAACACTCCGACGCTCTGATTGTTGTTGGGCTGTCTCTGATGCTTCAGTGCAATGTCTCCAGTGGGTCGGTCACAAGATCGACTTCCATTCTTAAAAAGAGAGGGCCAGGGTGTTTCAGGTCAGTGCTCGTCTGTTCTAGTCATGGAATAGGAGAAAGTTCCTTCCCTTTAAAATCCAGTTTGTTCTCCTGTTGAATTCGTCCTTTAATGTTCACTTCAGTTGTTGGTTGGGAACCGTTTGGTTTGTTGGTTCTAAAGGAAAAAAACAATGTGAAAAGGAATGATGCAGAGTCACTAACATAAACTCAGAAACATGTCCAGGTGATAAACTGAACGTTCATGGGACTAAATAAATGTCCCACAATGTTAAAGTATTATTCATCTCTAAGTCTTTGAGTTTGCCTTTCACTGAAGTCTCAAAACAGTCCGACTAAAGAAATCAAACTCATTCAAGTTGTAAATATAAATCCAAAGTAATGTTCTTGAATCTAAATTGGACATGCACCATAACACTGGATCTCAAAGGAGAACAGCATGTTGAACAGACTCATGTTACTGCTTCCACTCCAATCAAGAACTGAAACCAATAGAAAAGCACGTCCACATGTTAACAGAAAGGCACACACACAACATGCTGCACATTACCCAATATTTCACCAGATCTGCATGAATACAGCAGGAGAGATGAGAGAACAAAGAGAATATAAAAACATCTAAGAACAGCACGACCCCCTCTCAGCTATGATCCTGAAACATTCCAGTTTGACTGACGTGGGAACAAACGTGTTTTTACAACAGTTCAGTTTTCATCGGGGGAAGAATCCGGACAGATGAATGTTTTGTACTCGGTGCTTTTTTCATCTGCACTTTTACCCTTCAGTCCTCCAAAACAAACACACTCAAATTTAACATGCTGCAATTCGTTTACAGCCGTCCTGTCAGTCAACAACAAATACAGCGTGCAGACATCAGCCAATCAACGATGTGCATGTACAGGAGAAAGCATTCCATCCACCAGCATTTATTTTGTCAAACTAGTTTTATTCTGAAAGGTAAATGGCTTTTTACATTGCAGACTGTCCTTCTTGATTTCCTGATCATCAAAGAGGTATTTTGAGGTTTTAGAGCATGCCCACTGTGGCACGGCTAAAATCCAGAAGAGGCTCAAACGTGAGGGAGTGAAAGAGAGGAGAAGCAGGCCAGACGGAGGGAAGGTGGGAGATGGTTGGGCTCTGACACTGATGCAGGGTGTCTGTAATGAGACTCAGTGGCAGTCTTGGCCTGCTCCACGACTGTTTGCCAAACAAAAAAAAAAAAAAAGTGTTAACTCAATTAAAGGCCAGATTTCCCCCAGGAAGAATGCAAAAGTGAAATTATCCCTGCTTGTTAAACCTGCCACTTAATTTCACTCAAATTATTACTTATGATCCCAGGGACCCCGGGGCTAATTGTTTCTCTGCCTGCCTCCCCCTTCCTCCCGTGTGCCTGCTGCGAAGTCTGCAGCAGCACAAAGAAGCTGTTCCTTCTGCCCTGATACACGCACACATCCTGTTTTAATAGGCATCTGTATTTTTTCTATCAGGCAGTGAACAAAGTGTTGGATGTCACAAAGGCTCCACTTTAGGTTCAGCTCTGTAATGTCATTAAACTTAATCATCTACTTTACCATACACACCTTCTACCTTCTGCTGAAGATTACCTGCACTCTGATGCATCGATCATGAACAGATCGCCTCGACTCTAGAAGGATTCAGGACAACATACGGTTAAACCCCTCGTGATTCTTAAAGGTTTATGTTTAGACTGTGTTCATGCCTTTATTAAGAGACAGGATAGTGTTAGAGTCAGAGAGAGAGAGAGAGAGAGAGAGAGAGAGAGAGGGGAGAACGACGTGGTGAAGGATGTGAACCCGAGCTGCTCGGAGGAGCCTCGAGCTGTAAATGGACTCGTTTAACAATACATCGATAAAGTGTTTAATTCACTTAAGATCCATTTTCATTTTTAATCAGATTTAATTCTGATCTGATCTTCTTGTAATCTTATTATTGTCTTTAATTCTTGTAATAATCTCTTAAATGTTATTGTTTTTATTGAAGTTTATCACATTTGTTTCATTATTTAACAATAATAAAAATAATAATATTGCATTAGATTTTGACTGTATAGCACTTTTTTAAATGGGGGGGTTTGAGTCAGGCTTTGACCTTTTGTGCACTTGTTCTCGCTCTGCTTTGTTGTAAACGTCTTTTTTCAGTGAAGCCATTTTTATTATTATTAAAAATAACTATCGGATAGTTTCATTCAGGAATGAATCACCTAGAAATAGATGAAACAGAGCGGCCCTGTTTCATGCAGATCAACATTTAATAATCTGACGTGTTCCGTGTTGATGTCTCCATGTCCTCCGTGTCACATGTGCAGGCTGCAGACATGATGGACACAGAGCAATCATGGAGCTCGCTCTAATTAAAAGGCTTTTTAATGACATGCGGGGAGGAAGCGGGGATCTGTTCAGCGTGATGAAACGCAGCCTTGACATTGAGAGGAAAGCTCATCCCGATGAAACGTCGCTCCGACATTGAGAGAAACGCCCGTCCTGAATGTCACCCACAGCTACGCCTTCACACTAAATCAATGACTCAAGGACTGCCAATGAAAAATCGCCGGCTGAGATTTTCACATGAGGGGACAGTCACACATCCAGACCTCCAAAAAAAACCTCTCACACACACAGTGCATGCAAACCACACACACACACACACACACACACACATTAAAGTGATCTGACCCAGATCAGTGCACATGCCTCTGTGCGCCTCCTTCGTACACTTTTCCTGACACGCTCACTCGGCACAGTCTTCAGTGTTTCCACCCAGAGGATATCTTAAGCGGAGGATTAGCTTCTTCCAGTTTGTGAATTGAAACTTGCATCATTGTTTCTATTTTAATCAGCCGCTCTCTTCAAACCGACGACAACACAAAACAGTGCTGGAGGAGGGGCGAGTGGGACATTCTCAGCGTGCGCTTTTCAAGAACATTGATTACAAAAATAGTCGCTGTAGTAATCTGGCAGAAGACAAAGAGCGGAGACTCCACTGAGCAGAGAGAGAGTCTATCAGGCGTCGCTGATGAAGTTTAAGGAGTGAGAGAAATGTTCCTTTGAGCTGACGATGAAGAAAAACTTCACATATATGCTGCAATCCTAAAGCTGCACTGCTGCTTCTGTTTTTAATTCTCATGCAGTCTCTATTGTTTGCAGACTCTACGACGAGGTTGATCAGAGTGTATTGATTGATATTAATAGACCCTGAAGATTAGCTCATTGGCTAGTTCAGATATAGTATTAAAACTTTGCCAATGTATTTGAGCTGTTTAGAGCGAGTGCAGCAGTCCAGTAGTCTTCTGCACCATTAATGCTAAAAGGAGATCTATTGTTTTATTCATTTCAAGTTTATTTCATGTTGGACATTCATTAATTACATCGGACAAAGCAGATTGATTGGAGTGTTTAGTTTATGTGCTAATTTGCAACAGCACAGGCGGCTTTTGAAAGGATAAAAATAATTAAATCAGAAATAAAGAAAAGAGAGGAAGAAAAAAAATAAAACGTATCAAACACATCAAACAAAAAATAAAATAAACAAATGCAATCAATTTTCCATAGTCGTTACATACTGTACCACAGAGCAGACAGCAACATGATCAAGCAATAACCAGTAAAGAGATATTCATGTGAGCACTGTTGTTTACATTATTTTTATTATATTATTATTATGATACCAGTGTTCAGCATTAGTTATGACTGGGACGCCTCCTGATACTGGTGTCAGTCAAACCTGTCATGGTTTGTTTCAGCGTCTGTCTCCGACCAGAATTCTGCAACTATAGAACTACTATAGCATTTTGACTGCTCGAACATAATTTGGATGATCAATAAAAAGATCTAAGAATTAATTGGTGGAATAGGTAAATATACATCAGGACATTAAATGAAAACTATAAGGATTGAGTGTTTTATTTCTTTTATTTATTTACACATAGAGACATCACTCTCTGAGTCTGCTCCTCCGTCTGAATCTTCCTCATCGAGGCTCTGAAGCTAGGCTAAAGCCTCCATAGCTGTCATTCTCTTTCTTCTTGTCATTTGTGTCTCTCTTGGGGTTAGAATAAAACTATAAGTAGGTTTTAGCCTCACAGAGAGCATAAAGAACAAACACAACAACAGAGCAGGAAAAAGGGCGGGAAAATGTAGCAATAACACCCCCTGTATAAAGCATGCAGGCAATTTGACTGCTAATGCTAGTTCAAGGTAGTTTTACTCATATCTCATTTTTGTTTTGAAATTTTAATGATACAAATATGTCAGAATGAAATATACACACATTTAGGTTTTTTTAAAACCAAGAAAAAATGTCAAAATGACTGCCTTGGTAGTTCAAGTGCTCAGACATGCTATCGCTAGCTCTTTAAAGGTTGCGATCTGTCCTCACTTCTGCCTCTCCTCGTCCACCTGTCCCCGCACTGACGGCAGGACACGTCCTGTATGCCAGGTTTCCAGATCCAGGCCTGACCCAAGTGGACTGGATGTTAGAGGAAAAGCTTGGCCTTGATGTTTTAAGGCGGTTTAGCGGAGATCTCTCCGGAAGGTTTGATGTTGATCCGTCCACAGAGCTGAGTTCATCTTTCTGTCAGAGCGTCTAACTGGCCGTGTTTCCACACTAATCCGTTCAGGCATGCGACTGATGGCATCTTGTTGTTTTCCGTTTTCACTGCCATGCCTTCGATTCCCATGAGCCTTTGCCTTTTGTGTCCTGACTCCTGTCAAGGATCCTGATGCGGCGTTCATACCCAGCCTGGCTCTGCGTTAATGGCTTGTAGCGCTCTTCCAGTTGTCATCCCGATGGCTCTCAGTGGCAGCCAGCAGTCATCTTCAGGACTCATTTCCTGCCGTCATTTCAGGGGCATGTTCGCTGATGGGATGTGGAGAGACACATATTGTCATTACAAAGGAAAGGCAGCCACAGTAATGATTCGCTTTTACACAGTCAATTTCCCCTCCTATTGAGGCACATTATTGTCACACAATTCTGTACTGCTGTCGCTCTCCCGCCTTCTTTTTTATTGTAACTTCCTCCTTCTTTTTTATTCCACCCAAATTCCAACAATTCAGCTCCACGTCCCCAAATTATTTTTAATTTAACAGATCGTTTTAAACATGAGGGGAGTGGTCACCAGAGCCAAATGTTGAGGTGGAAAGTGGTTGCCATGGGAAAGATTTAGCAGAAGAAAAAAAAAACACATTTGATTTCTGTGTAGAGAAGGATTTTAAAACCCATCTGGAGTCTTCGCCGCAGGCAGAGCTGCAGAAATAAACAGGAGCCTGCAGGCAATCTGCTCGGCTCCCATCTCACAGTCTGCTCTTTTATTTCCAAAAAGGTTTCACGTTTTCTTTGCAACTTGATAGAGAATAAAAGCTTCGACTGATACACTCTTCAAGTGCCATTTCTCCTGATTGTTCTTCTGTCGCTTTCTACCAACAAAATCCTGCAGAGTGTTTCTGCAGCGGGCCCAGCTCGATGTGTCAGGACTGTCTTTAAAACATAACCAGTGAGACATTACAAGTCTCCCACCAGGATCTCTGTCCTCACAGAGTCCACACTGGATCCCATCATGCAGTCTGTGTTCAGGTACGCTGAGCTGCTGTGGCTCAGTTGGTCCAGAAGTTCGGGCGTTCGATTCTCAGCTCCTCCAGCGACACGTCTGATTTGTCCCTCTGTACAAGTTGCTCCTGTTGCTTTACCGTTTAAGCGCCATCGTTGTGCAACCAGTGTGACTTTTCTGTAAATTTAAATCTCCCTTTGTACGTCCCCCTGAGCAAGTTGTTAGAACCTCTCTTCGTTATATTTTTAAAGTCTTGATCGTCTCGTGTCTGCATCTACCATCTGAAGATGACTTTACTGTCTGTGACACCTGTGAGACGCTGCGTGCAACAGACTACTTCCTGCAGCTGCATGGTTTCTAGTGTCCGACCTCAAACTACATTATCTGCATGGAGAGTCCACACGGTCAATCCATGTTTCCGTGTTCCTGGGTAGCTGGTTTGAAACTGGAAACACAGACATGATGACAGGTCTCTGGTTGTTATCTTCCTTCAGTTCGGATGGACCGATAGATCGCAGCTTCTTCGTTAGAGAGCAGAGAGACTGGAGAGGGATGACACAGAGTTGTGGTTTTATCGTCCATTAAGAGAATCCAGAGCCCTCTCCCCTCTCCTGGCTAATACACTCCTCCGTACATTATCCTTCTCATGTCACCACACACTGCAGACTGAAGAGTGAGAAACATTGTCTCAGTGATCGTGGCGTGAATGACTCTCCTCGTCTGCAGAGACTGAAAATATTGCGAGCGAGCTTGTCTGCTGTTGAAATACATCCGTCCTTATCAGTGAGACATTCCCGGCCCCACTGGATTTTCAAGTCACCGTGTGGGGTTTAGATCCACGGGACACGGAGCGTTAAACCACATTTAGATTCAGCAGCATGGACGTGAAGAGTAAGAAGGGCTCCGAGCTGCCCTGAAGCTGCACACTGCCACTTCAGTGAAGACCAACAGGATATCAGCATGAGAGCACGCTGAGTACACTGGCCTCACTCTTCATTTATCAACTTGTCCAATAAGCACGCACCATAAATGTAAGCACCAATCGGTGTCATTAGTCTGGTCTCTTTATGTGCAGAGCCTCCTCAGAGTGGATCTCCCGTGTGGTTGGACGCCCACAGACAGTGACGCGCAGCTGCACGAGTTAGCATCTTTGCACGAGTTAGCATCTTTGCACCTTTAGCAGCAGACACGTCTTTAAACAGTTCAGAGTGTGTTCTGATCCGTCCTGGGTTTATCTAGATGTTAGTGATGTGATGAATGATGCAGAGTTAGTCTCACGCTGCGGGGGGGGGGGGGGGGGTCGGATTCTGACTCTATTATTAAATGTTGGCTGACGATGAAATGATGTTTGTTTTTTTGGAGAAGCTGCCAAAACTAGCACAAAGTGATTCTCATGAGTCAGTGAGTCGGAGCAGGAAGAGGTGATGACAGGGACAACCAGCTGTCTTTAGTTCCTCCCCCTGTCTCTGTCTTTCTCACCGCGGTGCGTTCGAGTGCTGACCTTCTCCTCACATTCTGTCCCAGTCTCCCGTGTCCCTCGTCCTCCCAACTCATTCAGAGCACACGGACCAGATCTGCTCGTAGAGATTATGCAGCAAAGTAGGGATGTGCGTTTTCTCATTTCTTTATCATTACTTCCACAGAACACACCGGATGAGCTGCTCCCCGAGGAGGGTTCGAGTTCCGCTCATGACTCAAGCTGTTTCACTCTCCTCATCCATCCCTTCACCGCTCCTAGCTCATGTTTGCCATGATAGCGGCTCCACGAAACGCCATCAGCTCATAATTGGAGCATATCTCGAAGCTCGTGTGCTAACAGGACTAGCCAAGCTAGGCGTGCTGTGAGACTGCCTCGTGTTTGTCCCGGCTGCTTTCTCGTCGTTGGTGATTTTAGAAAACTAGCATGATTTTGAAAGGAGCATTCACCTCAGTGCTCCGTCTAAAGCCTGATAACTGCTCTCATATCTGACAAACCCAGGGGCGTCCAAAACGGCCTTCAAAGCCCCGCCTACCTTCTCTGGTCCAATCAAATCCAGAGCATTCAGGAGCAGAATCTAAAGTTAGAAGGAGGACATACTGGCTGCTGCTTTGTTGAACACAGCATGTTTCCTTCATGATCACAGAGGAGCTCATATTCTTCTCTGTGTTGTTTATTTTGTAATTTACCGACATTAAAAACAAACTGCTTGGCAATAAATAAAAGGTGTCTGATTTTGACAGCTGAACTCTATTCGTGTGGAGTACTTTACCTTTTTTTGGATGTTTTTTTCCCTTTGCACTTGAAGTGTTCATGTGTGGGCATTTGAAGTGTCTGATCTGAATCTGCCTCTTTAGACCGTGTGGCGTGGAGCAGTAAACGTTACGTGGGATGAGAAGTGAAGCAGCAGCAGCAGCACGGTGCTGGATGGAGATGAGAGGCGAGCGTGAGGGCATCCAGACGGAGGCTGGCTGCTGAGAGCAGATTTTAATCAGAGAGGCTGGTAGCAGCAGCGTGGCCCCCGAGGGCCCGGGCATCACATCACATTAGAACCCAGCCCAAACACAGGCGCCAAAATGGCCGGGCCTGAAATAACAGATAACCCTGCCAAATCACATCATCATCCAACCCGCTGCGGTCTTAATCTGCCTCATCCTCCCGCACTAATGAAGCTAATGGAGGGAATAAGTGACATGTTCTTTCTTCTGCCTCTCACTATCGCTGCCGTCTCCTTCATGTTGGAGAGAAGAGCAGAGTGTGCGTCTCCCTGCGTGTGTTCACGTTACACCAACATGTGAAACAAAGCTGCATGACGTCATGTTACCTACAGGACGGAGCTGTAATGTTTATCTCCTGTGGTCATGATGTCACGCCCCCAGGAGGCCAGGACAAAAAAAACAGATGTCCTGGTCAGGGGCCAAAATGAACACCCGCCAAGCGCCACATGGTGCTAGATTTTCCGTTTGGCGTGGAGATTTCAGATGGCTCTGCGCCACATGGCAAAAAGTCATGAAAACTATGCTGTGAGTTTGAAGTGTGTTTAATGTAGCTGCTCGTCTCTCTGCCGTCAGGACTGTGAGCATCGCCGAGAACGCTGAGACATCGACTAAACAGCACGCACATCCTGGAGCGCCAGCCACCACGCCACCACGCGATCCGTACAGCCGAGTCGGGAACACGTGACCCGGTTCTCCGTTCACTCTCGCCCTGTCTGCAGCTAGCATAGCGTTAGCATCGTCCTGTCACAGTCTGTGGACGTCTCGGCTCAGAGAAAACACTGCTGAATACACACACACACACATACACACACACACACACACACACATACACACACATACACACACACACACACACACACACACACACAGGTCTAATGATGAGCATCAGTCCCTCCAGGGTTTCACACCCTTTTGGGGGATTGTTGCGGCCTGAAATGTCTGATTTCACGGCAGCTTTTCCCCAAAAAATTTTTTGCATTGAAATTGCGGCAGGAAGCAAAAATAGTTATTTGGTAGTTCTTGTTATTTGAATGGTTATTTTCTTGCACACACTTTGATGTGATTGAGTGATATTTTAACCTGAGCAGAGCGATTTACTTAGTGAAGCATATTCATCTGCCTCACTCACTGACATACGCGTGCTCACGCACATGCATATAAACAGGAAGTGAGTTTGGTCCGTGGTCACTAAACTTTGCAGACGTTTAACTTGCCGTTTTCGCAGGGGACGACTCTGATTGGTGAAAGCTGCGGGGAAAATTATTTTGATTGTTCAAATTTGCAGAGAAGTTGCTGTGATTGGACAAAATTGCAAGGTCGCCCAGAAATCGCAGGGATTGGTTGAATTTGCGTGAATTGTTGCGATCGCGACTTCCTGGAGGGACTGAATATATGAAGGGTCTGTATGTGGCCGTTTGCGGGGGAGGGGGGGTTTTGGGGGGTCTGGGAACTACCTATTTAAAAAATAAAGACAAAAAAATATATGTTTTAAATGTCTCTATTTTGTGCTCTGATAAAATTCAATCTGAACAGAACATGATACGTCCTTCATGAAATGTCTGTCTGTGACACAGAAACACACTTTGTTTTCTCTGCTGGTAATAAATATCACACATTTGAATTTTTGATCGATGAGTCATCAGGTTAATTGGGTGCTGATGAAAACCCCGCCTCACGCCGTATCCTGTGTGATGATTTAGGACTTTTTCCTAAAAGGACGTCTCGTGTCTTCAGACTCAGCTCGTCCTTTCTCTTCTCAGTAAAGCTGTAAGCAGGTAACTGACTCATATTTGAGCTCTTTCTCTCTTTCCCCCTGACACGGCAGAATATTCCAGCATGCTCTGGATCAAATTATTTATGACATATCAGTACAGCCTGTGTGTACAGTGCTGAGAATAGCAAAAATAGCTGATGGCAGTGAGTGACCTAGTCATGACTAAGGCCTCTGAGAGATTCCAAAAGAGTACAAAACATGCTCAATTTTTAATCCCTTCAAGTAGCGAGGAGGAGGGGCCGAGTGGTCACAGAGCGGCGAGGGAGGGAGGGAGGGAGGGAGGGGACGAGCTGCTTCAGGCGCTCGGTCTAATGTTAAACCTCCCTCTCTCTCTCACACACACACACACACACACACACACACACACACACACACACACTCCGACTATACCTACTTTCCCTGGTTTGTTCCCGAGTGCGCCTTCATCTCTCAAGGTGTTTATGTTTCAATCAAAGGAGCCAGAGCAGCGTGACCACAGCTTTCCACGTGGCCAGCAGAGCCGCCATCCTTCACCGCTTTAGAAATCAGCCATAAAAGTGCCAACTCGCCAATCCCCTTTCCCTCCCTCCTCCTGCTGTATTAGCAGCCTGACTGTGAAGGAGTGCTAGTCGCCCCGTGTCCTGCTTTTCTGAGAGGAACTTCAGAATAAATCCATCACTGTCCCCCGTGGCCAAATGTAAAGACGGGCGAGCGTCGACCTCTGCCTGTTCCTTTTGTTTGAACATCTGTCGCACGCAATAGCACATCAGAAAGCATCTCATCAGCCAGTGTTACTCCACGAGTGTAGGAGCAACAGAACGGGTCAATATGCTTTATACTGGGATCACATGTCCGACTTTATAAAGCTCAGTTCTCCTCTGTTTATGAAAGCAGCCTTCTTTTAGAATTGCTAAATCGTGCAAAGGGAACTTTGGTAATGAGCGTGGCAGTCAGGGTCTGCATCTTTCAGGCCGCTGTGCGTGACTTCAGCCACAAATCTGTTTCATAAAAACCTACCGTGAGTAACTTCTGTGGGCTGTGCAGGGTGTGATTAAGGTTCAGCCTCGCATGATGCTGCTTTACATGCTTTTTCAAAGGAGCACCACCTCGTTTTTGAAATCCTGCCTGGGAAGTGAAAAACAGGTTACAGCTCGAGAAGCTGCACGCTGGCTGGTTAAAACTCACACTCCTTGTGTTATATCTGTCTCCAGAACCTGATGGTGAACCTTCATTCTCAGGTGATGTGTCTGTGTGCACACGCTCGCTCGCTCGCTCGCTCGCTCGCTCGCTGCAGAGTGCATTCACACAGAGCTGGCTGCAGACCAGCGTCAGAGAAGGATAACCTCGGCCCCCAGTCTGCTCAAAAGATATTTCTTGCCACTTTGTTTCCATGGCAATGTTGATGAGCTGAGAGGTTGGGAGGGGGAACTCAGCCGCCGCCAAGTCAGGCCTGGGCATTTTAACAATTCATAAAACTGTTGAAATCAATCTGAGCTTGGGAGATTTAATAAATCTCTTGTGTGAGAGGAGCAGAAGGGAGAGAGAGAGAGAGAGAGGAGGACACAATGAGAGGAAAAATAGACAGCGTCAGGAGTAATGCTCATATTGGCTGACAGGAGGGAAAAGCAGCTTTTAAAGCGTTTAGCTTTAATTTCATTCAGGAGTGACATAATTGATTTTAATGAGATGTTTATAGAGTGAAGTGGCGGTGTTGCTAAATCATTGGCGAGTGTGCCTGACGGGTACTTGTGAGGCTCACACTGGGGAGAAGCAGAGAGAGGAGCACAGAGCTCCTGCAGGCAGCCTCCTCTCCTCCTGCTCGCTGCACACACTCACGCTCACTGAGGGCACCTTTCATTCAGGGAACACTTTCCTAACTTATTGACTCCACTGGAATATCTCCTGCTTATTAACAGAGAGTAATGCTTTAAAGAGCTCTAAATGACTGACGGCTGCAGAAGTGTTCAGCCTGCAGCTTACTCCTGGTTGGATCACAACGCGTCCACTAAACGCTCCGGCTGTTGTCACTGGAAGACTCGGATTATTATTAAGTGTCTGATTCTTTGTGTTGTGTTGTCTTCGTAGTACTCGGTCTTGGTCTCAACCTTCCTGCTGTGACGGTCTAAGTGAGTGACACGCCCGCTGCACTCAAGAGGAGGATTGTTTAGACATATTTTTGGTCTTGGTCTTGACCTGGTCCCGATCCCTAAATGTCTTGATCTTGACTCTGTCCCGATCCCTAAATGTCTTGGTCTTGACCTGGTCTGGATCCCTAAATGTCTTGGTCTTGACTTGGTCCCGATCCCTAAATGTGTTGGTCTTGATTTGGTCTCGATCCCTAAATGTCTTGGTCTTGACCTGGTCCCGATCCCTAAATGTCTTGATCTTGACTCTGTCCCGATCCCTAAATGTCTTGGTCTTGACCCGGTCTGGATCCCTAAATGTCTTGGTCTTGACTTGGTCCCGATCCCTAAATGTGTTGGTCTTGATTTGGTCTCGATCCCTAAATGTCTTGGTCTTGACCCGGTCTCGATCCCTAAATGTCTTGGTCTTGTCTCGATCCCTAAATGTCTTGGTCTTGACTTGGTCCCGATCCCTAAATGTCTTGGTCTTGATTTGGTCTCGATCCCTAAATGTCTTGGTCTTGACCCGGTCTTGATCCCTAAATGTCTAGGTCTTTTCTCGATCCCTAAATGTCTTGGTCTTGACCCAGTCTTGATCCCTAAATGTCTTGGTCTTGATTTGGTCTCGATCCCTAAATGTCTTGGTCTTGACCCGGTCTTGATCCCTAAATGTCTTGGTCTTTTCTCGATCCCTAAATGTCTTGGTCTTGACTTGTTCCCTAAATGTCTTGGTCCTGACCCGGTCTCGATCCCTAAATGTCTTGGTCTTGACTCGATCCCTAAATGTCTTGGTCTTGACTCGATCCCTAAATGTCTTGGTCTTGACTCGGTCTGGATCCCTAAATGTCTTGGTCCTGACCCGGTCTCGATCCCTAAATGTCTTGGTCTTGACTTGTTCCCTAAATGTCTTGGTCTTGACTCAGTCTCGATCCCTAAATGTCTTGGTCTTGACTCGGTCTCGATCCCTAAATGTCTTGGTCTTGACTCGGTCTCGATCCCTAAATGTCTTAGTCTTGACTCGGTCTCGATCCCTACATATCTTGGTCTTGATTTGGTCTCGATCCCTAAATATCTTGGTCTTGACTCGGTCCCGATCCCTAAATGTCTTGGTCTTGTCTCGATCCATAAATGTCTCGGTCTTGACTCGGTCTCGATCCCTAAATGTCTTGGTCTTGACTCGGTCTCGATCCCTAAATGTCTTGGTCTTGACTCGGTCTGGATCCCTAAATGTCTCGGTCCTGACCCGGTCTCGATCCCTAAATGTCTTGGTCTTGACTTGTTCCCTAAATGTCTTGGTCTTGACTCAGTCTCGATCCCTAAATGTCTTGGTCTTGACTCGGTCTCGATCCCTAAATGTCTTGGTCTTGACTCGGTCTCGATCCCTAAATGTCTTGGTCTTGACTCGGTCTCGATCCCTAAATGTCTTGGTCTTGACTCGGTCTCGATCCCTAAATGTCTTGGTCTTGACTCGGTCTCGATCCCTACATATCTTGGTCTTGATTTGGTCTCGATCCCTAAATATCTTGGTCTTGACTCGGTCTCGATCCCTAAATGTCTTGGTCTTGACTCGGTCTCGATCCCTACATATCTTGGTCTTGATTTGGTCTCGATCCATAAATGTCTCGGTCTTGACTCGGTCTTGGACCACCCTGGTCTCGGTTGGTGTGGTCTTGACTACACTGCAGTCAGCATGAATGTGCACATTTCCATGATCATAGATGTGTTGTGGCTGCAGATGAAAGAAATGAGGTGAGCGTTAGTCTTCACAGCACCAACATGTGTAAAAGAAGGTTCTGGACTTTAACAGTTACAGACTTTTCTTTTTGGAAAGTCCCAAAATGCCTGACGGGTACTTGTGAGGCTCACACTGGGGAGAAGCAGAGAGAGGAGCACAGAGCTCCTGCAGGCAGCCGGTCTTGATCCCTAAATGTCTAGGTCTTTTCTCGATCCCTAAATGTCTTGGTCTTGACCCGGTCTTGATCCCTAAATGTCTTGGTCTTGATTTGGTCTCGATCCCTAAATGTCTTGGTCTTGACCCGGTCTTGATCCCTAAATGTCTTGGTCTTTTCTCGATCCCTAAATGTCTTGGTCTTGACTTGTTCCCTAAATGTCTTGGTCCTGACCCGGTCTCGATCCCTAAATGTCTTGGTCTTGACTCGATCCCTAAATGTCTTGGTCTTGACTCGATCCCTAAATGTCTTGGTCTTGACTCGGTCTGGATCCCTAAATGTCTTGGTCCTGACCCGGTCTCGATCCCTAAATGTCTTGGTCTTGACTTGTTCCCTAAATGTCTTGGTCTTGACTCAGTCTCGATCCCTAAATGTCTTGGTCTTGACTCGGTCTCGATCCCTAAATGTCTTGGTCTTGACTCGGTCTCGATCCCTAAATGTCTTAGTCTTGACTCGGTCTCGATCCCTACATATCTTGGTCTTGATTTGGTCTCGATCCCTAAATATCTTGGTCTTGACTCGGTCCCGATCCCTAAATGTCTTGGTCTTGTCTCGATCCATAAATGTCTCGGTCTTGACTCGGTCTCGATCCCTAAATGTCTTGGTCTTGACTCGGTCTCGATCCCTAAATGTCTTGGTCTTGACTCGGTCTGGATCCCTAAATGTCTTGGTCCTGACCCGGTCTCGATCCCTAAATGTCTTGGTCTTGACTTGTTCCCTAAATGTCTTGGTCTTGACTCAGTCTCGATCCCTAAATGTCTTGGTCTTGACTCGGTCTCGATCCCTAAATGTCTTGGTCTTGACTCGGTCTCGATCCCTAAATGTCTTGGTCTTGACTCGGTCTCGATCCCTAAATGTCTTGGTCTTGACTCGGTCTCGATCCCTAAATGTCTTGGTCTTGACTCGGTCTCGATCCCTACATATCTTGGTCTTGATTTGGTCTCGATCCCTAAATATCTTGGTCTTGACTCGGTCTCGATCCCTAAATGTCTTGGTCTTGACTCGGTCTCGATCCCTACATATCTTGGTCTTGATTTGGTCTCGATCCATAAATGTCTCGGTCTTGACTCGGTCTTGGACCACCCTGGTCTCGGTTGGTGTGGTCTTGACTACACTGCAGTCAGCATGAATGTGCACATTTCCATGATCATAGATGTGTTGTGGCTGCAGATGAAAGAAATGAGGTGAGCGTTAGTCTTCACAGCACCAACATGTGTAAAAGAAGGTTCTGGACTTTAACAGTTACAGACTTTTCTTTTTGGAAAGTCCCAAAATGAAAACCCTCATGATTGAAGCCATGCCAGCCAAATCATCACGAGTGTTGAAGTTAACTTCTCCCAGTAATCTAATCCCCCCTGACTCCCACTCTTCACTGTTGTATCAGAGCCGGGACGGACTGACAGGATGTCACATTGCTGTCATGAGCTCCCACTGGGTCTGTGGGGTTCAGCTCCTGCCCTCAGCACTGAGAGGGGAGGGGGCGGGAGGTGGCGAGGAGCGCCATGATGCTGGAGATCTCATCTATCTCATCCCCATCCTAAAAACTAAACGACAGACTTTATTGTTTTATCGTATCCGATCATATTTCATGGTGTTGTAGGGTTGATGGTATCCCATTTTATTAGTGTCTCATCCTATCATAGCTTTTTCAAAGAAGCTGTTTTGTGTGTTCATCAAATTGTATCCGGTCGTATTATAAGTATCACCTCCCCATCGTCTAAACACAACATCAGCAGTCTTCAGCGACACGTGGAAACAAAGAGCTAGAAGACAGCGTTAGCACACGAGGCTAAAGGAAGCGTGCAGTGTGCAGTGCACGGGTTCCCATGAAGCCTCACATCGCGCTACTTCTCTTACATTCAATCCATCTGAGATCCTCGATGGAACAACCCGACTGAGTTTGTTGATTCCTAACCAGCAGTGTTGTTCAATTCGATGATGCTACCACAGGCGTAGCTTTGGTTATTTCCATATTACCTATGACTCAGTGAGCTGATTATATCCAGCCCATCACTGCTGGTTGATACCCGCATCTGCAAAATGATGCTCCATAGCTGTATAAGCCCCCTACACACACACACACACACTTAACAGCCTCCAGGTGACACCCACACAGTAACAAATTCACACTCCCTTTTCTTCAACACCTTCTTCTAACACGGATTATTAATACCTCACACTCCTGCGGGCAAACACTGGAGCCAGGCCGGATCTCTGGAAGGCAAGCTTATTGACTGTGATTGTTTCTGAAACATCTCTGGACATCTCCCAATGCACGTAAATCACACACACAAACACACACACACACATTCGCACTTGTGGAATTGCCCACTGGTTTGTCTTCACAACACTATTACAGCCAAACCGGACTGTTAAGCTGCAGCCTCTCGCTGCTCAATCAGGGCTCAAACGGGGACAAATGACAGGTTTGAGAGTGATGTTTTCCTGCAGGACAAAGATTTCCCCAGCACCTCGGGGCACGATTTCCATGCAACAACTGTGGAGAGCTGTTTTGATTGCTTTTCAATCAAGCGAGACAAACACTAATTAGTTTTTTGAAGACGGAGAGGAAGAAGAACTGTAAAATTATAGGCTTCTCTCATGAAGCGTAGATGACTGGCACTCCACTGTTTGGACCCGCTATATGAATATTCTCTCTCTCTCTCCTCCTCTCCCCCCCACTCCTTCTTTATATACTTCTACTTTGGAGAAATTGGTTTCTGTTGAAAGTAACGCAGCAGTATTCAGGAATCTGCACCCTCGTGATTAGGGAACATAACAGTGATGATAGACTATGGTTAAAATAAACAAGGTCAACAATGCACCAATATCTCTGCAGAAAATAATGATCTGTACAGAGCGCGATGACTCACTGTCCACACCACGACCCTCCTGCAGATTTCTCATATCCAAAGTGGCCATTACTGGTGACCAGCATTGATAGTCTAAGACAGAAACAGGGCTCTATGCTCCAAACAAATATTTCTCTCTTTCCACAAATTACTTAAACTCAAGTGTGATTTAAAGTTATTTGTCTGATTTAAACCCCCATCCATCATCTCCAACAACATGAGCCCGAGAGGTCTTATAAACACACCATCCATCCAACCATCCAACCATCCATCCATCATCTCCAACAACATCAGCCCGAGAGGTCTTATAAACACACCTTCCATCCAACCATCCATCCATCATCTCCAACAACATCAGCCCAAGAGGTCTTATAAACATACCGTCCATCCAACCATCCAACTATCATCTCCAACAACATCAGCCCGAGAGGTCTTATAAACACACCATCCAACCAACCATCCATCCATCATCTCCAACAACATCAGCCCGAGAGGTCTTATAAACACACCATCCAACCAACCATCCAACCATCATCTCCAACAACATCAGCCCGAGAGGTCTTATAAACACACCATCCAACCAACCATCCATCCAACCATCCAACCAACCATCCATCCAACCAACCATCCAACCAACCATTCACCATCCAACCAACCATCCATCCATCCAACCATCCATCCAACCAACCATCCATCCAACCATTCACCATCCAACCAACCATCCATCCAACCAACCAACCATCCATCCAACCATTCACCATCCAACCAACCATCCATCCAACCAACCAACCATCCAACCAACCATCCATCCAACCAACCATCCAATCAAACATCCAACCAACCAACCATCCATCCAACCATCCATCCAACCAACCAACCATCCATCTAACCATTGATAGTACGAATTTCTGTGAATACGTTCAGTTTGGTTACACTTTGTAGAGGTGACTTTGCTGTGAGCAGACTACGATCTATTTGGAGAAGCTATGACCATATTTGAAGAGAAGAATGTCTTTCAAGGTTTTCTAAAAGTATAAATGTATGGCCTCAGTTGACAATGGAATGAGGAATTGTTCTTCTAATAGAGGTTTGACATTGTAAGGGTAAAGGTGATGTGATTCTCCTGACCATGTACAGAAGTATCTAAAGTGGGAAGGAATTTGTGACATCTGTTGAACAGTATATAAGGGCTCTGCAACGACTAATAAAGTGTCTATTTCTCAGCCTGCACAGCGTCTCAGTGTATCTGTCAGAATAGAACCACGGCCGTGATTATGCTGCATGAGTACAATCCAGTCTGTTGATAGATTCAGCTTTAGGGACAATTATATTATTCAACCCATCAACCATACAACCAACCATCCATCTAACCATCCATCCAACCATCCATCCAACCAACCGGTCTTTGGATAAAAGCTTACATATGTATCATGTGATCCTGATTTCACTCTTGAATATAATAAACTAAGTCCTCTGTTTTGTTATTATTTTGTTTGGAGAAAGATTGTTGGAAAGACCCTGTAATGCAAATCTTCTCCGGTGCTTTGCTTTCGACCCGATCTCACATGAAACATGAACTGTATCATAAACTGTATGTAACAATAAAATGTACCATAAGCATTACAAAGAAAGGTAATTCTACCAAATAAAAATCATCATATTTAGATGAACTGTTGTACCGTGAAGTTATCTGAGATGCTGTGTGTCTGTGTTATCGTGTCAGTGGTGAAATCATCAAATATTCATGTCATTGTGTCCGTCTCATGAAAAGATGCAGCTCCACACGTCTGAGTGTGATGTGAGGCTTTGATTCAGTCATCATGCTGTTGATAGTTCTCTGATTCAGAGCAGATCCACTCTGATGTGTGTGTGTGTGTGTGCTCCATGTTAATGACTCTCTGTTTTCTCCCCCTGTGTCGGCCTGCAGACGGACGCCGCGCTGATGTACGATGCCGTGCACGTGGTGGCCGTGGCTGTGCAGCAGTCTCAGCAGATCACCGTCAGCTCATTACAGTGCAACCGACACAAACCCTGGCGCTTCGGCAACCGCTTCATGGCCCTCATCAAAGAGGTAGACACTGCTCGACCTGCTCCTCGCTCTGTCTCACACACACACACACACACACACACACACCTTCGCACGCAACATGTGATCTCAGGCAGCAGTCGGAGGCTGAATATGAATAAGGCTGAGGCTGTCAGAAGACGGGGATATGAATAAACACAGATGATTTATGTGTATTTATTTGTATGAAAATTCTTTCAGTGTGTCCATACTCTCTCCCCTCCGAGCGTGGCGTGTTTAAGGAGCCCGTGCTCTGAATTCCAACATTAATCACCCATGCAGAAACAAAAATACAGCATTATCTACATTTTTGGTAATTGCCCCACAGTTCGCTGCGTTTGTGAAGCTGGGACAGCTAATCCAGATCTCTCCGTCTGTGGGAAGGCAGAGGATTAGGAAACCTATATTTAGGGTCTCCCTCTTTAGTTTGCAGATCGTGAGAAGGCTGCAAATAATTAAAGTGGACGGTGACGTTCTGAATGCATACATTCAGATGTGTTTACGTCGAGCTCACAGTCTGTTCTTTCTCTTCCCTCTCTGCTGCTGTCCACATGTTTTTTGTCCTTTGACTTTAAGCTCTCTGTCACACACTAGCTGGAAGACGGCGGCCTTTATAAGAAACACAGTGGAGCTGGCTTTGGTGCAGGAAAGTCATTCAGTATATCTTGTAAAAAGATGGTTTGCACCAAGTCAAAGATCACCACCTTTGAATCATTCTCTTCAGCATGCCCTTTTCTGTGCAGAATGACTCAAGAGATGATTGTGGGAAATAGTTCTGATTGCCCTGCAGATTGAGAGGAAATGTAAAGAACATTGTGTGTTATGACCATGAGGTTTATACAGCAGGTTAACAACCTCATTAGCCTTTACACCTCAGGCCCTTCACATCGTTTGACTTGGGCTTCCTGGCTGTCTTCCCCCCTCCATCAGCTCCGCCCCCTCCCACATGAGTCAAGCAGCAGAGGAGGTTTGTAGAAACCAGCTCTCTCAGAACGCTCCGTTTTAGTGTGTGTGTCTCTTTAAATGCGGTAGACACCACTCCTTCGCTGTAGTGAGAATAAAAATGGCTGACTTGTGAAAAAGTTTAACTCTGGGTTGGGGGTGGAGATACCAGCGGAGGGGAGGGGATTTATTTATTTATTTATTTTTACCAGAATCCCACTGTGATGTCACAAGGGGAGCACTTTAGAAACAGATCATTTATCTCTGTGTTCTGAGACCTTTGGCAAATAAATGTTCCAAAACTCAGAGTGGATTTTTCATAACACGTCCCCTTAAACACTTGTTTGTTTGTTTGTTTGTTTCAGGCAACAAAAAAAAACACCAACTCATGTCCCTGTTACACCTGATCTGAAAGTCCAAAGTCAAACAAAGAGATTGTTGTCCATGAACACAGTTCGATAGTTTCTGGACTTAATCACAAACCGAGCCGAGAGTCCTGTTTGCACTACGAGGAGTTTCAAACAAATCTTCACATTTAATGAAACGAAACTGAACGCTAAAAACTACTTGTTGTTCAATCCATCACTTTAATACAGTTTGATTCAACAGACTGTGCAGACTTTTTTTTTTTTAAGGTTTATTTTTTGGCCTTTTTGCCTTTATTGATAGGACAGTGGATAGAGTCGGAAACAGGGAGAGAGTGGGGAGAGACATGCGGGAAAGTGGCCACAGGCCGGACGCGAACCCGGGCCGCCCGCGCGAGGAGCAAAGCCTCGCAACATGGTGCGCGCGCTGCCGCTGCGCTATCGGCGCCACCCAGACTGTGCAGACTTTACTTAAGTCTCAATGCTCGCTGTATTTAAGAAAACAAACCCCAGATGCACAAACTGAAACCGTTTATTGAGCGCTGATTGATTCAGATGCAGAATATGGTTGGTCCTGTTTTTCTGGGCTCACTTGTGAGAAACTTAGTGGACCGTTAGAGGTCAGCTCACCCCAGTTTGAGAACCACTTTGCTGTCTACAGTGCCGTCCTTTGTGTTCCCTCGCTCTCTCGGTGCCTCCATTTAAAAAAATCTTTGCTTTGACCGAAATCTCCTGAAAAGCATCTTCCTCCAATTTTCCAGCAGTTGACCTTCGGGGTCACTGAGCTGGTGTTTGTTGAACAGCGGGCGTGGAGACGGGAAAAAAGACGAGGTCACAAGTCGTCTTCTCCACTCCATTTGAAAGCTCTCCCCCGCTGGTTAGTTGTTTTCTGGAGAGGATTCATCGGCCCGGCGATTTGGAAAGAACATTTTATGGATTGATCACTCACTCGGCCAGCCATTAAACCAACAAGCCTTCAAGAGTCTCATGAAATATTAAGAGAAGAGCAAACGGTCATAATCACTGTGTTTGAAATGTCCCCACAAGTATAGTTCATTACATTATAGTAAGCTTGACCTATAATGCTGGTCCCCATTTTAAAACTCACACATATCAAAGTAAAGCGTCTCAGGCCGTCTGACACAAACAGCTGAACATTTGAACTATATGAGAACTTTTGGAGTCGATTCAGTTAAAAACAAACAGTGAACATCATGACTCTGATTGTAAAAGAAAAACAGCAAAGAATCAGAATCACCATCTTGGTTTGTCGCTTTATAAAACAATAATCAAAGCAGAGCTAAAGGACACAAATATTCACAGTCAGGTTGAAGGCAGATATAAATGAAGCCTAACTTTAGAGTCTAATAAAGGCCGTGGGAGGAAGGTGGTTCTGACTCACTCAGAGTAGTATGACCAATGTGTTGTGGAGCAGTGGAGTGTACACAGCGAGTCACTTCCAGGTCTGTGACCCCCCCCCCCCCTCCCCCACTTGACTAAAGATAGACCCTGAAGTCCCCCGCAGCACTGTGAGACAACGTGTGACACCTGAGAGAAAGCCACTTTCATGCCACGTTGTTTCCCCATCACAGCCCTAAATATCTGTGGAGATCCACTAATCGTGTTCCTACGGTTACAAATTCAACTTCAGCGTCTGTGTGGGCCGACAGGTATCAGGTTAGACCGCACCAAACAGAGGAGAAGATAAAACCCAGTGCTCGCTCGCTCTCTCTCTCTCTCCCTCTCTCTCTCCTTCTTTCTCTCTCTCCTTCTTTCCCTCTCTCTCTCTCTCTCTCTCTCTCTCTCCTTCTTTCTCTCTCTCCTTCTTTCCCTCTCTCTCTCTCTCTCTCCCTCTATCTCTCTCTCTCTCTCCTTCGTTCCCTCTCTCTCTCTCCCTCTCTCTCTGTCTCTCTCCCTCTCTCTCTATGTCTCCCTCTCTCTCTCTCTCTCTATGTCTCTCTCTCTCTCTCCTTCTCTCTCCCTCTCTCTCTCTCTCTCCCCCCCCCCTCTCTCTCTTGTTTGAAAGCAGATGTGATGCTGATGCTGATGTTGAATGTCTCCTCCCCCCTTTAGGCACACTGGGACGGCCTGACCGGCAGAATCACTTTCAACCGCTCCAACGGTCTGAGGACGGACTTTGACCTGGACGTCATCAGTCTGAAGGAGGAGGGGCTGGAGAAGGTAGCGTGTCTGACTTGTTTCAGGGGTTTATGGACGGACAAGTTAACGTTCAACATTTGTAGCCATATTAAAAACCTACTGGACACACCATATGCTGTGAAAAGCACCAAAGCACCAATAACATTTAAACAGCAATGAAGCACAAACCTACATGAAGACCTGGCTTGTAAAACGACTCCCTCACAATGCTGATGTCGCTCTAGTAGCTCTTAGTGAAGAAATATAAAAGATATTTTTGGCTGCATTCGATCGAACAGCTTTAAGAAGAGACAGGAAGTGTGCCGGTCTTCTCGGCTACCCAGCGCGCACAAAATTCATTCATTTCATACAATGAATATTTTCTAACTTTCCAATTCTTTGTAATTGACAGAAGATTGCTGTTGTTGAGGCTCCTGAGTTGTCAGTTAATTTTTTATAGCCAAACATTTCATGAGAGTCATTGATCCTCCTGTCAGGCTCCCTGTGGAGAACAGAAACACTTGTTGATGACATGTAGAAGAAGACGATGTGTATTTTTAAAATCTGTTCCCTCGGTGTGTTTGCGAGCCGCTCCTGCAGCCGTGCTCACACTCGATGGGAGGGCAGATTTTCTCCTCATTGTCTGAATTTGACTGCACCAAGGTTTTTGTTTTGTTTTGTTTTTTTGCAGTCCTGGTTTCTTCTATTCAAAGGGCGAGCGACAGCTGTACAAACATTACATCCAGACAGCTACAAACACACTCTTTGGTCTTTGTTTTTCAGCCCCGTCGCTGTGAATAAGATGAGATAACACTTCATGAGATGTTCATAAATAAACACTGACATCTTCTCACAGCTTGTTTCAGGGAGAAGATGAGACAGATTCACTTTGATAGATTTATGAGATGATGTGTCCTTCATCATGGTTCAAACTCTCTGTGTGTATTATCTACACCATCTATATCTACGCCCATACCTCCACCTGTGGTGACGAGCCGAGGTTGATCCAGATCTGTCACCATCAGTGTGTGTGGATATCTTGGTCAAAGGTGAATAACGTGCCGCTCTCAGCTGAGCTCCAAACCTCCCCACCTGGTGAACTTCATTATCTGCACACCCAACGAGGAGAGAGAGCACATTTCCTGCAAAGGACAATAAATCTGAATCTGAATCTGAATCTGATTCAAGAGTCAAAAGGATTTTTGCAAAGTTTGCAGAGCGACCAGCTTTCATTCATCCTCGACTCAGCAGTCGTCTGCCGACTCTGGTTTGGATCTGCGTGTTTCTCGATTCTTAATTCGATTCGATTTGTAAATGTGACTTAAAACATTCGTACAATCAGGGGGTGAATCAGTCTGGGGCTCAAACCCAGTACACACACACACACACACACACACACACACACACACACACACACTTTGCTCACATATGTGGAGACGGTCTGGGTCTTTCTGTAGGGACAGGTCCAGACTTGACTCCACACAGTCAGACTCCTTAGACACTTCCAAAGGCTCTGCATATATTTAAAAGATATGACCATGATCAGGGTCGGGTCATTTTGACCCACCGAGAACAATCTGTGACATCGAGCAGCCTGGAGTGAAGCAAGTTCTGCCGAGATCAGGAAGAGACCTCCGACAAAGCTGAACTGTTTCAGGTCTGACTGACATCAACACCAGTGAAAAATATGACACAGCAAGACAAGCACAAGATCATATCCAAAGTCAGAAATCAGTGATTATCCCCGTCCCTGTGGCTTTAGCTCCACATAAATATTTGCTGTTTGGACTTACATGTGTGTGCTGGATTATTTATTTGTGAGCATGTGTTAAAGTTCCCGCCTGAGTAGAAGTGTGTGTGGTTTGCATCTGCTCCCACGAGTCGCCTCTGCGCAGTACTCGGCAGTCAATTTAAGATTCATGAGATTACCGGCGTGACGAGAGCCCGCTAATGCCGCACATGCTAATAAAGCTCTCCGATGGGACGGCAAACACTTCACACTTCAGCATCCGCGCAGGTGCTGCCTCTCTGCGGCTCCTGACCTCTGCGCGGCGTGCTCACACACCTTCATGAATATTTTACCCCATTAATAAAAAACCCTTTCAGAAGCCCTCCAGCCTCATGAAGCCTGAATTAAAGAGTTGATTTGCAATACAAAGCAGATCTCGGGGCCCTCGTGCAAGGTGTCAGAGGAGCCCTGAGGAGTGTGTGGCTGATTTGGGTTTGGTGTTTCTGGTCCCTGCCAGTGGTGCTCAGGGCGGTGAGGTCGGACGGGGGAGGCTGGGTTGTTGACTTGAAGAGAGAGCTGAGAGAGGACAAGAGAGGCCTTGAGGCATGCTCTGATAGCTTCGCCTTCCTCCTCCTCCTCGTCTCCCTCAGTGACGTCCTCCGCTGACCCTCTGAAAGGGCACAGGGCCAATCCAGATCCCTCAGATCATCTCCTGCATGATTCCCTGTGGGAGTCTTGAACAAAGTGTTGACGGTTCACATGGCTGTCAGCCGTGTCCTCAGGGCGCTGCAGGTTCTTATGTCTGAATCCAGCAAAGGAAGACGGCAGAGTTTGAGTACAGGATGTGTCCACGCTGTTCATGTTCTGCCTTCATGTTAGATACAGAAAGGAGTCCTCAGAGAAAGAACTCAGAACTCCTGAATCCCCTTTTCAGGAAGTGCAGCATCCTTTGTGTGGAGCTTTGAGTCTTCACTAACCCTAGCTAACGAAGCTGGTTATAAATGAGGGCTCTCACATAAGACAGCTGATGAAGCTTCATATGATCTATTACAATCGTGTAAACGTAGCTAGCAGGTCATCATATTTCAGAGAACAGATAAAAGAAAATGAAGAGCTTGAACTTATAAATGAGACTTTGACCAAAACAAAGGTTTTTCTAACCTGTCTGTCTGTCTACAAACCCCCCCCAATGATGAGAAAGTCCATCCTCTCCGTCTTCTGCCTGCTCCACTTTTCAGAAAATGTGTGCTTAAACTTTTCCCTTCATGACATCACAAAGGGCAGTAGCCCCTCCCCCAGGTGGGTGACACTCCCACAGCTAGGTGTTTGTTCTGCCCTCTGAGTCTGCCTTCTCACCGTAAACAATAGGACATGGAGCCAGAAAGCACTGAGTACACCCGAGCCCTTCCAGAGAGGGGGCGTGGCCAGACACAGCTCATTTACATATTTAAAGCTACAGACACAGAAACAGCCTGTTCTGAGCAGGGCTGAAATAGAGGGGTTTATAGACATGATCAAATACAGGATCAGAGTGGATTTACAACAACACACTTCACATACATGTTGAAGAGGAGCTCTGAGAATTATAAAGTTAAATAAAGTTGTTGAAAGATAGAATAATATGTGACCTTTAAATTGGTGTATTTGTTTCACAGATTGGTACCTGGGATCCTCCGAGTGGTCTGAACATGACGGACAACCAGAAGGGAAAGACCACGAACGTCTCTGATTCCTTAGCTAATCGCTCGCTGGTCGTCTCCACCATACTGGTAATCTCATTCTTACTATGATGATTCTTTTTTGTACAGTCGATGAAGGACGTGCACCACAGTCAGCATCTGTCTTTTAGCTGTTGACTTGAATTTACATGTAGGTTGTGTGTTTTGTGTTTTCTGACCAAACTTAGAGACTGAATCAGAGACAAGAACATGTGTTCATTCAAGATGCATTTCTTTCTCTTGTCTTTCTGTGGCCACACGGTTCTGTGAGCTGGTAGCGTCCATTTTTAATACAAAACCCATGCAGCCCAGCATCCTGGACACCTAAACAGCCTTGTGCATGCTGCACATCTGGCCATGCTCATGTCCATTTTCTCCCTCACTGACCGATATCCAGCTGTGAATGAACCTGTTATCCCTGTTTGAGTTCTGCTGAACATGCCGAGTGTTTTTGTATCCATATGTGAGACACGATGATGAAGTCGTGACTGTAACATCATACCAATATTCAGACCGTTAGTTTTTATATCCGACTACTTCAGCCCATTTTAAAAACAGTCACTTTTTATTGTGTCTGTAACATCAGACAACAAGAACCGACCTCCTGCTTTTAAAAATAATGCAACTACAAGAGAGCAAAAAAAAAGAATAAAGTTCTGTTAAAAACCAAATTTAAATGTTATTTTTTTACATCAGGAATTTAAACATGATTAGAGCCTGGTTCAAACATTTTGTAATCAACAGAACATTCATTTCTTGAATCGGCTCCTCTTGTTTTTCTTACAGTAAGGCTAAGAGTTATGGATCATTATGGGCGTGGCAGATCTGACTGACTGGGTCGCAGGTTTTAGAGGTTTGACAGGAGGCTTAAGAAACTCGATTAACCCAAATTAAGTTTTCCAAAACTTTCCAAAAATAGAGACAACGGTCATTTTGGCTTTAAGACGACAAAGAAGACAAAAAGGGGACATCGCTGAGACTTGAGTCACTCATTACAGTAAACACCGTGATAGGACCCCACAGTCAGAATCAAACAACAGAGTGGGATTAATGATGCAGTTTTTGACCAATGTGTCAGTGCGGTTTGCTCAACTGCTATGAAAGGATTTCTTAATATTAATGTCTGGAGAACTCAGTTTCCTCCTGCTGCCATTTTGGGCCAACAAAGTGCAATTGAAATGTGGCAGCTTTAAATGTCTGTTTATAGCCAAATCAAATTGTAATGGTGCTTTATGCGGGGCCAATTATACTGTGGAAGGCTGGAGGAGCTCTCAGCCGTAGCACACTCCCTCCAAAGATGTCATTCTTTTTAAGCTTTTCCTCTCGAAAAATCCTTCAGTGCTTTGCCTGAGCTGCCCTTTCTGTTCAGAGCACTTTCTGGGGGGATGCTGCTCTCCGCCTCAATAGAAGCCGAGTACCCCAAAGCACTGCACTCCCAAATTACCAGCTGACTTCACCGCCGTGGAGGACTCCAATTTGGTGGAGGGGGGGGGAGGTGGTGGGGGGCAGGCAGGCAGGCAAAATTGACTGATTGATTGTCCAATCATATTTCATGGTTTACGGCTCTTCCTCCCATCGAACGATTCATCCCCCCATACTGTGTTGTCTTCTCTGCTGCCAGTGAGCCAGGAAACAAACAAGCCGGCCCCAAACTTTAAGAAGAAACAACAACAACATCTTCTGATCCATATCAAACAGACTGAGTGCTGCAGTGAAGCTCTGGTTTCTGAAATGGTTCTGGTCTGGCTTCTCTGCAGAGACTGATCTGAAGGATAGCTGGACTGTGTTGATGTTTGTATGAGAGAGAGATTAAGAGTTGAGAATTCAAATGATTTTTCATAAAATATGAAAATGTTTTGATGGTTTTTCTTGGTTGACTTTGGAAGTTTCTAGAGGGGAAGTGAGTGTGTTTCCATCAGCCAATGACAGCTGAGTTTGGGACCATTCAACAATCGAACGCCGCTCTGAAAGGAGAATATGATGAAGCAACAAAAAACAATCGTGGTTGGATGAAACAGCCAGCAGGTCGAGCTTGGAGAACCTCGGCTGTGCATGTTGGACGGGCAGGTGACAAACACCAGTGGTTAGCTTGTTCTGATTCACGTTTCCATGACAACACATGTCACATCCTCAGCTCGCTCGCAGCGTGGGGACAAGGCAGTAAATGTACTCTGGGTGGTGATGAGCCCAGGAGGAACACGCTGCAACAAGCGTGAGGTGCTGAGACTGTGGGTTCGAATCCGGCCTCGGCCCTTTGCTGCACGCCATCCTCTACTCTCTCCAGCTGTCCGTCTAGTAAAGGCTAAAAGTGACAGCGGTATATATATGCATTATTTCAGGTGGTGAGGTGTGTGTGTGTGTGTGTGTGTGTGTGAGACCTATGTGGCGTTCTCCTGATGGACAGCGTTTAGCATCATTTGTCACAGAATTCCGATCAGTGTTTTTGTTTTCCTGAGCACATTCTGAGAGACGTTCTGAGACTTTAACGGAGACTTTGATTAGTCGTGGAGTGAGAGAATAATGTGGAGAGAAATCCATCGTGTCTGTTTCCCAAAAAAAAAAAAAAAAGCTGCCGCAGGAGTTTCAGGCCCGCAGCGAAACAAATAAAAGCCTAATAAATGTTGGAGGGAGCGATTCCCGAGGTGAAATCTAATCGCTCCTGTGAGGAAAGTAAAGGCAGAGCGTCCACACCTCCTCCTGCGTTCTTTGAACGGTCCAACATGTGTCATGGTGGAAAATGTTTCTCCAGAGCTGTGCATGGTCTCATCTGTAACCTGTACACAGCAGCAGCCCCAGCCTTCAAAATGACTGCACGGGAATAATCAGTCATGGGAGTGGAATCTTTTTTTTTTTCTTTTTTTAAACTGAGCGGAAATTAAACAGGTCTGAAACTTTTCCTTTAATTAATCTCCACAGATAAATGTTTCTTTCGTGACCCCAACACAAACTTTGTGCCAACACGGAGGAGCTGGGAGCACACGCCCCAAACATCTTGTTCTCCGTGCACGCATGGTCCCCTCTGTGCAGCGTGCACTCCTGCAGACAGCAGGCGCTCATCTCTGTGTCACCACAGGCGTGACAGTGGAGGCAAACGGCTCGCAGCGTGACAAATGGAAGCCACATACCATCCTGCTGCCGAGGAGGGAAGCATAAAAATAACAATATCAAGTAAATTAGGGGTTGTCATTAGTTATGGCGGGCCTTCTTTCCTTCCGCGCGTGCTGAGAAGTGATTGGATTGCAGTTATTAGCGAAGACTCTCCGCAGCTGTAATTGCCATATCAGGATTGAGTCATGGGGAGATGTGTGATGGCTGTGAGCAGGGAGGGAAGGAAGGGAGGGCTGACAATAATTGGGTTTGTTACATTTGATTGATGCACACTTTCATCCAGCTTCTCATCATTTTCTCAGGGATTATGCGCTATAAAACATGATGTAATTACTGCTGAGATCTCGGCCTATCAACACTTTATCTACTTTGAAAATCGCTCCCGTCATGTTGAGATATAAGTGAAGTAACGTTTAGGCTAATGGCGGACGCTGCGGATGATAGACTGTATCACGTCTCCAGTGAGGGAGGAGTGGGTCACGCTCGTATTTTATCCCCGCACAGCAACCTGCTGAATATGACACAGCTCGCTGTTACTTCTGTAAAAATATTGCCATGTGCGTGGACTGTAATTTGCATGTAATTGGATTCTCTGTTGCACCGAGAAGAGCCAGGAAAAGGCTCAGCAGCTGGGACAGTCAGGGCAGCATGTGCCTCATTATAGCCGTCATGAGTTTTAGTTAAGTATCTGTTTCCTAAGCAGCTGCTGAAGAACACAGTAGCTCACCATTGATCATCTCGAGTAATCCGTTAGCTTAACTGCTTGTCGAGTGAACCACGCCAAACCTCTCACCTGCCAACACTTCCTCCACGTGTTTCATGCAATCTCCCGCTCGCTTGTTTCTCACAGGAAACGCCTCACAGTCGTATCACACCGTGTCCAAATAAACGGATCCAGAGGGTTCGTGTGTTTACCCCAAGATACCAAAGTCGCCTGATTGTCTATGAATCACAATGCAAACACACAACCCCGAAGAAACCCACAAGGGCGCGTGTGCACGGATGGCTTCTAAGAGAAACGACACCAGAGCTGGATGAGGACTACCGTAAATTCTGGACTATTGAGCGCACCTGGATATAAGCCGCACCGGCTAAAAATAAGTAAATGTATTTGTACATATATAAGCCACACTTGATTATAAGCCGCAGGTGTCCACATTGTAACAGAGCTATTTACACAGAAAGACGTGACATAAAAACATTGTTTTAACTTTTAATTAAATACGTAGGCTAACGGTAACATCCGCAAATACGAAGCCTGGTGGAATTCCTTTATCGAACAGTGTCTGTAACACGGCTGATGAAAAAGATTACTGTAATACATTTCACAAGAAAAAGTCCATCCATTCACTACCTCAGAATGACTTCATTACTCACTTCCTCAGTCTCTTTTTCGTTGTCGCTGTCAGTGTCAACTTTACATGCAGCAGCTCTGTTAGCTTCTTTGACAGCCGGGTCGATCACCTTTAACTTGAAAGCTGCATCATATGCATTTCTCTGTGTGTTAAGATCTGATATTAAGATCCGATGTGACGAGGTCAAATGTTTTTGCGGCACAAGCTCATTGTCCCCCAAGAAAAATCCATAAATAAGCTGCATCCATGTAAAAGCTGCAGTGTTCAAACCGTGACAAAAAAGTAGCGGCTTGTAGTCCAGAATTTACGGTATATTTCCTGATATTTTCCTGCTGCAGCCGCCTCAGGTGACAAACTGATGTTGAGTGAATGCCTGAAAGCGTTCACTTTCTGTGCACTGTTGGAGAGAAGGTGATGATGGTTTGTCTGTGTTGGGCTCAGATTCAAGTCGCACATTAAAATACACATAGATGCAGGTTAATGACCCCTTCTGATTCGTCTCCATGTGAGGAAACTTGCAGCTTTTAGATTTCAGACTCGTTCTGTCGGAGCAGGATTTCAAGATGGCTTTGTATCTTTTCTATTATTTACTGGAGCTGTGCAATCGTTCAATCAGGCGTTTCTTGAATAAAATAAATGTGTGTCCTATCTCTGAAGAACATCAGCACCAAAAAAAAAAAAAAAAAAAAAAAAGCTCCTTAAATCTGAAAATAGGAATGTGTTGAGGGACGACAGGAGAGGAAATAGGATTAACAAACAACAGAGCTGATCGCTGTGAGTGTTTCAGGAAAGAGACAGATGTGGAGACTGAATTGATATATAGGCTTTGAAGCATTTATCACTTACCATGCTGAAGAATCTGTAATGTAAAGGATCATTACGCTGAATGCCTGAGCCATCAAACATATGTTGTTAGTGGAACATATCCTGTGATTATCTGCTGCGTGATGCAGCTCATTTTTCTCATTTGTCCTGAGGACCGGTGTTACCATCAGCTCGCCGTACGCAGCACATTCATCAGATTGTGAAACAGTAATTAAACTAGACCAACTGAAATGAACTCAACAAAGGTATGTTGTTCTCTTTGCACAAGAATCAATAACAGACTGAGGAATTGATCACACATGTTTAGTCCCACAGGCCCCTCTGTGCACATGAGCTGCATCTTTCACAGACACACAAAGTTGTGAACTTGTTTTGGAAACAACGTGAGCCGACTGAGTCGAGTCCAAGCAGCAACCTCAGGTGTTGAAAAATGAAGCCGATGCAATATGCTAAACCCTGCAGTTCCTCAAGTGTCCACTTGAGGCTTTCTGCAGAAGCAGCAAAAATCACATACACACCCATTCAAAAAAATCCAGCATGAATTAACATGAGTACAGCTTGATCCCAATAAGAGACAGGACTGATTCATTGGTGCTCATGGGCCAGTTTTGATTATATGTTATTCATAATAAGGCGTGGAGCTGAGCTGATTGACAGGTGGGCGCCGTGTAACGGTTTGTCAGGTGGTTTAAAACCCGCCTCAGCTCCAGTTCTCAGCCTGTCGTTAGCTTGACTCAAAGTTAGCCTGAGACAGCATTTCCAGCACGGCGGCTGCTGCCGATGAGCCTCCAGACACTCAGGCTTTAAACATTTATATTTAGCTTTTATATATGTTTAGCCGTGTTTAACCTTGTGATGTGTCACAGGGCTTACTGGGTACAGACTGGGAGAAATAGTCTGAACTTCAGTGAGCTCCATTAGAAGAATCAAAACACACAGGTAGCCAACGCAGACGTGTCCTGTGTGCTCTCCTTCTGCTCTTCGTAGAAATCTTCTTTTTCAGAAGACCAGAGAGAGGAGCGTTTCAATAATGGATTCTGCAGGTGATAATAAGAGTCTCTGTGTGGACGGTGACGTTCGTTAAACACAGGAAGTGTGACTCTGTTTGGAGTTTTTCATAACGAGACATCAGATGACGCGAGGAGCCATGGCAACACCCTTTTGACTTGTGTACATGCTTTTGATACCACTTCAGCCTTGACGTCTTTTCTATTCATTCACCAGCTTTCAAGTAAATCAAATAAGCCACCTTGTTAGAGGTCGTCAAAGTTCAACCCCTGCAAAAAAAAGAAAAAAATGCACCGACAGAAACAAACCTGATAAAAGCTTTTCCTTCCTAGAGATGCTGCATATTCTCTGTGTTTGTAACTTTAGTCTATTTCATCTGTTGTGATTAAACAGTGCAGTCAGAGACGTCTTTCATCTCCACTATCTTCCGTCCTTTTTCAGTCGAGCCAACGGGCCGCCCGCCATCGCAACCACTGCATGCTGAGAGCACCTGGATGATCAGCTCTGCTCTCAGCCACGCTGCGTGGAAGGCAATCAATAACACTAAAATAATGTTTGAGAACGACTCAAATAAGGCAGCGTCGTTTGTTTTATCTCAGGCAGAAAAATCCATTGTTTTTAATTTGTGGGAGAAGAATGGGGCTGAATGTGTGTTTAAGGAGAGTCTGCGGAGAGAGATGGGAGCGCTGTGGCTTTAATTAGGTTTGCTTTACGGAGATACTTGGCTTCTCTTTCGCTCTCGGCTTTTAATTAAAGATACAGCCGCCTCCGTCTGCACTCCGGCTCGCTGCAGGACAGAGCATGGTGCGTGTGTGCGTGTGTGTGTGTGTGTGTGTGTGCGTGTGTGTGTTTGTGTGTGTTCAGGGTTGCTGAGGAGAACCAAATAAAGCTTGGGCCTTTATTTGTGATGATGGCAGTGTCATCATTGACAGTGATGTAGGAAGTCCACCACCTCACCTGATGGACAGATGTACGTTCAGAGACTCTTCCTAAAAGAAGTCAACATTAAAAGTCTTCTGGCTTCACTTGCTGTGAGTTGTTGTGCCGTGCATCATTCATACAGTCTTTGAGTCATGTGTCAGATTACGTTCTTCCCACGGATGTGTTGATTACATTTTCTCAAACGTAGCTGGAGGTGGATGCTCGGTTAAATCAAAGCTGGCATTTCACTTTTGCTGTTATTCTTAAAAATATGGAAAAAAATTTAAATCCATCAACACATAAAAACAAACTGCACAAAATATTGCAGAAGTTCAAAAATCAAAAAGAAATCAATATCTGATTTTGGTCCTTACAGATGAGTAGACGTCTACTCATCTGAAACGGGATCAACGAGTCTCGTTTTGCAGGTTTTTTCTACAACATGTAAAATCGATGAATCGGCCAGCCCATAATATCTGCCCATGTATCGTTCAGGGTCGAATGTGAAGGGAGAGACTCCTCTCATGTTCTGTCTTTCTTCTGATCATTTCCCAGGTAAGGTAAGAGCTCTCTCCTGTCCAGCAGGAATCACAGCTAGTGCACATCGTTCCAGCGAGAGACGCTCGCTGTTAACCAGGCCGGCCGCTGTTTATGATAATTACAGTCTTTCACAGCTGACAGGGGGTGAGAGGTCAGAAGCTGCTAATGGGCTCACAATGGCGTCTTTGTGCTCGGCGTGTGAGATAACAGTCGGTGCACTCGTTAACACGGCTGCATTAGAGAGAGAGAGAGAGAGAGAGAGGGGATGATGATTTAAAGGAGTTAACAGAAGGTGCTTACAGAGGGAAAGAATCATCCAAACAAAGTCGACTGCATGTAGCCGTTATTACAAAGTGTGGGGCCGATCCCCAGGGCCGATTCTAAGGGCTGTTGGGGCCCGAGGCAAAAAGCAAACCTCCAACCAAGAGTGAGTGTTGTCAGATGGGAAACCTTCAGGGAGCTTTCCTACTGTCAATGTTGGTTAAACACGGTGGCGTCCTCCTGCAAGTGAACATGCAGTGACCACTCTTGAGTCTGTTGTTGGCGCTCCAGGCAAACATTAGACTCGATTTGCAGACACAAAGAGCACAAAGTAAGGCCTGAATTACAAAAACATTCAAGGGAAGGTTCACCTGTCAAACGTCAAATTTTTTATCAGAATTTCACCAAAATATCTAAATTAATAAAAAAATGGACGAAACCTATTAGATATATTTGGTTGTTAAGCACTTACGTTAGCTCACATATTTCCAACAGTAATCAAAAACAAATCTGTTATTTTTATTATCCCGTTTGTTACTGGGTGTGTCTTGTCGTTTTATCGTTGCCGTGGAAACACCAGATGTTGTCCCACTTCATAAAAGCTGCCGTCCTGTTGCTGTTTGTGCTGCTGTGATAAAAACGTCACGTTGATAATACTCAGATACATTAACTCGTCTGTAAGCATATTCTCCTTCACTTACCTCTGTTAAAGTGTCGATGGATGGATGATGGATGGATGGATGATGGATAGATGGATGATGGAAGGAAGGATGGATGATGGATGGATGGATGATGGATGGATGATGGATGGAAGGATGGATGGATGGAAGGATGGATGGATGGATGGATGATTGATAGATGGATGGATGGAAGGATGGATGGATGGATGGATGGATGATTGATTGATGGATGGATGGAAGGATGGATGGATGGATGGATGGATGGATGATTGATTGATGGATGATGGATGATGGATGATGGAAGGAAGGATGGATGATGGATGGATGGATGATGGATGGATGATGGATGGAAGGATGGATGGATGATGGATGGATGGATGATGGATGGATGATGGATGGAAGGATGGATGGATGGATGGATGGATGGATGATTGATGGATGGATGATGGATAGATGGATGGATGGATGGATGGATGGAAGGATGGATGGATGGATGGATGGATGATGGATAGATGGAAGGATGGATGGATGGATGGATGGATGATTGATGGATGGATGATGGATAGATGGATGGATGGATGGATGGATGATGGATGGATGGATGGATGGACGGACAGACTGACAGACTTGTCATAACAATCGGTTGACTCTGTCACACCATGCGGACGCTGCTGGAGTTAAAAGAAAATAACCGTGTGAATAAAACACTAAATGGAAATCATCCGGCCTCGTTTAAGAGCTCTGAGCAAAGGTGCCTCGCTTGTTATGAGTCTGCTGTAAGTGTAAGAGAGTGTGCTCGTTCTATTCAACTCAATCCTCTTTATTCAAGCCCTTAGAGGGCACAAATAAAGATCCTTTGAAATCTGACTCCCATCGTCGTTTACACTGGAAGGATTCAAACCAAGCGTGCCATCACCATCGAAACAGCTATGGTTTCAGTTACCATGGCGATGGTAAGTAAAGGAAAACCCGCTGCTCCCTCCTCGGTGAAGTAGGAGGGAGTGGAAGGTGTCACATCAGTGTGACACTGTCATTAGTTCTAGCCTGACCTGCCAGCTGAGTGTTTTTGTTTGTTTCCGCTTTAATTAGTTTCTCGTATCGTAAACAACACTTCAAGAGGTCGAAGGTCAAAATCACACGGAGACCTTTTTACCTGTGACGTCACGCTCAGGCTGCGGAGCTCAACCATACTGTCATGTTGTGTTTCAGGTGACAAACATCGACCGCTCACATCGCCACCAGAAGCTCACACTCCCGTGCGTTTACTGCTTGTACCTGCACTGCAAGCTAACACACGCCAGCGCAAGCTAACCGGCAGTGTTTGTTTGTCACCTGCCTCGTTTGGAACGATTTTTATCCCTTCAGCGTTTCGCCTCTTTGTGAGAAGATACTTTCTCTTCTTTACGTCTGCGTCCGCCACACTGCCTGATTTAAATTACACCTAATTGTTGAATTGGATCGTCTCCTGCACGCTCTCATTAGCTGGAGGAAACACAGCGGCTCCTCTCGAGTTAGCTAAAGCTAATCAAAACAGAGCAGTAACATCCAGTCAGCAGCACACGTGAATGGAGGCAGCGTTACTTTTGCCTATTTCTTATTTTACCTTTTTGTTTCTGGGATGAAGCTACAGACTCTTCATTTATGCCCCGGATGTTTCTCTTTAGAGGCTTAACGCTCTGTGTTATAAAAAGGAGTCAACACTCTTTTTAATTAAATTCACCTAAAAAAGAAAAGTTAGTATTTCAACATGGTCACCAGTTCAGGTCCCGTTATGGACCTAAGTCTGCCAGGTCACTTCCTGAGTACTACCGAGCCACCCAACCTGCTCAGTGGCGCCCCCTGTGTGCAGCCCGCCTCACTCCGACATCATGAATAAATGTCCGTCTCTTGGTTTGTTTTGTGCATTTGTGTAGGTTTGTGTGTGTATGCGTGTGTGTGACGTCAGAGTGTAAACCTCTGTAAAGTATGTTCGATTAAATTAGATTGAAGAAATCCATCCTGTGACCAAGATATGGAACTTTTTTTAAAGTTTTATTTTAACTTGATTTTATCACTAAGATTTAACTCTGGGTAGAAATACATGAAGCAGCTTGAGTCCTGTTTCCAGTTCAGGTTGGTACAGGACACATCTGTTGGTGTTTCCACCAAAATAACTGATCTGTACCGTCCTACTTTTTTTAGTATGCTTCTGTTGCGGTGCCAAGCTCACCGATCCGGCCCTGACGGCTGAAGCTAGACACACGGCAGTCCGTTAATTGGCCGAATGAATCTTCACTTCCTGTGCTCAACACAAAAGGCTCCATGTTTGAATATCTCCTGAATATGGAGAGAGTTATTTCATGGCTGTTTTGGTAGATGCAGAATCACTGTGTCGCGTTCTTCTTCTTTGTTGAATTTGTTGGCGGTCTGCACTACGCGGCGCTGGGATTTAGTGACGTGTCAGGAGACAGATTGGGATTTACTGCACCAAAGTGTACCCAACCAAACATGACCACTTTGAATCTGACCTGTCTCCTTTACCGCTGGTCATTCTCCAGTTCCTGACTCTGAATCCACCGTCCATCTCTGTAATGAAAGAAACACCGGCCTCAGTCACATCGTTTCTGTGGAGAGATCCAGGTTGCTTCTCTCGCACCTTCCACTCATGTTCCCCTTCACTCGCTCGTCTGCTCAACGAGGGTTTGTCCTGTTTTGTCTTGACAGTGTGTGGACACAGTTCTCTGCTCTTTCATCATGATTACACCCGTATCTTTTCAGCCGTGGATCTGCTCAGGTATAAATATCAGGCTGAGTCAGCAACTACATCAAACCGAGGCAGGGAGGAGACATCGTCACTGATCTCACAGAAACAATCAACTTGTGAGGTTGTGAAACCACTTCCATGACTGAAGCGCCGAGCGGAGCGATGTTACTAATGTGAACACATAGCGGGGGGGGACATATCACATTTGGACATCTTTAGATGCATGTGAACTGATCTGTCAGATCTATCAGATATATCACATGAGCATAACTTTAATGTTATTTTAATTTTATATGCTTTATTAAACGCCCCCCCGTGTAATATGACATCATCAGTTTGTACTAACACGTACCGCTGAAGAAACTGCATTCAAACATGGGACAGAAGTTCAATCACACGTGTAAATATCGTGTCATTGTTAAAAACACAGATTTCACTTTTTAGACTTTTTATTTTCAGCTGTAACAAAAGTTTTCCCATTTCATATTTGATGACAAAGGGCTTTTTTTTCAGATCTTTTTTTTGTTGTTGTTGTTGTATTGTAGTAAAAATCCCTCCGATAAGGAACACTGACACACCAACTTTTCTTTTAACTTTTTTGCTATTGATGCTGTTTATTTGACCTGTTTTATTGTTTGTTTTTTTGGAGCTGCTGTAACATCCTAATGTCCCCCACTGGGGGATCAATAAAGTTTATCCTTATCAAGCAGACGGCAAAGGAAGCTAGCAGCTACGTAAGCCAAAGACTACAGCCGCCGGCCAACCGCCACGCTCTGCACGTGCGTGAGAGGAAATAACCGCTCGTATTATAGGCAGCCTACGAATCAAGAATACGGTCTGATAAAAGTGAAACATGGTCATCCCTCGGTCTTTGAGGGGAAAAAGAAGAGAAGAAGATGTAAGGAAGAAAGCGCACTAACTGGTTAAACATTGGAGACTCCAGCAGCTTTAATGAACCTGAGCTGGAGAAAAATAAAACAGATTCCTCTCACCAAACGCATCGATGATAATTCAACATGTCAACAAGGAACAAGGCAGACAGGAAGCTGGACAAAAACGAGGGCGACGCCCACTCTCCATCGGTCCAACGAGGACCGGCGGCCGACGATCACCTCGGTCAGATCAGAATGGAGACAAATAAAGATTTCATATTGAGCTTTTTATCGAAATAAATAAATGTGTTGTCGATGTTTCTTCAGCACAGGATGGAACGTGGCGTCCTCACAGAGCCGCAGCGACGGCGGCGTCCTCAACATGTATACGACATATTTATGATAAACTGTGAAAGCAGCCGGTTTGTTTGGCTCACACGACCGGAGAAAAGAACAAACTGTTTGTTCCCCCCCCCCCCTAAGTGCACACATCTTACTGCCTGCATGCTGCTGAAACTCCAGCCAGTGGAATGTGTCAAAGCTGTTAGCAATCTTTAATGATTCTTTTTTTTTCAGTCATTGCACAGTTATACTATAAACAACACCTGTCTGACAGGATATATTCCAGGATTTATTTGTCTGAGAGAGAGGCGAGGGAGCCGCAGAGACGAGGGACGCTGGGCGAGCGTGAGCGTCTAAGGCTAACAGAGACAGATGGTGCGTGGAGCCGAGGTGTAGAGGGGAGGAAGCGAGGAGGCGGAGGAGGAAGCAGGGAGTGAAGCGAGGAGGTGGAGGACATGTTGAGGGAGGAAAGAAGCAGCATAAAAGAAGACATTAGTAATCTCCCCAGCTGTTTGTGTGAACAGAGCTGCTGTGCCGACTCTCGCTCGCTCGCTCTCTCTCTCTCTCTCTCTCTCTTTGTGTCCGTCTATCAGCACCTCTTATCTTATTGACAAAGCATGCGGTGTCCCGAAAGCTGGGCCCCGGCCCAAAGCCAGCCCGCTAAGCCTGAGAGGAGCACAGAGTCATTGATACAGGGGGATTATCTCTTATTATGGTCATGCCTCACTTTGCACCCACCCTCGCCCACATCACAGGACTGGCACTTCTGGCAAACACACACACACACACACACACACACGGAGTGCAGAGCCGGCGTGCGTTAGGGCTATCTCTCACATCAGACAGGCTCTCAGATACAGCGCCTTATCAGCAGGTAAAAGATGTGAAGGACTGCAGGGACTCATCCCTCCTCCTCTTTTTTCCCCCTGACAGGAGGAACCTTACGTGATGTTCAAGAAGTCTGACAAGCCGCTGTATGGGAACGACCGCTTCGAGGGCTACTGCATAGACCTGCTGAGGGAGCTGTCCAACATCCTGGGCTTCACCTACGAGCTCCGCCTGGTGGAGGACGGGAGGTACGGCGCTCAGGACGAGAACACGGGCCAGTGGAACGGCATGGTGAAGGAGCTGATGGAACACGTGAGTCTCCAAACGTCACCATTGAGATTTCAGCCGCAGCAGGACCGTGATAGCTTCGTTCTGCAGCAGTGAATCAGGCTGCGATGGCTAAAAACTGTGTCCTCGAAAAGGTCATCTTCTAATCACTGACTGATATTTTGAAGTGTCTGACAACACGACAGAAAGGATCCTGACCTTTTTGTTCCTCACGTTCAAACGGACGACGCTTCTTTATCATTACAAACATAGAAGAGGAGGTAGCATCGAGCGCTTTTTCAAAGCACAGTCATGTGAGGATAGCAGAGATTCTGCTGTGACGAGTTTCCCCCAAAGAGCTTATTAAAAACACACACACACAATCTGCTCACAGCGCAGATCGTTACACCCGACAAAGACGCACAGAGACAAACCGCACGGGCAGGAGGACCGCCTGGTCAACGGTCCATATCTGACCCCGACCCATGGAGGGGTCAGCTCTCCTGCAGACCGGGCTCCTCTCTGGATCAGAGCTGTGATTGGCTGTTGTGACAGATCGTCTGGTCTTTTCATGGGTGAAGGGTCCCGTCCCCCCCTGCGACGCCATGTTCAGCGCGGGCTTGTCCCACTTCCTGGCTGCACTGAGACAGATGGTGATTGCAGCAGACAGGCCCCTCACAAGGCCGGGGGAATGCGCACTCACACAGGATGAGGTTCAGTTTGAGGGTTGAAACGTTGAATTAAACTGAGCAAGTCAGAAAACATCCAGTCGGAGAAATCTCCCAAAGTTATCTCGGCTCTGCTCCGACGCAGCAGTCGACACATCCTGATTGCAGGACTGCGATGAAGAAGTCATATCAGCACCAATTTCTCCCGTTTCACACCTGTGAGCAGCGAGCTCAGTCAATTTCTCCTTGAGTGATGTATGGCAACCTTCATGAGACAAAAAGGATATATCTTTGAGAAATGAAGCACTTGACCTTGCTGTGAATGTTTTGCATTTATAGTCGCTCTGCAGCCGGAGATTTATTAACTGTCAACAGCACAACACACTTTTCAAACCCAGATATGCTAACGTGACTTTCCTGTGCAGGCGCTATACGTCCTTCCTCTATATCTCTGAAGCACGTGCATTGCATCAAAACATATATTCAGTCTTTACCCATATAGAGTCAAAAACACTGTTTATAAAAGTCGCTCCAGGTTTGGGCCGAATGCATCACCTTCACAGACCTTCAAAGCCGAACAGGTTGTGTTAAAGATGGTGGGATGCAAAGTGTGACGTACAAGCCCACAACTCAGTTTCCACTGGAAACAGAATTTCTCAAATCGTTTCCAGTGACCTAAAACAACACACACACACAGATAAAGTTTTCCCTTTGAGGGGACTAAAGGCCCAGGGTCCGCCCGTGGCCTACGCATTAGGAGCGCCAGTCATCCCTGACACCCGAGAGTAGCGAGCAATAAAAATTAAAGATAGGAAGAAGAAAAGTGTCACGACTGAACACAGAACACCCAAAAGCACGTCTCTGAGACAGAAGGCCGTTTTCAAAGTCCGTTTAAATCACAAAATCCAAACTATCGAAGTAACGGATCTAAATCCAAACGAAGGTCAGGAGACTCAACAGGATCAGATCAGAAAGGCTGGACTAAAGAAAGCTGGAGCGCTGATACAAAGAACAAGATGACACAGAGTGAGGGGAACACTGAGACTCTATACTGAGAGGGGGTGAGACACATCAGGTGATCAGCAGAGCGGGAAACACTGGGGGGGAGGGGCTTAATCCGAGGACGTGACAAAAACATGTTAAATGTTAACGTCGTGTTTTTTATCCAATGTAACTTTTGATGCTTTTATTCACTAAGAATCAACAAACACATGACTCAGTTCACATCAGCTTCTTAAACAGGAGATATACGTATAGTGTATATATATCACAACACCATGTGACACTGACTGTAACAATAAACATCAGGTTCAAAGAAAGAAAAAGCTGTTAAACATAAAGCTGCATGCCAGTCATCTTTAAGCCTATGAACATTGTGATTGGTGGTCTTGCTAAGGACGCTAACCCCCCCCCCCCCCCCCCCCCCCCCCCCCCCCAATCAACCGTCACCCGATGCTTAAAAACTGGGACGAGGGCAGGACAGTCCAATACAGGATCACCGAAGCCGGACTGTGAGTGTGACCCTCAGATGGACCAAGTGATGCATCTTGGTAAACAGCGTCATCTTACACAGCAGCTGAAGCTGCAGCTAAATGCAGAGAGAATCAGTCAGAGCTATGATTTAGGCTTCAGAGTTTAGCGTTGGGCGTATTGTCGATGTCTGGAGAGAAAAAAGAGGGCTTTAAATTCCTCGCTAAGTGCCTGGGGACAGACTCCGTCGCGTGTAAAGAGCCTGTTTTCTTAATTTGATTGCCTCTAAATGCTTCCTGTGCCCGTGACTTACGGCCTATCTCTCTTTCCTTCTTTATGTTTTGCTGTTGACAGAGAGCTGATCTGGCAGTGGCTCCCCTCGCCATCACGTACGTGCGCGAGAAGGTTATCGACTTCTCCAAGCCCTTCATGACGCTGGGTATAAGTATACTGTACCGCAAGCCCAACGGGACCAACCCTGGGGTCTTCTCCTTCCTCAACCCCCTCTCGCCCGATATCTGGATGTATATTCTGCTGGCTTACTTGGGTGTCAGTTGTGTGCTGTTTGTCATAGCCAGGTAACATGTCGCTTCCAGGTGGTCACTGCTTCACACACGGTCAGACACATCGCTCAGCCTCGCCTAGCTAACTAACCACAGGCTAATCCCATCTAATTACAGGAAGTGTGTCCTGACCACACTGACTCCATGCACTGAAAGCTAATCAATGGTCATGACTCAACGTGAAGGAATAACTCAGCACACTCACATCCACAAACAGGAAGTCAGCCCTTAGAGCAGTTTTAGGCCTATCAGCCGTTTGAGGGTTGTGTGTGTGTGTGTGTGTGTGTGTGTGTGTGTGTGTGAGAGAGAGAGAGAGATTGTACACTCATGCAGCTGTGTGTGTGTGTGTGTGTGTGTGTGGGATGCGTGGAGCTCGATGTGAACACTGCCGCCCTCCTCTCCCTACCTCTCCCTCACTGTCCCCAGTGTCTCCGAGTTCATGCTGTCTTTTCTTCGCTCTTGCTTCCTTCACCTTGCTTCAAACAACAAAACTCTGACTCAGAGATAAACGCCTGCTTTTTTTTTTTTTTTTTTTTTTTTTATCGTCTCCCTGTTTTTTGAAAAGCAAAAAAAGCAACTTACAAGTCCAACGTCTGCCTTATTAGATTTTTATGAGCCGTCAGCTCACAGATGAGATGTGTTGTAGGGAAAGCAGAGGCGAATGTGAGCGTAGTCCTCAGGATGTCACATGGACTCTGAGTCGTTGGTGTCTCTGGTGTCCACGAGAGCTCAGACTCTGTAATGATGAAACTAAATCCTTCAGCCCGGACGTCTTTGCTGTCCCTGGATGTAAAAACATAAAGAACCTTTGGCCGTTTCCTTCCTCATTAAGGCTGATTCTCTGTAGCTGCCTTGGACTTCCTTCCCTTGTGCACTACAGTTCTCTAATAAACGGGGCTGTGACCTGCGCGTTCAGGTCTTACACTGCAGTTAATCACTGCCGCCCCAGGTTCAAATGGCCGCTCACTTGTTTCGCAGAGAGTGAACCCAGTGAGGGAGCTCTGCAGAGGCTTGTTGCTAACAGTGCTGCAGACATGCATCGCTGATGAGACGGTGAAAGTCTCTCTGCAGAAGTTTGAGGGAGATTTAAAAATGAAATCTGAAATCACACGTTTAAGTTACGTTATGTTGAAGTGAGGACCGAAAGCATTCAGCGTCTTTGCTCTGTTAAAATCAATGGATGCTGCTGGAGCAGAGGTTTGTGTGTGCGCCCCGTGAACGCAGGCTGCCGTCGTCCAAGTGGGCGGCCCGGGTTAGAATCCGGCTCCACTCTCTCTCTCTCTCTCTCTCTCTCTCTCTCTCTCTCTCAGCTTGACAAAGACATTAATGCACTTTGGAGACATCCTGGGTAACCTTCCCATGACAGACAACTGAACCAACCAGCAGGTGATCAGGGGCCGTGTAGGCGGAGTCAACAGGTAGAGACACGTCTTCTGCAGAAGCACTTAAAGCACCAAGTTCAGGCTGGACGTTCAACAGATCCTTGTATAGATTGGTCGTGGTTGAATTGACAGCAGATGAAAGCAGTCTTTGCTCATCCACTCTCAGCTTTGACTCTATCGTAGCGGTTGACATCAGGCGAGTCTTGTCTGAAAGCTGCTCGGTTGCGTGTGGTTCTTTGTCGCTGCGGTTTGAAGCACGGTGAAGGAAAACAAAAAGAGGAAGAAAGGTATGTTACCAGTAAAACTGTCGGGGGGAGTCTTCGGCCGTCTTGCAGCCGTGACCCGACAGTCTTACCGTTAACGCTCGTGCTTCGATGTTACTGGCGATATGATCACCACATGAGAGTTAAAAAGCGGCAACTGTCATCTAAGTTGGCTCAGAATATGCACCTATCTGTTTTAAATATCACAATAAGTAAGTGTTTGGGTAAGTGTTCAAATTTTCCCCCCTCACTTTATTCCTCCTTTTCTCCTGTATACACAGATGCATGATGGGCTACAGCTGCATGTCTCTGCTGTAGATCTGAAACACACAGAGTCTCACAAACTTTCATGAAATGAGAAAACCCCAAAAAGACAGACGACAGGTTCCTCTTTAAAAACGTGCTTATGATCCGCGTACACGTCAAACACTGTAACCGTATCGCCTTGATCACATGTGGTCGTAGACATGTTCCTCTCAGGATCTTCCTCTGTGAGATCGCGTCGCTAAAGCCCAGCAGAAGGTCGATGTGATGGAGTTTGTGTCGCTCATGTGTTAGCCAGACGTTCTTCTCAGAGAGCGATCCTCAGTCTTTGCTCACAACCGGCCTATAGAGAGAAATACTTCCTGTTTACACATCTGTTAACCTTTAATAAATACCATCTACTCGCCTCGATACGACCAGGAGTAAATGAGTGTATGGATTCTGTTATCTGGCAAATACCCCCCTGTGTCTCAGCTACGTTTAGAGGCTTTCTATGTCGGTAGATAGTTTTTAAATTGGTCAAACTGTCGGAGGAAATCTGACCGGCTGAGTTCCTGAACAGCACATTCAGAACATAATTCATGCTTCCCTTACGTGTGAAAACGTGTGAGCACCTTTTGGATAGACGTCAAAACAGTGCATCCACTAGAGGCGCCGTCTTGCACAGACAAGCTGACACTCGGTTCCCGACTTAAAGCTATTTTATTGTTCACCTAAGAAAATATGAAGCTCCATTTTGAACGATGTAACCGTCTCTATCCGGTCCTTGGTGTCAAACATCCACTAGAGGGCGCTTTCCTTCCCATCTCCGAGCCGAGGTGTTGACTTGTAGTTCCCTGTCCGTGTGCCGGGCAGGGCAGCATCATGTATGTTTATAGTTCCTGAGCAGCTTGAACAAGCTTACCTCAGAAAAACGTCCGCCATTCTCCAAAGTCTTTTTGCTGTCAGTTTTGCTGGTTTGTCTTTAAACCGGGCGCCAGTTTAGTCCGTATTTATAACCTTCTGTAAAACATGCAGAAACACAGATTGAATGAATCCAGAGCACAGACAGTATCTGAGTCATATCCATACTCTTTAATATGAGGTTAGGTGAGGGCTATAGGACGGCGTCTTCATGGTCAAAAGAGGAATGACTTGATTGGTGTCTTTTGATATATATTATGTGTGTTTTGGTTTCTGACAACTTTACAGAACTGAAACACATCTTACTGATCAAACAAAAGTGATTGTTTTCATTAAGGTCAAACAAACGTGACCTTGGAGAAATTGGAGTGGATGGTCTGCCTCTGGTTTGATCAGTTTGTTTGGATTATTTTGGGACTGTTGGTGTTTATAATATGTGTTTTAGATCCAACACAAACATACTCACCATTAACCAGCAGAAGTGCAGCATGTTAGCAGACCACTAGGGGGCCCTTGAGGGCTGACAAACCTAAACCAAAATATGTGCAAATTTTGCAACGACAGTAGGAAACCTCCCTCAGCGTGGCCCCGTCTGACAGCACTCACTCTGTGAAGCGTTGCATGCCTTGTTGTTGGGAAAAACCAAAGTGTGTCCATGAAAGTCCAAACTGCAGAAGGAGGATCTGTCAGGACTCTGGTGGACATGATGCTGATGAACGTTGGTTGAATTCCCCCCGATAGTGTTTTTGCCTCGATCCCTCACGGACTCGATTCGCCGCTGTAAACAATAAGGAAGTGGTAGAACAGCAGCTCCAGTGAGCTCTCCTTGATACTAGACCTCCCACATTTCTCTCATTTCAGAAACATTTGTGAGACACATTTTAGGAGTGACTTTATAGCAGGGTTCAGTTCCACTGTGCATTGATAAAGTGTTGATATCTGTGTGTGTACACATTACACATTTGATCTATGTGTGCTTGTGTTTGTGCTGTACTGTGAGACTGACTGTTTGGATGTGTGGGAGACGGACAGAAACTGAACACTCACAGAGAAGATAGAGCAGCTTATCTCTGCCATGTTGAAGTCTTTCACAGTTCCACATGGATGCAAAGCTGAAACCACATCATGTACTGCTACCTGCTGTTGTATATCCACTGACTGTAACTGTTTATTTTCCCTGACACATGAAGAAGAAGCCTGCTCATTATCACCCTGTTAGTCGTAGTTGAACTTCAGTTGAATACACTGAACCACTTCAGACTATTTAAGAGAAGCAAGAGGTGGAGCTTCGTGACGGGATCAATCAGAACGATCATTCCTGACATCAGGCGTCCTAAAGGTGCGCTCACACTGCCAATCCGTACCGTGCCCAAGCATTCTTCAATAACAATAATTATTATCTGTTTGATGGTGCCTTTCAGGTCACCCAAGGTCAAAGCATTAAATAACATATCAAGAACAACTAAAGCCCAGTACGGTCCGGATGGCCAGTGTGACTGTGCTCTCAGAGTTTGAATCCATCGTCCTCGGTGTTTGAGCCTTTGGTTGAGTGCGTGCTCATATTAAAGACAAGCCTTCATCATGTTGTTAAAAGAGTCTGAGTTGATCTGCCAGACACAAACTTTGTTCAAACATTGATGCTGAACACATGAAGCACTGACTTCATACTATGGAGATCAGAACTTAAAGACAGTCTGTCTTTGTCCTTGAATAGTTCAGAGGTCATTCACAGCTCTATATTATACCTTCGACAGGTTGAGCAGGATACGTGTTGACATGTAGCGTCGCTCGCCCTGTGACGGAGCAGCTCCACTGTTCTGGTTCTGTTGGTCCATCGCTCTATCCTGCACTGACCCCCCCCCCCCCCCCCCCCCCCCCCCCCCGCCCCCCCTCGAAACAGATAAAAGGCTCACATCGTTGCCTCCCCCCGTTCCCTCTTATCTCAGCACTGACCTTGCTCCAAGTTCCTCCCTGTGCAGCTCAGATGACCTGAGATAATGTTCGGGCAGTGTAATTGGATCAAAATGGCAGCCAACGTGCCGAGCGGCTAAGCTGCGTTGTCTCCTGTAAACGGCATTGGTTTAGCATTCTCTGACCCAAACAGCAGGTCCAAACAGCCACTCCCATCACCCAGCACGCCACTGACAACTTCACTCATCCATGTTCATGGTGAGCTGTAATTGGCTTTTCTCAACATGATTGGAGGAAATACACTCTGAGACCTCTGCACAAGGGATTGGGTCACATCGTCACATACGCGGCTCCAAGGTCGCAGTTCAGCTGAACTCAATTTGGCATTGCAAATTGACAAGCAAGCAAATCTGGGACAAATTGAGTGAGCAGACGGATTGATTTAAGGCCAAGGATTCTCTCGCTGCACGAATAAAGGGGACATTCAGGGGTCCTTGAGCTGCGCTGCACAATATGTTGTAGGGGTTGAAAAGGAACGCGAGTGCTAACCACATTATAATGGCAAAGCCCATTAGTCAATGACAGGGCGCAGTTATGATGCTGTCATTTCATCGATGCAGCCATACATCTTCATACAGAGTCGTGCGTCGCAGCATTCAGAGCGGTCCCGTCGTCTTCTCCCCCCTCGAGGACGTCGGATCAAAGCCTCGACACGCAGCGCTCTGCATTATCCTCCACGCTCCACCGTACATCCTCCCGAGGTTATCGCCTCTGACTCGCTGCGCGGCGAAAAGACCACTCGCTCACACAAGTCCGCAGTACGCTCTGCAATTTGATTAGTCAAAGCGTGGCGTGTGTGAAACAGCCTGAGTGGAGTTGGGGTCTCGGTTCCTCCTGTTCTCCTGCACAAACCGAATCAGGTCAGGATGCTTAATTGTAGACCAATCAACCTTTACTAATGTGATGTCACTTTTATTTAATATGAATAAATGAGAAGTCTCCCTGCTTGACGAGTGCGCCGAGTGAGGGGGAGCGCGGCGGCCGGCGTGGGCATGATGGGAATGAACCGTTTGATCTGCTGAATATTAATGCTCCTCCAAGATTATAAGGATTATTAGTTCTTTTCTCGGCTGACAATGGAGTTATTTTTGGACCCCATCGATTAAATTACTGAGGGAATTGCCTTTGATATGAGCACTCCTACACAAGGAGCCACTTTGGGAATATGAGTGGTGTTAATTCAAGCCCACTTCCCCAGTATTGGCTGTTATTTAAACCTAAAAACACACAGAGACGGGAAGGACAAGCTTTCCTTTTTTTTTTCTCATTTTTAGGGCTTCAGCTAAAGGAAGAAATCTAAATCAACAACCGGCCGCCGTTTTTCTCTGACATCATGCTGACAGTGAGAAGCTGCAACGCTGCGGTGCTGGTGGACAAGTGGTTAGGGTGCAGGCTCGATGTACAGAGGTTGAAGTCCTCATGGTGGGCTGCAAAACCAGCTTTGTTTCAGAGAAGCGTGTGCAGCGAGGAGAAATACCGACCAATAAACAATCGCCTGTTTGAACACGGCGAGGTCGTGTTTGTCTTTTAACCGCACCAATCAACGGACTGCAGAGTTTAGCTCCACCTTTTATACTCGCCACCTCAACAGAAGGGGAACAAAAAGTAGGACGGTGCAGGTCGGTAATTCGGGGATCTTTCCCGACTTTAGTCGATGGAAACGCCACACAATGTGTTCTGTACTGAGACGAACCGAGCCGGACCGCTTGGTGGAAACGCAGCTTTAGAGTTTCAGGTTTACAAGAACACAGAAAATAAATTAGCTTCACTTTAAAACGTGGCGTGCAGTCTCTCCTGATTTCCATCATCTCTCCTCTTGTCGGTTTGTTGAACAAATATCTGAGTGAGTAAAATGCAGCACATGAAAACAGTTGAACTTCCCACCCTGAGCTTGATGTTGGAGGAAAACGAGCTGCTAAGTGCTGGTGAATAAACTCTTAATATACTAAGTGAATAACAGGAGGAGGCGTGTGCACATGTAGAAGTAGGCTTCATCTGTTTCACTTACTAACCTTTGCTTTCTCTCCCCCGTCTCCCCAGGTAGGACGGCCACTCTTGGTCTGTTTGATTGTCTTCTCTTGTGTCTTTATGCCTCTGCAGTAAACATATATGTGTGTGTGTGTGTGTGTGTGTGTGTTCTCTGTTAACTGTCACAGGTTTAGTCCCTACGAGTGGTATAACCCCCACCCTTGCAACCCTGACTCGGATGTAGTGGAAAACAATTTCACCCTGCTAAATAGTTTCTGGTTCGGAGTTGGAGCTCTCATGCAGCAAGGTAGACGCCTCTGCCTGCCCCCCCCCCCTCTTTAAAGGCACAAGTCCCACTTTTTGCTGGGGGTCAACGTTGCTCTTTGACCAGGCCCGTGAGCGTGCATGGGGGCCTCTGTGCATGATGCCGGATGCTTGACTGGTAGAGTCCAGCAGGAGGGACTGAGCGGAGATTTGACTGATGTGATTGATGAATGAGGATGTTGCTCCTGCATGCCCCCCCCCCCCCCCCTCCCCCCCCCCCACTTCTTCACAGCCGTCTGAACAGGTAAGCACACCCACCCAGAACACCTGAGACGGATCAAATGGGTGCGAGTGGGTGAGAGTGAGAACGTAGCAGCTTCCTACCAGTGCCATATCTTCTCAACGAGTGGAGAGAAAGCCCCTAAAGACGAGGTTGAAATAAGTCTGTGTGATCCTTCAGCATGCATGTGACCACGAGAGATATGCTGCATCCTTAAATGACTTCTCTCATTAAAACTCAACCAGCACTTGGGAGTGATGGTTTAAGGACCTGGAAAGCATGTCCGTCTACAAATGGTCTTGCATCTTATTAGCTGAGCACAGAATCAATGAGATCGTTTGAGCTGATTTAAAGGGCCAGTTCATCATTTTTAAAGACTCTCATACTTCTGGTTGTATCTGTCCGTGCAGATGGTTTGGATTCTTACGTGCAGGATTATTATTTCTGTATTTGTGAGGGACCGTGTGCAATTAAAAAACGTAAATGTAACCATTTGATGCATTGCACCAGAGTTAGCCTGAGGCTAATTTACATCTGCAGTCACTATTCTCGTCTCTTTCACGATTATAGATTAGATTTGTTTCAATTACTCAACATTCAGATCAAGTGAACACCTTGATGTGAAATTTAAACACAACTAAATGTAAAAAAGAATCAATCAGAATTCTTTCAGTTTTCACAACAGATATTATCTTACACGTTTTGTGGGGTTTTTTTGTTTTTTTTTTTACCAAAGAGACATCGAGCAATAAAGAAAAAGCTGATCTAACGTCATTAAACACATCAGTCTATCCTTAAAATGATGCTTGATGTCTTTTTTTTTTTTTAGTTGCATCTTTTCTTTAAATAATGACAAATCTGAGATAATAAAATAGACAATAAAGTGTGAAAAGATTGTACTGAATTATGGCCTAGTGGTGCATGCAGCCCGGATTCAAATCCCACCTGTGGCCACTCCCCACTCTCTCTCCCTCTCTCTCTCTCTCTCCTCTCTCTCTCCCCACTCTCTCTCCCTCTCTCTCTCTCTCCCCTCTCTCTCTCTCTCTCCCCTCTCTCTCCCCACTCTCTCTCCCTCTCTCTCTCTCTCCCCTCTCTCTCTCTCTCTCCTCTCTCTCTCCCCACTCTCTCTCCCTCTCTCTCTCTCTCCCCTCTCTCTCTCTCTCTCTCCCTCTCTCTCTCTCTCTCTCTCTCTCTCTCTCACTCTCTCTCTCTCTCTCCTCTCTCTCTCTCTCTCTCTCTCTCTCTCTCTCTCTCTCTCTCTCTCTCTCTCTCTCTCCCTGGCTGCTGATTGGACCCACTGTCCTGTCTCCATAATAAAGTTAATAGTAATATTAATAATAATAATAGAGTTTTTGTCGTCTTGCTGAAATATTAAAGTCTTTGTTTGTAAGTTGTGGATGAAACGAGGCAGCGATCAGAGACATTGCTGTGATTTAGTGCAAAAACAAACAATAAGCACGAGATTGTCTTTATGAAAGAGGTTCAAATGTCAAAGACAGAAAGAATAAAGTCCAACTGTCTGCAGAGTTGGATTGCACAAGAGGAAGTTGAGAAAGTGATGAAATGACCCTTTACGTTAGCTTGATCTTCTAGACGGCGTAGTAGCTTATAACTTCCCCCATGTTGGCTGGTTGCATGCAAACTTTGACCGCATGCTCTCTAATTCCCCCAAATACACTTCAAAGGTTTCACTAAATTGTATTTTATGGAATCATGCAAATATCTCACATCGACAAAACCTCACCGTGAGAAACGATCACTTTAGTGACACAGTGAAACAGACGAGGAGATTTATCTGAATTATTTGAGCTCCCCGAAGCGAAATCGAGACGAGCAGATTGAAAGAGACGCGTAGATCTGAGCAGTTGAGAAGATGTGGCTGGAGGCCGGAGAGCTGTGGGAAGACTGGACTGGGTGAAGGCACAGTGTCTGCATGGCACCGTGCTGCTCCGCTCTGTAGAGAGGCTCCCCTGCCCGCCAGCTGGCCCCGCCCCCCAGGAAACTGTGGGACGTGCTGTTTGGTCATGACGTTACCTTGGGTACATGACAGTCAGCCCCAACCAGGCTCTGTTTGGGTCCTTTTGGTTGTTTTTGTTGTTCTTGGTTCTGGTGTCGGAGGTGGAACAGGATCAGAAGATCGAGCTGGTAAAACGTTCCTGGGTCCCACCCAGAACAAGCAGACTCCTCTGCTCATTACACTGATGATGATGATGTATTTGTGTTCATGCCTGCTACCTTGATTTTTGTGCTTGGTTGTGATTGGATGAATGGGCAAAGTGGGTCGCTTCTGCTAAAACAGATGGTGTGTTTAAAGAGTCATTGCTTTGATAAGATGAGTCTTTACATCCAAACTAAACACGACTGTAAGGAAGAGAAAGAATAGAGTCAAACAGAGCAGAGGTCTGAACCTCGATGGGTCAGGGGGAAAAACTCAACTTTAACATTATTTGTTTCTGTTCCATTTTAATGTCTTTAGGATCTTGTCAGTTAAATCACTGTCTGTTTTCTATGACGATCCTTCATTTAAAAAGCTGCCAGTATAAGTGATCAGAAAGGAAAGCTGCTGTCCCGCTCCCTGCTCTTACAATGGAAACATTCATTTTACTGAAATGACCACGGCGACCACGGCGACCCGTCTGAACACGACTCAGCTTCAGACGGAACAAACAAGCTCGGCATCTGAAACACGTCGGCATGAGTCAGCAGAAAGTACGACTGTAACTTCTGCAAGTAAGAAGGGGCCCAAAAGTGTCTCTGCCAAGGAGACAACTACAACACAAACAAAGACAATGAATGAAACCAATAACATTATTGATTGTTAATAAAAGTCATTTTTGACATTTTCTCTTATAAAGTACAAAGAAAGAAAAGAAACCTTTGTAATACGAGGTCCCCTTAATACAAAGGAACCCCTGTGTTTAAACTTCTACTTTACACAGTGAGTTAAAGCGTCGGGCTCGACAGCTGCTGTCTGTTTATCTTCAACATGTTGTGGAAGTTCAGCGCTGGATGAAAATGAAAGTTTAATGAAGAACATTTAAAGAGAGAAGAAGCACCATGGTCGCTCTACACACGTGTTTTTATAATCCCAGAACGTCAATATTATGATGCATTCAACAATCTCCTCACCTCCTTCTGGGTGAAACATGTTTGTCAACAGGCAGCTGCTTGGGGCCCCTGATCAGTGGGGGCCCCAAGCAGCTGAGGGGTGACAAACGTTGGCGTAAAATGGGCACATTTTAAAGTGTCAGTAGGAAAACCGTGGCTACCATAATGTTGATGAACGCTGGTCAGTACATTTTCACCAAGGGCCCCAACAATCTCAAGAGCGACCTCTGGACACGTGTCCCCTCCAGCCCGTCCCCGCTCCCTCGCCGGCCGGCCGGCGTGGCTCTCCCTGCGTGCTCCCTCTAACAGACAGCTCACTCAGGGGACTGTGGGAGGGAACAAAGTTTGATGAAAAGTGAGAGTGCAGATTGAGTCTGTCACAAAGAGAGTGCAGCACAGAGTTCTTAACCTCCGATCGCTCTGACTCTTTATCAGCTTCCCCTCCGACTGAATGTGCAAAATCCCCTCTTTCAATTGCTTAAGCCGCTTGAGGAGAATGGTAGTGATATAACCCGAGCCCGCCTTCCACAGCCCTGACAATAAACCTTCCTCCCTCACCCACACTGAACCCACGCACTAATGTCTGCTGCTTTATATTCCACTTCTGCATACATGAAACCATTTTGCATAGATAGAAATCAGATTAGGCGAAGATTTAAAGCCCTCTCTTGTAAGAAATGAAATGTTACAACAAGGCTAAAGGAAGCGATTCATTGCCAAACTAAATATTTCAGCGTTGGCGTCGGAGCAGCATGTACTGCTTCAACATTTCTGCACAAAATCAATTAATTTTTAAAGGATCCTGACGTGCAATTTCACGCTGTTGACCAACTGTAAATGGGCCCGACAGGTTGGATCTGTGAGTGACCAGAGAGCTGAAGGCTCTGAAACACAGGACGCCATCATTCACACTCAAATCTCCTTTGAGAAAACCCTGCTGTACCAGAGTATTCTGTCATGGAACAGGTAGTACTAATGAAATGACATGTGTCACTTGCTTGGGGTGATTAATTACTGCTGAACATACAGCAGGACAAGGTAATATCATGTTTCCTTGTATGAGTTGAAAATGAAGTCAGATATACTCCCTTTCAGCGTCTCGCTAACAATAATAAAAAAAGGTTTAATACGTTCCTCTAAATCAGATGGTAGAGAGCAGAAAGATTGTTTCTAGAAAAATGATTGTAAGAAATAGTTTCTCTGTGGAATTATGAATAAATCAGTGTTCAACATTTGGGTTATATGATTTAGCTTCATCACGACATTCAGAATATTCCTACAGGGTCGCCTTACAGAAATGTAGTCTGTCTCGTTGAAACACTTCTTACATGAAACCAAGTGTCAACCATTTTTAAAGGCACAAAGCACAATCCATGACTCCAGCCTCGAGCGAACCCAGTACACCATAAACAGGTTGTTAAAACCAGCAATGCTACTTGGCTGGGTTAGAGAGAGATCCTGCTTTGGTCTGAATGTGAACATAAAAGCAGCCTCATGTACTCAATGGGTATCTGAAGAGATCTGAATGTGCAGAAGTCAAAGTTGTGACCAATTTAAACATGTCCAGTTATGATTATGTGACTTTCAGGGCTTTATGGTTTAAACAAAGAAAGTTGGTATACATTATAAACATTTCTTTAGAAACTAAAAACATCTTTCTCACCATGTTAGTAGATGGAAAAAGTTTTTACCAGTGTTCTTCATATAAAAGCTTCAAGCTTTTGTTGCTCAAACTTGGAGGCAACCAATTCACAACTGGGCATGAAAACGACAAATGTTTTGAGTTAGCTTCACAAAGTAGTCATTAAAAGCAGGCTCCCAGAAAACCTTTAAATACCATGAGAATGAAATGAAGTTCGTTGGCGGACACTTTTTTTTTTTTTTTTAATCTACAAGGACAATTATCTTGGCAATATTAGAAGTAGAGTAGGCAGTCAGACAGTCCAGAGAAAGCAGGAAGTGTGAGTAATCTCCAGTGATAGACTAAATACTAATCAGCAGGTTCAACTCTGAGGCGGCCCACTCTGCCCACTCGGTGTGTCTGCGTGTGAGTGTGTGATCCAGGCAGCAGACACAGAAGCCTGGCCTGGCCTGGTCTGGGTGCTGCCCCCTCTCCAGCCTCTTGTTGTCCCAGGTCTCACCCGCCTCCTCTGCTCCTCTCGTCCAGGCTCTGAGCTCATGCCGAAAGCCCTCTCCACCAGAATTGTAGGAGGAATCTGGTGGTTTTTCACGCTCATCATCATCTCCTCCTACACGGCAAACCTGGCCGCCTTCCTCACCGTGGAGAGGATGGAGTCGCCCATCGACTCCGCAGATGACCTGGCCAAGCAGACCAAGATAGAGTACGGGGTGGTGGAGGATGGCTCCACCATGACCTTCTTCAAGGTTGGTTACAGCATGATACCATTAAAGATGACCTCAGGAAGACTCGCTGCCATTAAATGGGCAGCTAATGGGGATCCGAATAAAGCAAACAATGAACCAGCAGCGTTCTGTTCGAGGGGTTAAATCGCTCTGTGTCACGCAGTCATGTACCTGTTCTAAAACAAATACTTGGCTTTTATTTGGATAGATATTTATTCATTACAAAGCTGCATGAATGTTAATATTGTGAACTATTAACTAGAAACTCATTTAAATAACTCTGGGACTGCTGTGGCCTGAGGCTGGATGTTTTCTTTTGGTTGTCAGTCCATCTGTCCGTCCCATTTTAAGACTCTAATATCTCAAGAATGCTTGGAGAGGATTGGTTCAAATTTGGCAAAAACTTCCACATGCACTAAGTGATGAGCTGCATAGATTTTGGTTTTCACGTGTTAAACGTAAAGGTCACTACTCCCCCATAAAGGTTAACCTTGACCATGCACTTTTTGCAGTTGTGCATTGACAGTTTATGGTTGAATGTGAGCGTGTGTACGGTGGGACTTAAAGCAGATCAACATGCACACAGATAAAGGTTTTATAAATCAGAATATATTTTTGGCGCTCACCATCTTGACTTGTTCAACGTGTGTACACTGTGAGTATGGATTCTACACACTGCGTTATAAACGTGACCCCCTGATGTGTTGGCCAATCAGTCATTCGTCCAACACCCAAGTCCACGTACCGTTTACATCATACGGTAAAACATCTGAGTGCTTTCATTAGGAATTGATGTGAATTCCCCAACAAAGCTGTGAATAACTGAGGAACCAAGAATAAACAACAACCTCGTGAGAAGAAGGCTGTCAGCTAATTTGCCTTCTTAGCAAGTCGACAGTTAGCTTAAAGAATATTCTGTTTTATACTTCACACAGTCGAAACAAGCATGTATCTGTATGCTGTGGTCACTTATTGTCATCAGGGACAGGAAGAGCTGAAAGCTACATTTAGTCCCAGCTCACACAGACAAACCTTCAGGCAGTCCTTACCTTCAAGTCTTTGGACCTGTTCAGGCTCAGGACGCCACAATGAGGAGTCAGTGTGACCATATTGAAATCGTTCTGTGACTTCTCCTTCAGCTCAGAACTGTGAAGCAGTGACATTTATTCCTCTGCTCGGAGGATGGTCGAGTACAGTGTGACACTTCCCTGCAGTAAGCTGCTGCTCGTCTCTTTGCTGTCCAACACTTTTTTTTTTTTTTTTTTTGCTTTGCAATTAGTCTGAGCTATTTGAGATTTTTCTTTCACACCTTTGTTTTCTTCCATCTGTGCAATAAGCTCTGATGTGTTCGCAACGCTGAAACATATTCACACCAATTCATTAGAGATCCCTCGTGATAGTTGAACAGCCTCTTTATCATATCACTTCACAAGTTAATGAAAACAACAGTTGGTGTAAGTAGCAACATATTTGCTTGTTAATCATCGTACCTGCGCTCCCTCAGCAGCCGTAGTTTACAGCCTCAGGTTGACTCAGTTTGTTCACATTCATTCTGCGTTGTTGGTTTGTTTTGTATCACGCAGGGAGGAATACATCAGTGCTGGTGACAGATCTTTTTGCATCGAGGGTCAGCTCTGAGGATGTCTCAAGTTTTCACACCATTGAACTTGTTCAGGAATGTGCGACATGTTACACATGCTGTAAATACTGCAGTCAATCCTGTGTCGACGCTGGCTCTGAGCTAAAAGCTGTTTTATTTAAAGGTCATTTAAGCAGTTTTAGATCATCAGTCTGAGGCTAATCAAAGAGCGCTAGCATTAGCCCTCGAACACAATCTTGTCCCATCTCCCCCATCCCATTTTCAAGCCCAGCACAGTTTAGCAGATGGCTGTTCCGTCATGATCCGGGTCTGCTGAAGATTTCTGCCTGTTAAAAGGAAGTTTTTTTCTTGCCACACTATGACGGATTAAGCTGGGCTCTTGTAATATAGCCATCAGTAAGGTCCTTTACCTGCTTTTGTAAACATAATGATGAGCATGGTCTTGTTACCTGCTCTTTTGTTAATGTTAACAGACAAACAGTAAGGTCCTTTACCTGCTTTTTGTAAAGTGTCTCGAGATAACGCCTGTTATGAATTGACGCTATATAAATACAGATTGATTGATTGACAACAATGTAGACCACGATCCAAGGACAGTTGTGTCCGCTGCTTGCGATAAAGAGGGGTCAGAGGTGTGTCGCTGCAGGAGAGCTGAAGCCTCAGTGTGGAGGAGGCGTGGCCTAACAGCCGTTTGTTTTGGTTTCATGCTGGCGCTCAAGGGCGATATTCTTCCTTTAAAGGTGTCAAATTAGACTTTGGATCTTGTAGATGCTCTAATTTAGCACCAGTCTCAGATTAAAAACTAACTACCTCTCCCACCACTTTCTCTCATTGTCAGACAGACTGCAGCGCACTATTCAAGTGGCACAAAGATGATTCTGACCCTATTTATTTTAGGTGTTTTCTTTTCTCTGGTTTGTAAAGTCTGTCATTTTGCCTTCAGGAGGCGAGGCTGTGTCTCCTCCGCCTCCACCTGGCAGAGCTAATGAGGGTTTAACGTAAAAAAGAAATCTGAAATCTGAAATCTCAGTGTGAGCACAGAGCTGAGAACAACAAACCCAAAGGGAGTTTGATGTTTTTATGAAGTCATCACTCAATGATACAAGTAAATGCTAATGCTAATCCTTCAACTTCAAGCGACCCAGCCCTGTCCAGTTGTCTTCAGACAACACCTACACCTGTCCCCTCGAGTTCAAAGACGTCAAATTCATGACATTTTATTGGCTGTAACAAGCCTTGAATCAGGCCACGCCCCCCACCCTGTCGTTGCAGGGTTCAAATCAAGCCTCTTGTGTGTCATGTAACATTACAGATTGTAAGCCAACATTAAAACAGGGATTTAAGTGTGTCTGTTGATTTTTGCTGATACAAAAATAAAGTGGTTCATCTATTGACCAAAAATAGCACAAAACAAAAGTCCCACCTCATCGAATCAAATAAACAAAGAAAGAAAACAAAACAAGCTGTCACCAACAACTCTAAATCTACCTTCATACGCCGCTTGACACCACGCCCTAACTGGAAGAAACCATTTCATGCTCAACAATAAATCATCATCAATCATAAAACAGCAAATGATTTCAAGTGGGAAGCTAAATGACCGTTTGAGCTCAGGACAGTAAAAGATGATAGTTTGAATCAATCAAATCAAATAAACATTATTTATCCGTTAGGAACTTCGTTGCAGGGAAAGCGCCAGTACAGAAACACGAGACACATCATATACCATTCACACATTAAAATTCTGATGGTCATGAAGTCCCTAATAAATAACTTAAAACAATAATAGATTAAAAGCAGTGGTAGATTAAGAACAATAGGTCAAAAAGTGATCACAGTCACAGTCAGCCATTTGACAGGCGGATGGAGGTGGGGAGGAAGCTGGAGCTGGCCCTCTTTGTCCTCAGTGGGAGCGCCCTGTACCTGAGGGCCCTGAAGGCAGCAGAGTGTAGTGAGGGTGCTGTACCTGAGGGCCCTGAAGGCAGCAGAGTGTAGTGAGGGTGCTGTACCTGAGGGCCCTGAAGGCAGCAGAGTGTAGTGAGGGTGCTGTACCTGAGGGCCCTGAAGGCAGCAGAGTGTAGTGAGGGTGCTGTACCTGAGGGCCCTGAAGGCAGCAGAGTGTAGTGAGGGTGCTGTACCTGAGGGCCCTGAAGGCAGCAGAGTGTAGTGAGGGTGCTGTACCTGAGGGCCCTGAAGGCAGCAGAGTGTAGTGAGGGTGCTGTACCTGAGGGCCCTGAAGGCAGCAGAGTGTAGTGAGGGTTTGAATAGTTTGAATGAAGCCTTTAAAGTAGAAAGAAGTCAAACTGCAGGCTGCAGTGAGCGTAGGGAAGGTGGGTGCAGGTGAAAAGGTGCGAGAGAACGAGTCAGTCAGAATAAACAGCTCGGTTTTGTTGTGAGAAATTAAACAAAACTAAACGTACAAAGCTAAATACATAAATGACATTAGTCTGACTCCACTGTTGCTTTTAGTTCTTATATTTACAGTATTTTTTATTCTGTTTGTGTGTTTATTAATGATTCCGGGTGAATGCAGAGGCAGTCTGGTAAACACACTCTGTGCTCAGGTGTTTCAAACACACGGTTGTGTTTAGATCAGAGTTATCACCTGTGTTATCCTGCGAGCACACGCATAAAATGTAGCTCTCAAACCTGGGAGATAAAAAAGACAAAACAGCTCATGTTTGGGTAATTATTGACTTGTGCTGTTAAATACAAGTCTAATGGAGGATAATTATGTTAATGTGTGCGCCGGACGCTCTCTGAAGCATTGAAGCGTACCACTAGTCTTCCTAGCTGGGATGCTCCCTGTGGACAGCTGCTACAATAACACTGAATAATTGAATAAGCAAACAGACTTGTGTAGCATGTGGCCTTTGTTTAAAGTGTATTTGAAGAAGGATTCACTCAAATTAACAAAAGAAGAAATTAGATAATGTCTCTCCCTCGGAGCCTGAATGTGTGCATACCAACAACAATCCAAACCCAGGGAAGTCTAAATAATAATAGTTACATTTCACAATAAAACTATTTTCAATAGACACAAATCAATATGGACATTTAAGTTAAATAGCAAAAAAAACAAATGTCCTCTGTCCAACCTGTAAAGGCTCTTTTTTTTTTAGGTCCATCCAAAAGAAATAAACATTTGTTTGTGGCACCACGGGCTGGATGACATGAGAAGAAGTGAGCTTGTAAACCGTGTGTTGAGCTCTGATTGGATGATAGATTTTAGTGGAGTTTCAGGTGGAGTGTTATAAGAACGAGATAAGGAAGTCAAAGGCAGGGTTGGCCTTTTTTGAAAACTAGCGTTTTAAAGTAGCATCCTCTCCGTTCTTCATCTTCACCACCCCCTCCCCGTGCTCCCCTAAAGCCACGCCCCCCTCATCTCTGTGCTCCCTCTAAAGCCACGCCCCTCCCCCCTCTGTGCTCCCTCTAAAGCCACGCCCCCCCAGTGCTCCCTCTAAAGCCACACCTCTAATAATCTGTGCTCCCTCTAAAGCCACGCCCTCTCCCCAGTGCTCCCTCTAAAGCCACGCCCCCCTCTGGGCTGCCTCTAAAGCCACGCCCCTCCCCAGTGCTCCCTCTAAAGCCACGCCCCCACTTATCTGTGCTCCCTCTAAAGCCACGCCCCTCCTCTCTGTGCTGCCTCTAAAGCCACGCCCCCTGCCCCTCTGTGCTGCCTCTAAAGCCACGCCCCCTCACTTACATGCACTCGCTCCATTGGTCCAGAAGTGGATTTCACTCATGCTTTGAGTGTGGGCTCCTTCATGCATGAGATAGAGAGGCTGTGATTGGATTTTTAAAAATTAACCCTCAATCTGACATTACAGGCCTACAGCTGCTACAGATGATGGATTTTCTTTGTTCCTTATTCAGAGACCATGGGGTCAGGACATAAAGACAAAAAGACCAAAAACTTAAAAAGTGTATCTGGAGAAAATTACCTACTCTGCCTTTAATAAATAAATACCAAATAAAATGAAAACCCATTTATCATAATTTACGGAGGTTCACTGAGGTCACAGAAAAATAAGAGGCTAAATTAAATTCCATGAATTAACCTGGGCTACACTCCTCCGCTGTGCCGAGCTTGTTAGCTAATAAAATCACATCTTATTAAAAGCAGTGCTGCTTTCTCACCTCGTGTGTATAATGGGGCGAGTGTGCAGCAGAGACAGTCCAGTTTTACGTAGCTGTGGCACGGAGCGCCAGGCCTCCAGGCTGAACCGGAGTGGATTGTTTTGTTTCAGGATTAAAACCTGCAGATACAGATTACTGAGCTGATACCTGAGAGAGTGCAGAGCGGCGAGGGGGGGGGGGGGAATCTCTCAGGGGTCAGGATGTGGAAGAAAAAGAACAATGGGGAAATGACGTGGTAAACAACCAAGCCGCAACCTCAAGAGCTGATGTGGAAGTGCAAACTCCTGCAGTTCGTGGAGTGTCCACTAGAGGCTGGTTCACAGAAACTCAGTCGGCACACACTGTGCAGGCTGGGAATGTTTTGATATCAGTTTTGATTTGACTTGCAGCTGTGTGGTCGGCGTTTGTCAGGAGGTTTAAAAACCCGCCTCAGCTCCACCTGTCGTTAGCTTGACTGAAAGTTAGAGACCACGATTGACCCACTTCCAAATCCCTCCGCAGTAAGACATGGGTGACATCCCTCAGGCTTCTCTTCTTTCACCCCTTGACGCCTATTGATGCGAATTTGCATCAAACCGCTACCGCTCCAAATGCAGCCAAAATAGCGTCCGTATTCCTCCACTGCTGGTTGATGCACTTTCAATACAAACCTAGGAACCTTTTGCAAGCATTAGTTTGTCATAGGACCAGTCAGAGACAGAAAAACATCCGTTTGATGTGCTATTTTGATGTAATATCTATTTATGTGCTGTTTTCATACTTGAAAGCAGAAACACGAGTAAAAACAAGGTTTTAATACTTGGAAACAAATTCAGGCATGAAGGGGTTAATATTTACTATCTATACTTCCATAGTTTGCTTTCATGTCAGAGCTTTGTGTCAGAGCATCTTCACGGTGTCACCTGAGCAGAACACACGTTACATGTATGAAGAGCGCAGCGATCACAGGAAATAAGTCATCAACCTGCACCTGCTGCTTAAATCTGTATTCTCAGAAGATCTCCAGCTTCCTCCCACATTTCAAAGACATGCCTGTGTGATGTTTACGTTTGCACGTGGAGCTTCTGTGGCGTTTTCTGGACTTTCATGTTTGTGTGGAAGCACCACTGTACTCTTTCATAAAAACTCAACATTATAAGTCTAATCATCAGAGTTTTCCCTCCATGTGACCCCCTCTCATGTTGTATTGCTGCACTTGGCGACTCAGAGCAGTTTGGCTGAGCGACTTTTTGAAGACCTGTTGTCCCTCACCAGGTGATTACAATCGTCCTGAGTTAAAGTTAAAGAGGGGCGAGCGTAGTCTGGCAGAGACCAGCTCAAGGTCTGTACTTCCACCCCAGACTGAGAGCTCCACGACCCTCCGGTCTGAACGTGCACTCAGCTGCACAGACACGGTGATCGACATCGTCAGACAGGAGGACGGGTCAAACCTTTCTCCTGTCTGAGAGACCTTCAAAAACAGAAAGTATGATTCCCGCACTGCACTGAAGTGCTCGATTAGCTGTTGTTGCAAACATTTATCCCAGGTCAGTCTGATAGAGTTGAAAATATGACCCTGAATTAGCATAAGCTGAGTGTCAACACTGTGTCCTAATGAGTGCAGGTAGAGTCAGGCAGAAGAGAACACCTCATAAAATCTCATTTATTGTTTGTGCTGAGAGAAAAGGCGAGCGAGCCTTTTCCCCTCCGCTCGCTCCGTTCTTTTGATTAGAGGGATTTGAAAAACATGCAAACCACTTAGTCGAGCATGAAAGCAAAGAGTCTGGACAAATACTAGCAGAGTGCGTCTGTAATGACACATAAAGGCTAACCTTTAACACAAAGTACAGATACACACGCGGCATGTTGAAAACCTTCGCCACACTCACTTTGACTTCTGTAAAATGTGCTCAGGGACAGATAACGCTAAGACATATTTACATCGACTGTAGAAGGAGGCAGAGTATTATTCAACTTCCTTGTCGTATTCCTGAAACCACAAGAATAAATCACAACAGACACAGTGTGCAGAGAAGGAACTCTTCAGACTTTGTGTGTTTGACCTTTCTTCACTGGAGAGCTGATATTTAGATGTGCGTCCTTAAAGCACCAAGAGAGTAAGATGTCCACATCGATCGTCCCCGCTAATGATGCTGCAGACCAGCCCGAATGATGCTTGAACAGACCACAGTGATAAACAGTGGGCTGACGTCCGGCCTCTGAGACTCTGCTCTCACTCCGACTCCACTCTTCGTTTGATCTAACTCTTGAAACGCGCTAAGCTTCCCTGACAGGCAGCCTCTGGTGGTTGCCTGAACATTGACTGCAGTGAGGAAGTTGCCTTCAACCATGAACAATGTTTTGAAGAACTTTAGACCTCAAACAGAGAACACGTTCAGGACGTCGAGTTCTGATGGCTGACTCGTGACTCTTTCCACTTCATTTGGCACAGCTCAGAAATGGAGCTAAATAGTCGCCACCCACTTTTTCAACAGCTTGTTCCTGGAGTAAACTTGGCGTTTGCCCGTTCAAATCCCTTATTGATGAAAATCCGAACATCAATATTTCTTATCCAGGAGTCAAATACTGCTGACAATGAATCATTTGAATCATCGCTTAAAAACAAAGCGAAAATGAAGAAGGAGATAGAAGATTGTTTATACTGAAAAACGTTGTAATATATTGTGTTTGTATTGTGTGTTGAACTTCAGTGGCTCCACCAATCAGAGAAGTAGCTGTGACTCTTTAGGATTGTGGGTAGTGAGGATGTTTTCCCAGAGATCATGAATAAATCGTGTTTATTGAAGCGAAGTTGATCTCATACAAACGTGTGTCTTCTACAGGAGCATAAAACATTCATTCACACTGTAGGTCTGCATCGGATGGTCATGACACCCTGCCTGCTTGTAGGACCGGAGGTTTCTCTTCACGTTGTTCACACCCAGCCAGTAAAAACCCCTGGGGTCAAAAATAAAGCCAATGCAGAAGTGCAAAACAGATGCAGTTCCTCTTGTGTCCACTTGGGGCTGGCTCCAAAAGAAGTGAGTTATGCGTCATTTGGAGAATTAAACAGAAAGCCTTTATTGTCATTGTACAAGTTTACAATGCATTTATTTGGCTTCTGTTTAAAGTGCACACAGCTAAAAACAAAGACAACAGAAGAAGAATATAAAAAGGGAACTCTAATTATTCAATTCAAAAAACTTTATTTGTCCCCGGGGGGACAATTCAAGGGCACACAGAGCAGCAGATAACGACAGTGCAACTATATTAAAACATTTAACCAACCAACAAAGAATAAAGTGTCAAAGAAGAATAAGTACCAGGATGTTAGTGTGTTAGTACAGGTTAGACTAAGTGTCAGGATGTTAGTGTGTTAGTACAGGTTAGACTAAGTGTCAGGATGTTAGTGTGTTAGTACAGGTTAGAATAAGTGTCAGGATGTTAGTGTGTTAGTACAGGTTAGAATAAGTACCAGGATGTTAGTGTGTTAGTACAGGTTAGAATAAGTGTCAGGATGTTAGTGTGTTAGTACAGGTTAGAATAAGTGTCAGGATGTTAGTGTGTTAGTACAGGTTAGAATAAGTACCAGGATGTTAGTGTGTTAGTACAGGTTAGAATAAGTGTCAGGATGTTAGTGTGTTAGTACAGGTTAGAATAAGTACCAGGATGTTAGTGTGTTAGTACAGGTTAGAATAAGTACCAGGATGTTAGTGTGTTAGTACAGGTTAGAATAAGTGTCAGGATGTTAGTGTGTTAGTACAGGTTAGAATAAGTACCAGGATGTTAGTGTGTTAGTACAGGTTAGAATAAGTGTCAGGATGTTAGTGTGTTAGTACAGGTTAGAATACGTGTCAGGATGTTAGTGTGTTAGTACAGGTTAGAATAAGTACCAGGATGTTAGTGTGTTAGTACAGGTTAGAATAAGTGTCAGGATGTTAGTGTGTTAGTACAGGTTAGAATAAGTACCAGGATGTTAGTGTGTTAGTACAGGTTAGAATAAGTACCAGGATGTTAGTGTGTTAGTACAGGTTAGAATAAGTACCAGGATGTTAGTGTGTTAGTACAGGTTAGAATAAGTACCAGGATGTTAGTGTGTTAGTACAGGTTAGAATAAGTACCAGGATGTTAGTGTGTTAGTACAGGTTAGAATAAGTACCAGGATGTTAGTGTGTTAGTACAGGTTAGAATAAGTACCAGGATGTTAGTGTGTTAGTACAGGTTAGAATAAGTGTCAGGATGTTAGTGTGTTAGTACAGGTTAGAATAAGTGTCAGGATGTTAGTGTGTTAGTACAGGTTAGAATCCAATCACAGAGTTAGATTCAGGTAAGATATGTATGGTAGCATGTGGTTATTTACATGTAGCAGCGTTGTAAATTATGAATAGATATCACAGAAATATAAAAAACACATTTGCACAGTATGAAATGAAACTATTGAACGATGGAGTCGACTGCAAGCTGCCATGTTGCAGCTGTTTGTCAGACGGCTGAAGGCCTGACCCTGGCAGCTCTTCGTCTGTTGTTAGATTGACAGAACGTTTGATAGTCAGCATTTCCAATATGGCCACCGCCATGGAAGGGCTTCCCAAACAGTCCTTCAGACACCCATTGGTGACGTCACTCTTACTTTGTTGAGTCCATGCGTGCACTTAATTGCTAGGCCATCTGTGCTCAGACTGGTCTATTGTTTGACGTCTGTTGTTAGTTGATTTCTAAAGGATAAGAAATGATAAGAAGATCTTATTTTTTAACTGGGAGCTTTGCTCACTACATTTTACCAGAAGCTTGCTCATCACTGAATATCAAAGGATTACTTGTATCAGGAAAGAATCTGAGAGCCTTTTTCACACAAAGATTCTTATAAAACAAAGCAGCCAAAATGAGTTTCCCCTGGAGGTCGGTCGGGTTCGGCCTGAGAGGTCGTGTAAAGAGCTCAGACATTTGGGGGGGACGTTGGAGTCGAGCCGCTACTGGAGCAAAAGGAGTCCGTTGAGGTGGGTCGGGCACCTTTCCTTTTGAGGTTTTCCTGGCACCCAGGTAAGACCTGGAGTTCACAGGAGGGATTATGTATCTAGCCTTGGAAGGCCTTGGAATCCCTCAAGGGGACCTGGAAAACGTTGCTGTGGAGAGGGAAGTCTGGCTGCCACCACGACCCGACGTGTGAAAAGCAGAAGAAGATGGATGGACAGTCAAACTCACCCAAAAGCTTATAGCAGCTACAACAAACAGTACCTACGTAACATTAAACTACTGAACACACCATCCATCCCCTTTGTTGGGTGATGAGATCTGTCTTAAAAGCTGGACGTTTCTTGGTCTTATTCCTGTAAAGTCAGAACTTCAAATGCTTGTTGTTGTTTTTTTAACTCCATTTGTATAAAACGTTCTTAAGTGTGATGTAAGGCTGCTTTCCTCTTTCATGCTCTGCCTAAGGTTTCTTGATTCAGCTGCATACATTCCAGCATGACGCAATAAATGCTTTAAAGGCGCGACTGTCCGACAGTGTGTGTGTGTCCTTGTCCACATGCATGATTCATTGTGTCAGGACTACAAAGGCCTGTCAAAGATTCGGCGCTCTTGGAGAGGGGTCAGGGAGAAGCAGAGAAGGCTGTGTGAGAGGAAGGACTGCAGTCATGTATTAGAGGGCAAGGAGTACAAGGCATCTGAAAATGCAGTAAAATGAGACCAGTATTAAATATTTATACGGTGAATGTACTTTCCTTTTATTATCTACTAAAACTAGTGGATCAAGTGTCTCGCAGCATTCATGGTTAATGAATCCAAAGAGGAGCAACAACACTCTTTTTGTGCAGGGCAGCTTCAACTCTCAGTCCCATCAGTTCATGTTGTTAGAAGGTAATGTGACTGTAAGACGAAAGCCTTTAACTCTTCTAACGTCCTGAGGCTTCAACACAAATATTTAGATTTAAAAATCCTCTTTTAATTACCTGGAGGGGAAATTCCAACTTAAATAAAAAACGACAGTACGATGACATCTGGCCTGTGATCTGCACCGGTACGTACGATGAAGTCTGCTCTTTGGGGGTCTCCCAGACCATTACCATTGTCTTAGTCAAAGGTCCAGTTTCTAGCAGTGGAGTAGCAAAGAGAACTCCCATGATTCCCCACCTGCCTTAATGTCACCTTTTGTTATTATAGTACTTGATTGAGAGTGTACATATTGCATCTTTAAGGATTCTTTCAACCTGTTGTGAACAGTGAAATCTCAGCAAGATCTCTTATTATTATGGCTGAAGTTAAAACTGGCGTTGTCCATCGGAGTCGTCGTGTCGTTGATCCCAGCTAGCGGGTTGTTAAATCATCACGTATCAACATATTTCCTGGAAGAAGGTGAAACTATTACGAACGTCTGACCCCTGACATGAGGACTTTGTGCATGCCGGTGAAAATGCATCAAATGTAACGTATCCCGAGTTAAGCAAGCTTCTTTAAAGACCTGAAAACTAACTTGGTAAATCTCACAGGAACCTGCTGTAGTCTGCACACAGCATCTGATGAATATCATTAAGTAAATAGAAGCAAATCCAACGTTATTATCATGTTAGATGAGTCTGCTCTCATTAAGTCTGCGATTTGATTTCCAGAGCTGGGATGATTACTGTGCACTTTTGTTTCCTGCTCCCTCAGGTCCCAGAGAGCAGCTTTAGTTTGATTTGGGTTTTTTTTTTTGTCGAGTCGGCACTGTTGGCTGGAAAACAGCGCTCCATAGCTTCTACGAGGGGTTACGTGATGTTTCAGAACCTGCTGACCCAAACCCACTCCTCTGCTTTACACAGAGAAGAGACTCGAGCAGAACAATTAACTTGTCTTGTTTTCAGACGAGATGCTGAACTTTCAGCGGACGGCTGGTGTAACTGTCTGACAGGGCCTGCGGGGGAATTCTCCAAATCCAAAGTTGACTTCAGGGTCGTGTTCGGAATTTCAATGTGTTTTCTGCATAAAACAGAGACTGAGCAGAAGGCTTTGTTTGGACCTTGTGCCCTGAATGCTTATTAAAAAAGCTTCATAGCTTGATGGCTAAGACCTCGAAGACTCAGTTCTTCTGCTTTCTTCTACTGTGGAGGTCTGTTTGGAATTAGGATTGAACTAAAACTTGTGCCGAAGCACACCTCTCCAAAGTGTGCCAGGTGGAGCGATCACACTAGTCAACGATCTGGACTTTAGGGGTAAAGCTCGATTAGGCACCGAACCCAACCCTCAGTGCCTGTAGCATTGGCTTTGCCTCTGCTGTGAATAAATACATGAATACATTTCCGATGGTTCTGTAAGAGCAGAATAACTCGAGGATTCTCTACCATCTGACGTTGGAGCGGATTATTCTTGTAATAGCGTGCATGCCTCTTCAAAACTGAATGCTGTTCTTGAACTGTTTGGACAATAAGCACAAATAATAATAAAGCCAACACTCGACCGTTTCAGACTGACTGTGGAGAAACTTTTTTCTACCGTTGAATTAAGCTCGGCCTTCTTCACAGATCGCACTCTGTTCACAGCTGTCAGGATGCGAGCTGCTTATTAAAGCAGCGTATCCACATGTTTAGAACATATGAACATGTGGATATGACATCGAGCCACGTCCCATTTGTTAACGTTTGATCTCTACCCGACATCGTTTGGCTTCACTTGAAGCCAGGTGATTTATTGTCCATCATTTATACAGACTCATATCAACACACGTCTTTCTATTCACAATTTACGTGAAGGTGACTTTAAAGACACTTTGACGAGATTATGTGATATCGACAAAATATATCGTCGTCTCAACTTACAGACGAAGAGATCTGAGAAGAAAATCGACTCAACTGTGAGTTATTTTAAGCGATTACATGACTCAAATCAGTGTAAAGAGTTACTCGCACAGTAATAGAGAGATTTGCACATGAGACATGTTGATCTAACTAAAGGCTGAGGGTGTTTTTTTTTGTTTTTTTTGCTGGCTCTTTTTCTCCCCTTCACGCCACATCACTCACTGCTGCTTTACACACAGCTGGAGGTCTTTCAGCACATAATAACAGAGTCTGTGTGATTCGAGGACAATCAGAACAAAAAGTGAAAAGCTATAGCCAAGAACTGAATACCGGAGAAGATTGTAGATTGCAAATTTTCAGGCACTTTTATGTGATGAAGTGATTACCCAATTGTTGTTGTTTTTTGTATATACAGGGAACTTCTTCTAACAAGAGGACAGCACTAAAACTTGAAGGCGACGTTTAAGACGTGTTCGTTGGTGTGACTGAAGGACTGATTCAGTCTGACTTTTATGACACATTTTGCGACGCTACGGATGGATTATGTTCGACTTCTTGCTATTTTAGTTTGACAGCCATTCATCATGTGTACTCACTGTGTTTTCCAAGATCTGTGCATGGCTTAAACGTATTCAGCTGTGGAGGTTCTGGAAAAGCCTGCGTTGGCTCCCGGCCTCTCTTGGAGTGTAGGTGGTTATCTGGCTCGCCGTGTATTCACAGCCACTGCTCTCGCCTTATCAGCAGTCTGAAGCTTGCATGCTCAATCGCCTGATTTGTCAAGGGTGACTCCAAAAGATTCTGATAGGCACTCCGCAAATCACCCAGTTGATCTAAAATATCGACCAGCCACAAAAAGTCATTACACACAATAATGGCGGGCAGGACCTTGAAGATGTGACTTAATTAGGTTTCAAATGGCCTCAAAAATGCCTTCAAATCAGCTCCCCTAGAGAGTAATGTGCTCCTGGATTTTTCTCCGTGATTACAGGTGTAGAAAGTGAGGCACACTGCTGCCGACATCACTGCTGCTGCTCCTAACTGTTGGTGATAGCATGCGAGGCCGTACAAAATCACACTGCAGCTGCTGTTTAGCATGCCCGCCTGCTCCAGCCTTCCTCCTCCCCACAGGAGATAATGACTGAGGCAGACAGAAGGCATATAGGGCTGCTGGAGCTGCAGAGAAAGTGAAGCAAATGACGTGTTTTTCTAATGAAATTTGGGAAATAATTGAATGTAAATGTGTCTGCGAGCTAAGATAGAGCTGCATACATTGGCAGTTTTTAAATGAGTTATGCCTCTTTGTATTTTGTCGCTGAGAATTTGAACGTCCGGGAAATAAATGATTCTTCATCAACCTCCAACCATCGCAATCAGCAAAACAGTTTATCTTTTGTAATACGTACATATCACACGTTTAGATGGAGTTATACAGATTTGTTTTCTTACTCACGATGCCTGTCTCCTCACAGAAAACAAAGATCTCCACGTATGATAAGATGTGGGAGTTCATGAGCAGTCGGAGGCACTCAGTGATGGTGAAGAACATTGACGAGGGCATTCACCGTGTGCTCACCTCCGACTACGCATTCCTCATGGAGTCCACCACCATCGAGTTTGCCACTCAGCGCAACTGTAACCTCACCCAGATCGGAGGCCTTATTGACTCCAAAGCCTACGGGGTTGGCACCCCAATGGGTAAGTACACTACTGAATGTTTTAAGTGTCAAAAAGCTAAACTATACTTTAAGTGATTGCATCGTGGAACCAAAAGTTTGGATGAAATTCCAAGTGTTTTTAAGCATGGCTAGTTTCATATCACTCCTCTGAGGCCAGTTTCTTTCACGATCTTAAAATGTCAAAGCTCAAAAAACACTTAAATGATTACAAAACACATGCATAGAAAACAATATGAGTTTGCTGGGTACACTGAACAAGATCCAACGCTATAAGTCCAGTTAGAAGATAAGGGTCAGAGAGTAGTGACAAGATCCAGGAGGTTTTTTTTTCTTTGGCTGTGAGTGGATTAGGTGAAGATTTCCATGTATGACCTGAATGGGAGTGCTTTACAGAAGCTTCCACATCGAGGTTAAGATCCATAAGCAGCGGCCCTGCTTGTCCCCAGGCTAGGCAGGAAACTGCTTGGGGGGACCGAGACCAGTAGGGGGCCCCTGAGGGCTCACAAACTTCCTTTACCCTGCTAAGTGTTGCATGCATTATTGCAGTGAAAACCAAAGTTTGTCAATAAAAGTAAACAAAGAAAAATGAAGATAAATGATCTGTCTGTTGACGAGAGAAAAAGGAAGCTTTGGGACTCTGACGGACATAATGGTGATAAACGCTGGTTGGAGGGCCCACCAATTGATTTTTGCCTATGGCCTCAGCAGATATCAGAATCACTACTGACCATTAGCTCTGGATAAAGTCTGATGATGTCAAGGTTAAGAGTGGGCAAACAGACAGGGTTGGAGCTGTGCTGTTGTTGAGATAAGGCTGTGCATCATCTGCATAGAAGGGCAGCATAAATCCATCTGCTTCTGCTCCCATTACTAAGATATGATTATCCTTCTCTTATTCTCCAAATATCACCTGTAGTAGCAGCAGATGAAACAGTGAAACATTTATATAATCAGTTCTTGGCATACAGGATACTGCATGGCATGAAAATGTCCATAAAAATGTAAAATTCTACAGTTGAAAGTTAAATGTGTGCGACTGTGTTGCCTTGTGTTTATGCTGCAATGCATCCCTGGGGATAATCCAGGAGAAGGAAATACTTAGCAGGGAAAATCCTGGGGCTATCTCCAGCAGGCAGAGTGTAACACTGTCACATAAATGGAGGGATGAATAAGGAGGGTGGTACATTACACGTTGTGTGTGTGGAGGTGCAACGTTTGATTACAGGGCTCAGCAGCAGAGTGTCATAATCCGGTTACAAACACACTGAGAAGAATAACTCTGGTAAAGACTCTGCAGAGTCAGAATGAGAAGAGAAACTGGTAATCATGTGCAAAAGCTTCCTCTTCATCAAATTCACTTAGAGGAGGATGGAGATTATAACATTGTTTCAACAGTTTGAAGACCAGAAGCAGATTGGTAGTAAGCTAATTGGACGAGTTTGAATGTTTCGTACAGGAGTCTGGAAAATTCTAGAGGTGGAATGTGCAACATTTTACACATAAATAGAGCAGATATATACAGTATGTATATGTATAACCTGTGTAAATGTCTCTCTGGGACATCACTGTCTACAATGAGTGAGAAGCGTAAGTCATTGTAGGGCGACGCTACAGATGGATCATGGATTAACGGGCTGTGATCATCATGTCGACATGGACGGGACGGTCTTGAGTATAAAAGCTGTTTACATCGAGGACTAGAGAAAAGAAGAAGAATATAACCTGCTCACTGTTTATTAAGATGTAACACAAGTGTCTCTAGGTAACAGTTATTCTGTGTCAATCTATCTGAATACGAGGCTACGAGTTAGCCAAAGTGTGCTAACGTTAGCATGTTAACAACAGCGCAGGCCACAGTCAGCTGCAGCCTGAGCAAAGTACAGTTTTTGTCTGGCGCTTAATGGAGCTTAATTATGATGCATTCTCATGGATAAGTCCTTTGTGTCAGTGAGAGAGGAGTTGGAGGTGTGTCGCTGTTGGAGAGTGGACACTTCAGAATAGCGGAGGCGTGGCCAAACAGCAGTTTGTTTTGGTTTCATGCTGGAGCCCGAGAGCGACATCTACTGGAGCAGAAAGTCGAACATTCTTCCTTTAACTTCTCTCCAAAAATATATTCACTATAAATGTTATGATTTAAAAAGGGAGACATTTACATTCATAACACAATAATGAAACATATCAGTGAGTAATGCCTTTCTACAAAACAGTGAAGTTAAACTCCCTCTGTGCTTGTTGTTGTCAGCTCTGTGTTCACAAAGGACGACACTTCAGCTTGTTCATGTTTGGCTCAGAGGCTCATGTGATCCCCTCCCTGTCCATTCGTTAACACTGACACCATGTGGAGAGAGAGACTCAGGTTACATTTAGGGAGAACCAATCAACTTCTCAAACTGAAGGTCGGAGGAGAGCATTTTGGCATAAAACACTTCAAAACAACAAAAACCAAATCAACGTTTGGCTATCTGCATATCTGGATGGAGATCAGGTGTAGAAATATCTGCACTCAGTTGGAGCACTGAGGGAGGAGGTGACTCTGAAAGTCACTTTTTATTACCACTTATTATTTTCTTTTTCCACACTATGTCAAACTGTGACTCTGATACAAATAATTATTTTGGTTAATGACTAATCTGACAATTATTTTTGCAAGGACGTGAACAATCATTAAGTCTTAAAAAATATCCCAAAGTCCTCTTGTTTTTTTTGGGTTTGTTTGTTTAACAGTCACAACAATCAGACATTTTAAAGCCAGAACCAGCCAAAACATTCATCCATGATTAAAATGTAAATCACAGAAATTCACTTTCTTTCTATGTATTAATTGATCGATGTATTCAGCCGCCCTTATATTTAAATTGACTAAGATATTCTTAACCACAGTTTTCGCACGCCTCCCAAATGCAGCCTGACAAATGGTGCATCATTGTAAGCTTAAATATGAAAGGTTACCAAACAGTGAGATCTGTTGACATGAAGAGGCCTCACACACAGCGGATATCTGAATTCTGCAGCTCTTTCTCTGTGGACGATAGATGATATCCAGCGTGCTCCTGACAAATCAGGGAAATGTCCTCCGGGACTGTGAGTGTTGGCAAGGTCGCTGGCTGCTGTTTGTGTATGCTCTGCTGGTCAGCCTCACAAGGTAATTTGAGTGACTGTTTTGCAGTGTGTGAAAACAGTGGAGGTAGGCTATATTTGCTCTGCGTGATTGCATTACCTGACAGATATGCTCCTTTTGAAGGTTTGCTACTCTCTCTGTGTGTGTGTGTGTGTGTGTGTGTGTGTGTGTGTGTGTGTGTCTATATGCATCACACAGTGGACCTGCATTGTTACACATTCAGAAGGAAAGACCACGTAACCAACAGGGTGCATGTTAATAAAATGAATAAACCCCATTATTTCCTTTTTTGCTTTATCATGAGCACTACTACAATTGTGTGTTTATGTTGAACGTGTGTGCATGCGTGTGTGTGTGTGTGTGTGTGTGTGTGTGTGTTGTGACTTGCATACCTATCTTACTGAGGCCCTCTGCACACTCACATACCAGAGAGCACAAAGCAAAAGGAAAACATTCAGAGGTTCAAGTATATTGGTGCTAGATTGGTGTCTAAACCCTGCGGGGGGTGAGTGTGTGTGTGTGTGTGTGTGTGTGTGTGTGTGTGGGTGTGAGTGTGTGTGTGTGTGTGTGTGGGTGTGTGTGCGGACTTTCTTGATTACCTATCTTACTGTGGACTCTGCATTCACAAACCAGGGAGCACAATGAGACACAGGGGACATTTTGAAGACAGTTAACTCTGTGCTAAAATCACGTCTTCACCCTGTTTTTTTTGTTTGTTTGTTTGTTTGTTTGTTTTTTTGACAAAAGGGAAAAATAACCTTAACATGATATGTCTGATCTGTACCTTCAGTTTTTCTAAATGGCCGGTTGTTTTCTAAATAGATTGTTGTAGTGCAATCATTGAGGGATAGTTGTGTCGGAGCTGTTTGTACCTGTTTTTTTCTATTGTGTGTGTGTGTGTGTGTGTGTGTGTGTGTGTGTGTGTGTGTGTGTGTACATGTGAGCCTATATGTCTGTACACAAACACATTAAAACCCATCCATGCATTTATTCATCCATACATGCTGGTTGGTCACAGGTTGAAAGGAAAGTGCCTGTGGCAGCGTGTGCACCACACAGATTGTCCGTGCTGTAGAAAGGAGGGGTGTTAGCATCATTTCTCCCTGGTGGCACATTCACATGCAGCCAGAACAAGGTATTTAAATTGCTAATCCTACCCTTTTAGTAGCCTTTACCATATGCAGCCTGTATTCCCATGTAGCCGGGCCATTTAGCATATATCCCATTGGCTTGAACAGAAAGTAGGTGTCGGCCTGCATTAGCACTCAGGCTCTGATGGAGCCGCGGCACTCAGCGCTCAACACCTTGACAGCTCTCTCAGCTCTGTAATGGACAGACTCCGCTCACCTCCCAGCTGTTATTTATAGCTAATGGTGTGTTTACTACCTGACTCTTCTCTGTTGATTTCCACATCAACATTTACACAGTTCAGGTGTTGTTGTGGAACAAAGATGTGAGTCTCTCAGCTTCTTCTTATTTCATCTTTTTTTCCAAATTATTCCAGAGAGCTATAAAGGTTTTTGTACAAGTTATTTGTTTTCAATGTAAAAAACGATACCACATATTAAATATAAGCAATATAAGCAGCTTGATCCTCCATCAGAGAAACCTTTCCAGGACCCATTTTTGGAACAGAAACTTTACTAAAACCTGCAGAGAGGTCTGTCCATTACACGCTGGAGTGTCCTTGACTTGGCCGGCTGTGTTTGGGAGAAGGAAGCCGTTGGTTGTGTGGGTGTGAAGAGGTCGACGAGAGGCATATCACTTTGGATTAAAGAGCTCCATTTACCACATTTTCAAACAGTAGAACCAGAGTTTAAATTTACATCTGTTACCATAAAACCATGGCCTGAAAAAGCTGCTGAGTTGAGACACGTGTTTGTGATATTATTCACAGTTTTTGGACTATTTCAGTATTTACTTTATTTCTGAAAATGCAGTTTTTCCCCCCATTGTAGTCCAGGGAGGGTATCTGGTCACTCTTAGTTATACCTGACTGAAAACATCATGGTTAAAATAAGCATTTATTGGGGCGCTGGTGGCGCGGCGGCAGCGTGCGTGTCCCATGTAGCGAGGCTGTAGTCCTCGCGCGGGCGGCCCGGGTTCTCGTCCGGCCTGTGGCTCCTTTTCCCGTATCTCTCTCCCTGATTTCCGCCTCTATCCATCTTCCTCTCTCAATCATAATAAAGGCGAAAAGGCCAAAAATAAATATTAAAAAAAAAAAAAAAAAAAAGTATTACCTTTCCATCACGATAATTTCCATTCTGTGCATCTTCCCCACAGCGACCAGAACGTGACGATCAGCCGGGGAAGCTCAAGTTCAGATTAGGCTTTGAAGGTTTAGTGCCACCAACTCCATCTTTGATATGATGTGTTCCTCACAACTTAGTCAGAAGGATTCTGTCTGTATTTGTTTAATATTGATCATGATAGTGTCTATTGAAATCATCTGGGTATTAACATGAGGTCATTGAATGCAGTCACTGTCTATACTTCCATGACAGGTTTTATTTGTGTCTCGTCTCCCCTGAAGGCTGTGCATTATCCCTCATCCTTCCTTTCCCTCTGCGTCCCTCCCTGATGACGATCAGTCTTCATTTAGCTTCATCAGCTCTCACCCTAACCCCATTAATCAAACAGGGCAGGAGGGAGGAAGTGTCAGAGAGACGCCGTCCTTCCACCCGTCTTTTCCTCTGCACTTTCAGCCTCACTTCATAAACTCCAGTCCGGAGTGCGTTTCTGTGAAATAAAAGAAGTCCAACGCAGTGACCTGAGGCCGCTTACCCACAATGCCCCACTGCTCTGCACCTACAGAGATCTCTGTTGTTTTTTATTCATATTGAAGAAATGGTTTGAAGGCTGGGTGTCCTCACTGTTTCTGTACTTTGAGAGTTCATAGATGTTCTAACTGGTGTTCAATAGTTTAAGAGACAGCTTGTGATTATTTATTTGTTTCCATCAAATAATATAAAACACATCCATGACATTCATTCATGACAGTACAACATAACCACTGCAACACACAATAAAAACACTGTGTGAGACTGTAGCTCAGTATTTATATTTCATCCTCTTCAGTTGTTCAGAAACATTTGGAGCAGCGAGATCACACGACCATCCTATACGACGTTTTGTGAAACATCTCGTGTTACTAAATCAATGAACGCTGGCAAAGAATCAGATTTTGTGAACGCCCTTTTAAGGCTCTGACACACCGAGGAGATTGTCGGCCGTCAGCCATCGTTGGACGGTCAGTGAGAGGTCGTCGTCCTAGTTTTCAGTGTGTCCAGCTCCGTCTCTACCCGTTGGCCTTTTTTTTGGCCTGTTTGACTCGGCAGGCGGTGAGAGGAATCTCTCCTCTCTGATTGGCTGTTTTGAGGGTTCCTGTAACTTGAACTCTCGACACAGATTTATGAAAGCCCCTGGAGTCTGCTGCTGTCGTCTCCATTCTTTCACCCATTACTGCAGTTTCTCCTCTTCTTTTCTTTTTCCACTAAAAGACAACGCAAGTGACATCTTCAACTTTTTCTTACACATTATTCTCCATCAGTGAGCTTCCTACACTGTCTTATGATCGTTATGATATGATCTTGTATCATAACAGCGGACCACAGCCTGCTGGCGTGGAGAGTTGTTTCCTCTCGAGCACGCTCAGAACCAACATGCTGGACGCTTGTCCACTGTGGTCTTCGCGGTGCGTTCAAGTGCAACTTTTCGGCGAGGACGTGTGGCGACGCCACAGACGGCCTTCGTCTACACGAGCTCTTTGCACAGCCGCTCTGCACTGAGTGATGTCAGATTTAGTTAGTGATGCTGCAGCGGCACATTTTGGCCTTTAGTGACTTGTTTGAAATGCAAATGAGCGTGTTTGCCGATTACTGTCACAACATTGTGTTGTTGTGTTTCTCCATTCATTAGAAAGTGACGGCTGTCAGTTTGAGAGAAAACAAATGTGTAACGAGCACCGCCTCAATCTCAGATCTGCAGAAGGGACTTAACTGGACAAAGACGGCCAATCAGGAGCGACTTTAGAATAATAAACGACACTGATTTTAGTGAATATATAATAATTACTTTTAGCAGCACTCACGTCTTTTCTTTTTGTTAGTTACTCATCTTAACACACTCACAAGTGTCAGGCATCACAGCCTATTGGATGTGTATTTTTACCGTCATTGGACACAATGCAGATCTCAGTGCTGTAGCTCTGGCTTTCATCAGGCAGATTCCATCTATGTGTCTTAACTCTGGATTCAGATGGCCCGTCACGTTTCGCTCCACTCCTCCCTGAATTGGAGGATTAAGTGGCTTTTGTTTTGGGCACACATTTAGATCCCTTTTTTTTTTTTAGCTCACAAATGAACATATTCTATTGAAGACTCGACAAGGAAAACATCACATTTTCATTTATCTACGTTGCCACCAAACGACGAAGGAGAAACTGATCCGATGTTTCGACAGCCAAGTATCGTTGGATTCTTGTCACTTACAGCCTCACACATTATAAATAACCTGATTTAATGTCTATCTCCCATGTTCTCATATCTCACCAATGAGTATGTCAAGAACTGCAAAGATGTCATTTGTGAAATTAGATTAGCAGTACCATACTACACGCAGCTTATATGTGAAATAGTTTTGCTTCAATCGTGGCGCCCCCTGAAGACAAAGCAGTACATCAGATCTCTTTTGTGTGCGTGCAAAAGTCGTATTCTCAACATCACAAAAATAAAATCTCTGAACGGACCGAGCTGTGAGTCAAATCTGGCATCGAGGGATAATGTCATCGTACGACGAGGGCACAGATCGCTCGCCAACCTACCATACTGTAGGAGCTTGAAGTCATGTGTGATCGACCGGATGAACTGAAGATCCTAAAACACTCAAACGTGCTTTCATATCCCTCGAGCACAAAGGGCGAAGAACCCAGCTGCATCATTGAGACCCGCCCCAAAAAAAACCCCCTAAAGGTCGTGACGCACCAATGAGATCATTATCCATCGGTGAGCGATTGTCGCCCAACGCTAAATGTTTCCTCCATCGCTCCCCCTCGGCCCTATCCGCCCTGTTCAGTTTTCGTCTGTGCAGATGAAGTCGTCTCTCTGATTGGCAGACTTTAGTCGAGGTTCCTGATTTAGTTTCCTGTGTTTGCTGGATGACAGTGGAGAACACTATATATGTGACTGAGTTTAAAGGCAGGTGGTGTTTGTGCAGCCTTCAGGTATGGAAGCTGAGCTCAGATGGTTCCCCGTGTGAAGCTGCTGGAGGATCCGATACCAAAGAAACTCTAGTTTCATCTCAGTGGGTCAGCAGGCAGATGTGATCGCTCACCCATTTTACGTCCGTGTGAACGTGTGCTACAACACTTGTGAGTGGCACCGTGCAGAACAGGTCTCGACTCCCTGACACGGCGCTCGTGTTCATCTCGCCTGTGATATCACAGCCGAGGTCTCTGTGAGTTGGTTGTGATTGCGCAGAGCTGGCCCAATTTCAAGGCTGCCTGTGTCTTTGTCGTGGCTTGTCGTTCCGCCGTGGAGCTAAAGGGAAAGGGGATTTACTGTAGCTGGCAGCAGGAGAACCAGAGTGTGTGTGTTCCTATTCGCCATCACCATGGTGATAGATGCTTTTGAACCACGCTGGCTGGCTGGCTCTAAAATAAAGAGTTAGATAGCAGGAGCCCTTGGGCGGAGATGAAGGACGGCAGAGATGTTAAAGAGAATGAACATGGCCTTGTGACTGCAGCCGCACAGACACGAGGCTGAGCGCTGCAGCTCACAGCTCGGAGGCCAGCGATGGCTGATCATTGTCACCGCTGGGCTCTTTTGGGTCCACTACATAATACCGCTGCTAAACCGACTGTGCATACTAACTACTAATCCCAGAGATGCCCCTCCATCGGAGCAAGCCAACTGTTAATGTTTTCTCATCTAAACATGTTTTCCTGCTCGTGCTCCGGGGAGAGTTCATTCTAAGTGTTTGCGATAATAGGCGTTATTAGTTTTTTTAAATAATTCAAGCGGCATTAGCATCCTGATTGTTGTGTATACACTGTAGCGGTTGAGGGAGTGGGAGTATGGCAGGATTCTGCTGTGTTTTTTCTCTTTCAGCGTTCAGGTTTAATCAGGAAGCTCAACGTGCCAGCGGAGCAGCGGAAGCTGTTTGAGTGCTTTACCTGAGTGAAGAAGAGCGGGGAGAGGGAGGTGCAGGGGCTTCTGGGGAAACAGACGGAGGAGGGGATGTGTTTCGTGTGCTCTTCAGACTTCTCACATGGTTAGGATGTTCTTCAAGTCTTGCTTTGGGGACCTTGAACCCTGGAGTCAAGGGAAGAGCTCACGGTGAAAACATTAGCACACACTAAGCGTGGCAGCGGGTTTTAATTAGGAGGTATCACAGGTGGAGGGAGGGCAATAATGAGCCCTGTTGTTGTCTGTTAGCTTTATTAGTTGAGTGTTTTTGGAGCTGCGGGGGCAGTGAAACTCTAATGGTTAGACATTAGCATTAATTTTTAACAACTTTGAAAATGCACAAAGAAATACACTCATAGTAGAAATGTTCTCTGTAGCTTGGAAACACAATGTTCAAACAGAGCCCGTCCTCGCTGGGTTATCGTCACCAAGACGAGCACACTGCTGCTACCTACCAAAGACTGTATATAAGCCACCACATGCTAGCACAAGCTAACGCTAACTCCCTAACAGGCCAACTTCACATTCACGGGTAAAATCATCCTCATTTTGGAACAAACCTGTCGTGATATCTTCTCTTCTTTGCTGCTCTCACATGCACGAGTTTGAATCGTGCCAAATCACTGGAGTGTCTCACCGCTGCACAGAGGAAACACAGCCGCTGCCTGCTCAGAGTACAGAGGCCATGCAAGTGCAGTTAAAACCAAAAACAAACAAACATGAAGTCAGAACACAGCTTGAGTTCAATAACTCTTTAAAAAGAGATACAGGCACATGTGAGAAATAGACCTATAATGACTTAATCAGCACATATAGACATATTCATCTAAATACCAATTAGCAGCGTTTTCCAGTAATGAGAGCTCTGCTAATCAGAACAGTAAACACATTTCTATGCAGTTATGGTGATCCGCTCAAAGCCAATTCAAACCTAAATGCAATACTTACTCGGTATACATATTCTGCTCATGTTTGTTTTGTTTTACAGCTTCAAAGTCGTCACAGAACTATAAGGCCGTTTTGATCCGGTGATTCAAAGATATTCCAGGAGAAAACAGACTTTATCAGTTGTTTTTATATTTTCTCTCCACAGACTGTTAGAGGACTGTTTGTGAAATCCTCCTGATCTGGTTGTTCACACATGCATCCCCCGGGTGTGTGTGTGTGTGTGTGTGTGTGGGGGGGGGTTAGATAGAATGCAGCCACAGACATCGTAAGGGTCATGCATATACAGTCTACAGTCGTGCAGGGATCACTCGACCTCTTCCCTCTCGCTCCTGCCTCCTTCTCCAATCAGCTGACTCGAACAGAATCCTCGGAGACCGGCAGGAGACGTGGCCGTTTACATGCACACATGCAGCTCCTCCTGTGAACATCAGGAGTTTTCTGCAAGTGTGATGATAACGTCAAAATGCAAATTGACAAAGTGTGAGCGTTTGCATTTGTGCCATGTAGATCAAATTTAACCCTTTGTTTTCCAGAAGTCCATTTTCACAAATCACAGGCGAGACGTTCGGACTCTGCCTGAATCTCTTTCTCTCTCCCCACGGTTGACGACCTGCGTGAAACTCCTCGTCACGTTTGTTTTCTCGAAGCGGTCTGACACACAAACATTTATCAACTAAGCCAGAGTGCTCAGGTGTCAGCATCCTCACGTGTCTCCGGATAAGAAGTTAAACCCAGTAGGTTTTCAGTTCACTCGACATGTTGTTGGTCTCGTCATGATCTAAAGGAACCAGCCGCGCAGCGATCAATCGTTCATCTGAAGATACGCCTCCTGTGCACTCAGGCTCTGCATGGTGCACGCAGGAGGAAGTGAGGCCATGCTGGGAGAAAGTAGCTCCAAATGATGTTGATTTCGAAAACAGAAAAACAGAACCTTGACTTTGCTTTTGTGTCTCTCTACTTGAAGTAAATCCTGAACCTGGTTTTTGCACTGTGCTGCAAAGTTCACATTACATAAACACACAGAGCGCCATTTTTATTTTGGATACACACACACAGAGAAAATATCACTTTTATATATATATCTGAGTGCAGACGTTTACTCTACACCCCATGGACCTTTCACATGAATGAAACACAAGATTCTTTTAACACGAGGTGATGTGATTTTAACCTGCATGTTTTTGGATAACACAGCTAATGTTTCAATAGGTGCATTGACAGTTTGCAAATATTTCTTTGCCTCTTTTTTTTCCTTTTTTTTGTATGAATGTTTAAAACATCATTGCACTTAAAAAAATCTCAGGTCTTGAAACTTTTTTACATGAGAATTTTACTTTAGGCGTCATATTGGTGGCTGAGAACTGGAGTTACAAGGGTATGAAACTGATCATTAGAGTCAATCTGAGTCCTTCCGCCCATCTCCTGGTGTTACTCGCTCGCTCTGACCTCCCCTGTTTTGATCCTTTAGGCTCTCCGTACAGAGATAAGATCACGATTGCCATCCTGCAGCTTCAGGAGGAAGGGAAGCTGCACATGATGAAGGAGAAGTGGTGGCGAGGAAACGGCTGCCCGGAGGAGGAGAGTAAGGAGGCCAGCGCCCTCGGGGTGCAGAACATCGGAGGGATCTTCATCGTCCTGGCGGCCGGACTCGTCCTCTCGGTGTTCGTGGCGGTGGGAGAGTTCCTCTACAAGTCCAAACAGAGCGCTCAGCTGGAGAAGGTAAGACGTCCTTTTTTGGCGTTCATCTCTGCATTGTTTTAAAGCAATGATAGCAGAATTTCTTACCATATCTCATGGCAAAGACGAATACATCTTTAAATGAATGCTAAAAATGAAACAAAATATATGCTAAATATTTTTATTTTTGTTTGATCATTTTATAGAATTTAAATAAATAATCTGTTTGCCAATTAGCGGAACATAACACACAATAATGACATAATGTCGTATCATCTGCAGGAAGATAAGGGTTGGTTTCTTTGCATTTATTCACTTAGGCCCAATGGCGACAACGAGATAAGAAACGTGAGGAATTCTGCTGTCACCATGGATCCAAGCTAGACTATAACCACCATCTCAAATGACCTCAAGAAACACTCCAGAAACTGTTTTTTATTGTTATTATCTAATATGAGTCAAAGCTACCCAAACCTCCTGAGCTGTGTGTTTGTTGTTCTCCTGACTCTCCTGAGGGACGGGGAACACTTAAGAGCAGTTTAATAAAAGTGCTGGCAGTAACACTCAGCTGCACCACGGGCACATGTATTGCAAATGTTTGCTCTGCTGCATGACCCACCCTCCTCAACAGCCACTAACACCCCCACTCCCCCCACCACCACCCCCTCCGCTGTCCATCTCCACTCTGCAAACCACCATCCTGCTTCAACTGTAACTACTCTCACTGCTCATATCTGTGGCCCTCAGCCCACACAGATCAACAAAAACACAACAACAGATTGTGTTGTTTGACTGGGTTATCACAGCAAACATACTGACACTGAAGAGTTTAATGACCTGCACCAGCCGAGGAACACCTGGGCCGACTTTCAAAACGAGAAAACGCCACTGAAAGGTTTTATATTTGCAGCCTTTAAGAGGTAAAATCTCCTTGATGTCAAAAGAAATGACAATGCTGCATTCCTTCTTTTGACCTGAGGGGGGCGACTTCACAGCGTGCAAAAAGCAGCTCGACTGTTAAATAACAAAAAGTCAACATTTCCCTCCTGAGTTTATGGTCTCAGTTTTCGCATCTTCTTCAAAACAGCATTTTGTAAATGATGGTCTCCTTTAGAGTCAAACACACGGCTAAGCTAACGACGCGGCTACCTGTGATTGACGAGTCGCTTCTACTGCAACCTGTCAAACCACGATGTCTGTGTAGCTTCTCAGTCATCCAGGTCATACATTTGAAGCTTGGTCCAAGGGCAACTGGGCCGGTCGAAGATCTTGAAGACGTTTCACCTCTCCTCTCAAAAGGCTTCTTCGGCTCCTCGCCATCTGCTGGACGACCCACAGGTGACTGCGTCTGCTTACGACTCCGGGCGCTGTGAGTCATCAGATGCTAATGATCCACAGAGGCTTACATTTCTAGCTCCGTGCACCCGGAACTGTAGAACTGAAGAAGTCTTTTGGAGGAGAGGTGAAACATCTTCAAGATCTTTGACCCGCCCAGTCGACAGAAACATCTTATCTGCTTTAAGCCACGCCCACTTCAGACAACAGGCAGCTCTCGTAGGGGGTTATAAATACATCATATAGCGAACATGTCTTTTGAAATGAATTGTTCCACAAACGTTCAAATGTTAAGTATGTATTATAAACATTATAAGTATATTATATATTTGTTAAAGCGATATGTTGTACAGCAATAGAAAATATTTACTCGTATGTATTTCTCAGTTAGCTGTTAGCTGATAATAAGAAAGAGATGAATCCTCCAAGGTATTCACATGAACAAACATTACACATATCTGAATTATATCTTAAACATTGCCCAATTACTAACATAGTTTAAGTTAAATATCCTCCAGGATCGTGCAAACAAATAGCATCGTCTGAGCTCTGGCTTATTAGTCAGATATACTTATCGAGCTATAATTGAGTGAGGCTGAATATCAGCGACTGCCCCAACAGACTCCAGGCCCTTTCAGACTCTGAGCTCAACTTCACATCGCGTAACCTCACCACTAGGCGGCGATGACCTAAGGGCGATAATGCATGTCCAGAGGCTGTTGTCCTTATCGAAGCAGCCGTGTGTTAGAATCTAGCCTCGGTCTGCTTTGCTGCATCTGCCCCCTCACTCTCTCGTTCCAACATTGCACATCTCTCTTCAGCTGTCCTGTCCAATCAAGGTACAAAGAACCCAAAAAAAGACCTGACGTCATGTCTCCAAAAAGCAGATCCAGGTCAAGGACATTTTTATTGTCTATTTTTTAACATGTGCAGGACATACAGAAGAATCGAAAAAAAAAATTCTCTCTGAGCCACGGTGTAAACTAACAGTAGAAAGATTTTAAAAATATATACAAAAATATAAAGGATAAAAATAAAAGTGGTGAGCCAGTTACTTTGGACATGATGAGCGCTGTGATGCTTTCGTTGTGTCTGAAAGAGTCTTGGTGTGCATTACACGTTTACAGGATCCAGCCTATCGTATCCCGTGGCTATAAGGGTACCAGGGTCATTATGTGATCCTCAGGGCGGCCTTATTGCCAGTGCTGCCTTCCATGTACACACATTATATGCCCTTGGCAATAGGACAATTAGCCTACCACCATAACGGTGCATTATGTAGTGCTGCAGGGCTGCATCATGTACCTGCAGTAGCATTAATGACAGATATTTAATGTTCATGTAGGATGTGGTGAAATGTACCTGGACAGCTGTATTGCCTGAGGAACCTGTGCAGTATATACATGATGTAGAAGTTGGGGCAATAGGGGCCATAAGTGATTGATCTGCAGCACCTTTATGTTTAATATAATGTTAGTGAAGCAGCGTCGACATATGGTGCTCCAGAGGTACATTATACATAATGTTGTACATTCATTAAAGCTTCATTAAAGGTTTATGTACATAATGATGCAGCCTAATTGAGAGGACATAACATAAGGTCACACATATCTGTAGGAAGCGAGCGTTCACCCACGACTCTGAACCCAGCGCACTACCGCTCGTCTTCCTGTCCAGGTGTCTGAATTATGAGCGGCCGTTATCACACCGCACAGTGGACTCATTTCATCACATCATGCAGAATGAAAACTAGTGTACAACACATGACCAGTGAGCAATATGTCCCATCATGCATTGCGGTACAAAAGGTTTAACGAGCAGAAGAAGAGGTTTGACTGCTCTCATCCGTGGCAGACGGACAAGCGAGGTCACAAAAACACAGAACAGTTCATATTTTGGGAAGTTTTTACAGAGTTGTAGACGCTGCTCTTTAAAGATTAAAGGATTTATTGATAGAGTAACGTCGGGTTCTTTTAACGATAGTAACATGCAGGAGAACATAGTCTGTATGCACAAATATATGAGTTATGAAATGAAAACATTTTGACGTTATTATAAATTCAGCATGTGTTTTTTATTTAGTTTTTTTTAGAAAATGCTAATGATACTCTTAGTTATCATTAAAATGAATGACATTATTTACTTGCATTGCTGCATATTTAGCAAGGCAGTGAGTGTGAGTGAGAGCGAATGTCCAAAATCTTATTATAATTTAATCAGCTCGCTCTATCGTCCTCTATAATAGCTCCTTGTGAAGGGAGCAGAAAGTAGTGAGTGAGTTTGTGATTTCAGACAGAGCATGTCAAAAAACATTTTAAAGCTCGACGTTCACAATTTTTCCGGGTTGGTTTTGGAACCACAATGTTACACCATCGTGAATACCCCAATTTTAATTCACTAGCCAACAAAGCAAATACAGTATTCTACTTTTATTTTCACATTAACTGAGAAGATGAACATGACACCAGGTTGAGACTAAATAGTGAAGACTGAGACCATCAACGTTGAAGGGGAAATGTTTACTGAGGTCATACTTTGTAACGCAGTTTCATACAGTAGAGTTTCTTTTATGCAACCACCAGAGTCGCCTCCTGCTGGTCATTAGAAAAAGTGCATCTTTGAGGCACTTTTACATGGGCTTCAATTTCAAAACCACTGGCTATGACCAATAATCACAATCAATGTGTCCATCATGTGGTGCTCAATATATTCTGAGCAGTTCTTATTCACATGGCAATAATGGTGATGAGTGGACGTAGTTATTCCTTATTCTAAAGTAAAGCAATCAACAGAGTGTAGATTAGGTACTGCAGGCCCAATAGTTTACTAAAATGGGTTGGTGAGTTAAACATGATGGACTACTGATAATTTATTACATACGACTGTTAGTATCTGCTTTGGTTGGTGCTGGGAGCTCCACACTGACACGCTCACTGGGTGATTTGTTGGTGTTTTAAATAGCAAACTAAATGTAGATTAAGTGCTCCTTTTTTCAGAAAGTACTTTTATATCAAGGAAAACCTGTACAGTCTTATCTAGCCTTGAACAAAGGTTGGGTTTCTTTCGTATCTTCTAGTGTAATGTGTATGCAAGTCTGTAATGGAGCATTTACATCAGGAGAGGAACCGCTCCACCACCACCGTTAATCCCCAAACAAGGTTATCCATCTCTTCAGTAGCAGCTAAATAAAGACAGACATGATGAATGGATCTGACAGGCGCCTTGCAGGCAGAAAACAGATAGTCTGGCAATTTTATTTAAATCGCCAAGGTTCATGTATTCAAACGATGCCACCCGACTTTTAAACCTTGTGTTGACAAATGAATTGCTTGCACTCATGTTTTGAATGCACAAATGCACTAATATCACGTTAAGGCACTCTGTGGACTTGTGCCTAATCGGACCACTTCAAAGTGTGACGGACTTAGAAACCGTCACTTAGATTAGGATTGCACATTGAGATTGAGATTTAATGTTCAGATGATATTTATATATAAGATCACTTCACGAGATAGGTTCATTTTATATACTGCTCATGTTTTTTGAAGGCTGTTTTTAATGCTGCCAATAATTAGTGTGTGCTGACTTGAAACACTTCTGAGAAAGTATTAAGACCATCACAGGGTACCAAGGCCCCCCACTGAAATGAAGAAAATTTAAGTTCTTTAAGGGGGGGGTTATGAACCATTTGAAGTTTAGTTTTTTAATAGAGTGGTTTTTCAAAACTCTTCGGGGGGTCCAAGTCGCTTCACTTTGATGTCCAATAACCCAATCTGCAGATTTCTGCTTACAGAGCTGAATACTCAGGTTGTACAAAAGACATGGAAGAAGCATTAATGACGTCACACATTGATTTGTGCTTCACAGATCCTAAAAGTGCCGTACCGACGTACGTGCTCTGGTAGCATTCTGTCAGTCACAGGTAGCCACACACTTAAATATATTCTGCTTTATTGACTATTTCACTGTAAACGGAACCAACATTTAAAAAGTCAATGAAGCGCTGACACCAGGCCATAAACTATGAGAGGTAGGGAAACTGTTCACTGGGTAATAAATCAAAAGACAAGTCGACTCTTCTCTGGTGGTCATAAATACAATAAGACTTATTTTTGCAGTCATTGGAGTCGCCCCCTAATGGCCTGTTGGAAGAATTCAGCCAAAATGAACTTCTGCATTTACTTCTCTTTTGAAATCAAGAAGCTCCTTCCACTTCTTTTCTACAGTCTGTGGTACCTGTGTACTTTTCGCCCTTAAGTCCAGCCCAACTTGAATACTTGCTTACGTGGCTTCCAAAGATGACCTCAGTGGGGGAACACAATAAGATTGCTTTAGATTTTCCACATGAATCTGTATTTTGGTGTCCACACTTGAACATCCAAAGTTTTGATTTGGTCTCTTTACCTGTATCTGTGGTGGAGAGTAATGAATCAAATGTATTTTGTCATCAAGCATTGGGCCGTAAAAATGGTACCAATCCATTTTTCTATGACCTTTTGAGAGGGAGGCCATGGTGTCACATGAGTAAGTTGGTCTACCAGCTGGGTATGGGCTCAGGGTTAGTCTGATAAGTGGGTTGGCGATGGCTTTAAATGGGCAACCCAGATGAATAAACCATGTCAACACAATTGCCTCAATAAACAATAATGGGTATTGGAAGGGTCCCAAGTTGAATACAATGATGTCATTTAAGCCTCTTAAAGAGCCCTTCATCAACCCATCTGGGCTTTCCCATGTTGAGCCTCCGTGGACTCAATGGACACATTCGACTGGGCCAATGTTGGCGCCCCGCATGGGCGTGCTGGCTCGGTACATCTGCACGAGGCTTTGGTATGGTATGGTGAGGTAATAGTTATGGGAAATATATCATGTTTAAAGCACAGTTAAGCTTAAGCAATGAAAACACTGTTGAGGTCAGAGAGAAATTACGTTGTTGTTTTTTTTGCATCACAAAGATTCTCCACCAGCCCAACCCCCACGTTGATACACTTCCTCGTACCGGCTGCCAATAATCGTAATCCTGCTGATATTTGGCTTTGTTTAACAAGTGAACTGTCGGCCTCTCGGGTATGTTAAAACACAGAAATGTTACCTACCTTAAAAAAAACAAAACTTATGCTAAAACAATATTAGCAGCTACAGTATGACAACATTTGTTGTGTTGGCCAAAATAAAATCCTGACCATCTAGCAAACACGCTGTTTTGGCTCCACTGGAAGAGGCCTAATCAGTGGTTTAATAGAATATTGTAAGTCGCTAACAAAAGGCTTCGATGAAAAATCCAAGTGACAACAATAACTCTTCCAACAAAGAAGCCAATATAGACCTACACAGCATAGAATCAATCTCTGGGGCGTTTCACAACAAATGAGGAATCCATTATTACACCATTTTATGAGACAAGATTAGATTGGCCTCCATTGACAAAAGAGAGCAGGATGATTCTCTTTTCATTTGTTTTTCACAAAGTCCAAACGTCATAGTTTCCTTGGGAAATCTACCGTTACTTATCAAAGTTTTCCCTTCTCTCGACAACAAGAGCGACATTCTGACTCTGACCAAAATCTCACAATGCAAATTCAGAGAAAGTAGTGGTTTTTGTTCCGACTGGCCCGATGCATTCATATGAGTGTGACATACAGGTGGTGTCCATTCGATCTGCGGTGACGGCACCTCAGTAATAACGGCAGCTCACGACTCAGGCTTTAAAACTCAAAATTATGACTCAACTCAAAGCACAGCCAGATCCATTTAGTCCAAATATTAAATGTGCACTTTAATGTGTAGCTTGTGCGTCCCACAGCCATGTGCTAATTAGTATCCGGCTAATCTGTTCAAAATAACCCACCAATTTTGTTATTTGTGAAAATCCTCCATATATTTTGTTTCATTGCTCGAGGCTCCTCATTTAATTGAATATCACTGACTCTTACAATACGGGATTGTTTTCTCACCACGGTGCTGAAAGTGTCAAGTTGAAAAATGTGGTGCTAAGCATCTCTTTGTTGTGTTTCGCATGCTTGACGGTGCACACCCCGCAATTTGCATTTTATAATTACTTCTGTTCTGTAATATTAGAAAGGAGCAAAAATTGCAGCTCGTCATTTCTATAATGGGATGAGCCATACGCCCTCGTACACACTAGGGGAACTCTAAATAGTGTTTTTAAAGGTTAAATAGACGTTAAGTATGTGTTTTCTCAGATTACTGCATTTACTAAACAGATTGTAATACCAGACGATGGAAGAACTGTCAGTAGGAAATATACACTTGTTACACATTTTAATAAAAGTATGAATAAACGTTTGATAACTTCATGAACTACAGACCTCTGTAGGGTTGTCAGTTTGATCAATCTAACATATCTGACTCCTTTGTTCTTTCTTTCTTGGTCTTGAGTGAGCGCCGTCGACATTATTTCACCACATTACATCATCACTTCATCCCTACGTGTCCATTGTATACGCGGCTTTTAAAAGTTTGATGTATATGTTGGTTGGCCTTCGGATCCACAGGCAGATGAGAGGGTAGAAAAGTCTCATTTCTCCAAATGAAAGACAAGAAGAGATGTAGTTTTTTATTTATTTTTATTCCAGCGTAGAATAAAGAGCGGAGCTGCTGGGAAAACAAATATACTTGGGATGTTCCCAATAGCTAGCCAAGTGTTAGCATCAGGGTCAGAGTAGATGACTGAAAATGGATATCACAGGTATAATTTTCTTTGCTCCATACGTTTCCTTTTTGGGAAGCGCCAGTAGTCTAGACTGAATAAAGGCGTAAAAAGCCACAAAATACAAACAAACAAACAAATCGTTCACTTATTTTACTGATACTGTAAAATCAGTCGTATTCTTCTTGACGACTTCCATCATGTTCAGCAAAGTGTGCAGTTCCTCTGCAGCTGTGTAGCTCTTTTAAATCTTACTGTTTCTTTATTCACCAAGTAGAGTGTGCAGTCCTGCTACCTGCTCACAGTAACACTGATATATGTAAAGTGCACACCCACAGATCGTGAACAATACTCTCACGTTTAGTTTGGAGACTTTTCAATATTTATTAACTAAACAGGAAACCACTGTTAATTTCTATGTATGAGTGGCAGCCTGGTCTGCATGGCGTTATATCCCAGCACCTTTAGTGAAATACAGTGAACGCTTGAAATAAAGAACTGCATGTGACTGGGCGTGACGGTTCATTCACACCCAGTCACATGCAGTGGATGATGTTGGCAGCTGCACTTGCGATCATGGTTGCATGTCTCAGTGTTTGTTGGTCACACCGCGCCCCCCCCCCCCCCCCCCCCCCCCCGATATTACTGCCCATTTCCACACAGTCCGTGCACGCTGCGGTCCGTCAGCACCACTGTCTTGCAGGCGCCGTACTCCACTGGGTCAGTCTGTGCAGCGTTAGTGCAGCAGCCACGAGAGGCTGTACACACATCACAGGAAAACTACAAGATCAGAGAAAAAGGACGTGCAAACAACATGTTGCTTTGACCAGGATTTGTTTTTCATTTGGAGTCTGTTTGAACTGTTTGAGTGTAAATTGTGTTTTTTTTTTTTTTTAATTGACCGTGGTGCTTTCAATACCGTCAGACGTTTTCAGTAGAAACAGGAGATGACAGCGTCGTGCATGGCGCTGACGGATTGTGGCTTGCACGGAGAATGTGGAAATTGGCCCATACACCTAAATGAACAGTCCACGAGTGTTTTTAAGTCACTGACGTTATAATGAATGTGATCTACTGTGTGTCCACTATGAACAAGCTACGCTAACTTTAGCAGTTTTTGCTTTACCTCGTGTGAATGTCTCATGACTACGGCATACATTTTAGGACATCCTCAGGTCTCAGACGAAGGTGTCAGACCTCAGACGAAAAAGCATCAGTTCTCAGGAAAACCTCCGTCGGGTGTCAGACCTCAGACTAAACGGCCTCAGATGAAACTGTCTCAGACTAAACGGCGTCAGACCTCAGACGAAACGGCCTCAGACGAAAAAGCCTCAGACGAAACGGCCTCAGACGAAACGGCCTCAGACGAAAAAGCCTCAGACGAAACGGCCTCAGACGAAAAAGCCTCAGACGAAACGGCCTCAGACTGAACGGCCTCAGACGAAACGGTCTCAGACTGAACGGCCTCAGACGAAAAAGCCTCAGACGAAACGGCCTCAGACTGAACGGCCTCAGACGAAAAAGCCTCAGACGAAACTGACTCAGACTGAACGGCCTCAGACGAAAAAGCCTCAGACGAAACTGACTCAGACATATTTATTTTATTTATTTTTAAATTCGAGGGGGGGGGGTGACTAAACGGCCTCAGATATAATTATTTTATTTATTTATATATTTTTAAATTGGGGGGGAAGCGGAGCGTTGCCGGGGAACATGAAACGTCATCAAGATGCGACCACAACAACCCTGGCGCGTCTATGGGCGCGGAATGAAAACTTACTTACTGTATTTTCATTCCGCGCCCATAGACGTGCCAGGGTTGTTGTGGTCGCATCTTGATGATCGTCTGAGGCTTTTTCGTCTGAGGCCGTTTCGTCTGAGGCTTTTTCGTCTGAGGCTTTTTCGTCTGAGGCCGTTTCGTCTGAGGTCTGACGCCGTTTAGTCTGAGACAGTTTCATCTGAGGCCGTTTAGTCTGAGGTCTGACACCCGACGGAGGTTTTCCTGAGAACTGATGCTTTTTCGTCTGAGGTCTGACACCTTCGTCTGAGACCTGAGGATGTCCTAAAATGTATGCCGTACATGACACTAACCTTGTTTTTATGTTTGTCAGATACAAACATGTACAGTGTGTCTGTGGCATGACGCACACTGCATACAAAGAGGAAGCAGTTCTCATTGAGTAGACTCCTCTGGCTCTAATAATAAAGATAACAAAGCCTTTTGCTCACATGCATGCATCTTTTTTTTTATCAATCTTCTCAGCTGACTGTGGGTGAAGACGGCAAACCGCGTTGATTTCTTTCATTTTTCCTTATCTCTACCGTTTAGTGTGCACTCTGATTTTTGGACGGGCAGGCATGTAAAACTCTGCTTTAATATGTCCTGCTTCAAAGGAAGAGCACAGTCGAGGCAAAGAGGGGCACTGTGTTAGATTTTTCAGTCGTCAGTGTGTGTTAAAAAATGCTCGAGAAAATGATCCTGCTAATTTAACCAAAGTAAAATCTTCAGAAAACCGATTTCGGACTCCATAATTTCCCACTAAATCACACGCCTCATAGACTGCAAATGGAGCATTTCTTTGTCATCTCCATGCTCGTCTGTCAGATTTCCATGATTACCATAGTTGTTCCCTTCCTCCCTGTCCTCCCTCTCCTCCGCCTCCTGTTCTTTTCTTTCCTCTCCCTCTCTCTCTCTCTCTCTCTCAGCTTCTCCTCCGCTTCCTTCTCCCGCTCCTTCTCCTCCCACTCCTCCTCCTCCTGCTGCTTTTCCCTCTCTTCCTGCCTGCTGCTGAGGCTGCCGCAGACTAACCTGACTCTCGGGGTGCAGAGACCACCAGCTGTGTGTGAGGAGCCCATCTCATGAAGCCAGCACACACACACACACACACACACACACATATTCCTGCATGCATGTATATGGAAGCACATACACACAAACACCAGCATACACAGATATGTCAGTGCTCAAAGGAACCATCCAATTATTCCGCTCGTCTGTCTCAGTTCGACGACAGATCGACTTTTTTTATTTTTAAGATTGTTGAGGGAGAAGCTGCTTTAAGGTAGAACACGATTCAGTGTTTGTGCTAACTCTTCGTGATAGTGGAGTTCAACTATTTCCTAAAAACTGTCTGACTGTGTTCCATAATGACATCCATCTCCATAGGAGACCAAGAAATGCAGAAATGCAATCTCTGCATCTGTCACCAGACTTAAATGGAAAAAAGAGACCATGATGCAATATCTAGGATTTTTTGTATTATTTATTTTTTTGCAAGCAGTGCATATACATGGACTCACATATGAATGGCAATCAATGAACTTTGGAGATGCAGATTACACATGAGGTGAAGAAGCACCGATGGTCATTCGTCATATTAAATTATTTCTAGGAGAAAAGATTGCATTGTTCCTACGAAATGTGACTTTAAGTATGTACATAAAACTGCTAGATATTTCCAGTGACTCAAGCAGATTGTGCATCTGAATGCTGTAGGTAAGAGGCGAGGTCTTGATGTGTGTTGTTATGTGGTTTTAGTCCAAAGTCCTAGAGGATTTTGTTCCTATGCAGAGAAACTGGCCATGTGCAGATAACAAAATGATGTCAAGTGCTGGCGCTAATGCAACCCTGGAGCCCACTGGCCAACATCCTACAAACATTAGGTTTTAATTATCTCTATTGGGACGTCTGTGTATGAGGGCAGCTAAGACTTAGACAGTTCAGTTCCACTTATCCACAAAATCTTGAATCTCAAGTGGATATCCAGACTGTGAATGATAACCAGTGCATCAGAAAGAACATTTAGACCCAGTCCTTTGTCACGTTTTGAAATACCTGCAGGCATTGGCCAGGTGGACACAAGTTCTAATTTGTGTCCTAGCAGCAGCCCTAAATATCCATCCATTTTAAACTCCCAGGCCATATACAAATATATATTTTAGATTCCAGTTTTTGGGATCGTTTGGAAATGTCCGTAGTCTGTCGGCAAACCCCCCAATGATGAGGAAAGTCCATCCTCTCCGTCTTCTGCCTGCTCCACTTTTCAGAAACAGGCCGTTTGGAGATGTTCCCTTCATGACATCACAAAGGGCAGTAGCCCCTCCCCCAGGTGGGTGTCACTCCCACAGCTAGGTGTTTGTTCTTCCCTCTGAGTCTGCCTTCTCACCGTAAACAATCGGACATGGAGCGAGAAAGCACCCGAGCCCTTCCAGAGAGGGGGCGTGGTCAGACACAGTTCATTTACATATTTAAAGCTACAGACACAGAAACAGCCTGTTCTGAGCAGGGCTGAAATAGAGGGGTTTATAGACATGATCAAATACAGGATCAGAGAACAACAACACACTTCACACACATGTTGAAGAGGAGCTCTGACACTTATTTAAACTAAAGAGTAGGTGGAGAATATGTGACCTTTAAGAAAAATTTCCCTGACAAGAATCACTGTGCTTTCTCCAGCAGAAACATCTCAAACATCGCTTTAGAAATACATTTTTTCCTCTGAAAACCAGAGACAGACACATTCACCAAGTCTTTGATTTTAATGTCTTTAGTTCTTAAGAGGGCTACTTCATATCCCACTCAATAATGGAGTTTGGTGACTGAATAGAGTCAGGTAATGGCTGTTTTTTGTTTACAAAGAAAAAAATCGATTTAGCAAAAAAAAAAATATTAAAATAGGCATACTTCACCAAAAGTTTTTCAGATACTAGATATAAATAGTCGAGTTGACCTGGGAAAAAAAAAAGAAGAACTTGCATGGATGAATTTTATTCAGGCAAATATTGTCTTCCAAATTTATCACTGAGGCAACATTCTGAGGAATTCTAAAACTTTCTGTATCCATTCATCATTTTTACATTAAAAATGAAAGTTTAAAAATGTTAAGGACCATAGAAAGCGTACAAGCCATGCACTGTGCACACTACAGACCGCACTGCACCAAATGTGGACTGCAGTTCAGAGGAGGCCGCAGACTATAAGTAAACCCTCAGAGCAGCTAATCGTTCACTGGCCGTCGGGGGCCAGAGACGCAGAGTAAACTGAGCTCTATCCCGTCTGCATCCCAGCTCCACATCTGTTCCTCCTCCATCCGAGCTAAACAGAGCTCATTCATTCACTCTCACAGGTGAGGGAACTCCAAGCGTTGGACAATCTCCTGTGTTGTTCATAGTCCTCCACGTCATCATTAACCTGCTGAAGATTTTAGTCCATAAACCATCTTCTTCCTCATCTTACTTTTGGATGCATGCACAGATAAAGTCATAGAGAATAAGATTAAACCAGTAAAAAGAAAGAGATGTCTTCTTGATGTACAGTTTGATTTATCATTGTTCACTCATACAATGAGGCCTGTGTCAATAATTGCATGCACTAAATGCACCTTTTTCCTTTCTGTGTCCCAGGATTAGATTTACTACCTTTCCATTGTGCTCGCAGTGGGCAGGCCTCTTCTCTGAGCTATACAGCCCCACTCAGCCGTTCAGCTGCGGCTGATTGTTGAGTGTCATAAAAACGCTGTAATCCAATGACCCTAAGCAGCCACCATCAATCCAACACGCCGCCAGCAGGCAGCCATGATGGCAGCGTATCCCCTGAGTGCGCGCACAGTGGCCCAGTGTTCCCGGCCTGCAGATATGTGGCTCTGTTACCGGAGCAAACACTGCCATGCCATTTAATTTTACAGGGGGGGAAATCAATATCTATGAAAGGCCTGTTTGAACGCAGCTTAGACTACCAGCAGGTGCACTGAGAGGAAAAACATGTGGAAAAAAAGATTTATCTGCAGATATTTCATGCCTTTGTTGCAGGTGAAACATTCAGCACTCCACACTGTTGGAAGCCTGCAAAGACAGCTGGCTAATATACGACGTTTGTACAGCAGGTCTCTTGGCTCTGAGTTCCACCCCAAGATGACTTTTCATTTCACAAATCTCATAGATAAATATGGGAGAACTCTCTAAAGAGATGCATTCTTCTTATGTTGATATTTAACCCATTTTATCATTGGAAATTTAACAGATATGTGACTTGGAAAACACATTTTTAAGACATGAAAATTTAAGTAAGTAGCTCTCTGAGTCATTGAATATAACAGTTCTCATATTTGGCCAGAATTTAAATGTAACAATGCAACAACATCTCGGCACTTTGCATTACAAATAAATTCACTGAACAACATCAAGGTCCAATCAGTAAGATGTGTAGTGAGAAAGTGACCAGCCAGTATGTCCTCCTTCTAACTTTAGATTCTGCTCCTGAATGCTCTGGATCTGATTGGACCAGAGAAGGTAGGCGGGGCTTTGAAGGCCGTTTTGGACGCCCCTGGGTTTGCCAGATATGAGAGCAGTTATCAGGTCAACAGGTGTTGCAGCGATGGACGCGGGCAGTGGAACTGCTTCAGATAGAAGTGATTGTACCCGAGCTAAAAAGCCTCTGCATGTTTCTAATAAGCTCCAGCAGCAGAAAGCTGCTCAAACTAGGATCAATGTTGGAGATGCTTTTGAAACATGGAGAGAGGTTAGAACGCAGAAAGCTTTACAGACCCATGCAGAGCTGGCTAAACACTGAAGCTACAGTGTCCACCACATGCAGAGCTGGCTAAACACTGAAGCTACAGTGTCCACCACATGCAGAACTGGCTAAACACTGAAGCTACAGTGTCCACCACATGCAGAGCTGGCTAAACACTGAAGCTACAGTGTCCACCACATGCAGAGCTGGCTAAACACTGAAGCTACAGTGTCCACCACATGCAGAGCTGGCTAAACACTGAAGCTACAGTGTCCACCACATGCTGACCTGTGTGAGAGGAGGGGGGAGACAGCTCTCTGTGATGATTAGAGTATAGACTGCAGTACACATTTTAAATGCTACGTGTTGGAGTTACATATTGCTTGTTTAATAGTATAAACATGGCCGACCTTTAAGTAAGAGTCTGAATTAGCTGAAAACACGACAAAACTTAGGACCCTCTGACATTCACTGTTGATACAGTGTAATATAAATGTAGGCACACACTGGGCTACGTTGTTCATTTCTTTCAATCAGAGACACTGTTTTGATTTACTATAAACTCCTTTTAGCCGTGAGCGCTCACTCTTTATGGCGTTCCCCTGTAGCGACACCAGGAGCAGACTGTCCCGTTTCCAGCTGCTGGTGTCGTTTCACACGGCGCCTGCAGATGCCACAGCGGCTCAGGAGGGAAGAGGAGAGAATGTGAAGAAGCAGCAGTTTAATTGGGCATGCAGCAACACGGAAATCCAGTCTGAGATACAATGTGCATCAATAAGTGATGGCGCTCTGTGGGCCGGTAACAGCCAGCATGCTCGCTGAGATTGTGTTTACGCGCACATGGAAGAGGCCTGTCGGGTTCGTGTTCGTGCATCAATTATATTCAATAGACTCACCTGGTGTCTTTCGAGCTGGCGTTTATGAGCGTCACTCTCCTATTAACAACACGCTTCTGTCTGAAACTGATTAATCTGTAACTCCATGATTATTGAGATCATTCATTATGCCAACAAAAAATCAGTTTTTGGTGCAGATGAAGTACAATCCACCTCAACAAATTTACGATTATTTTCCTCGCTGACACCAGGATAGAATCTGTAGCTGTTATGCAATTTATCGCTGTTTTGGCAGCTATTTTATATTTAGTCTCAGACTTTGCTTGCATGCTTTACTCCAAAAGTCTAACCAGGCTTCCCATATTCCTCATTGCTTAAACTACTTTATGGCATTGACTGATGTTAAAGGACTTTTTATTGTCATAGGAGTCTGGTACTTTGAAGAGTTGGATATTATCTCTGTGTCACTTAGACTCACAATCTGATTCTCTTAATGGAGGAAAAACAAACATTTTATCAAAGTTATTATGTTGCAGCCATTAAAGCCTATTTTAAACTTCAGGCTCCAGCAGGCTACTTCCAAAAGGTATCACATCTAGAAGTCAAGGAGGCCCACTCTATCCCAAATAAAAGCCTGGTTTTAAATGAGCAGATTCTTTAGCACAGTGCAGCTAAAGCGTTGTGTTTGCGGATCAGTTACTCTTCAATGGCTAACACAGGATATGGACACAGATATGTTTAATCACTCAATTATGCATGAATCTTTGCATTAATTACAAATTCACATAATTCATATTCAGTCAGCCTCTACTCAGAGAAATTATCTGGCATGGTGTCCAGATGTTCAGCTACAGTATGATAATCACAGTATGTGGAAAAGAAAAAGCTGCACGAGGCAATATTTAAATGGAAATCTGTTAAAGTACAGCTGTGTGATCTTGTTAAATATGATGCTGAAACACACACACACCCGTGTCTCATACACACTGAACATTCTGGTTGTGTTTTTTCTAAGGCTAGTTACCACAACTCTACTTTGCTCACAAATAAACTTTTTAACCAATCAGCTGTAATACCTGCAATCAACATGGGTCCAAAATGCAATCCAGAAAATACATCTGAAACAACTTTAGATCATAAAAAGCTGATGGCAGCAAAGCTATCATGGATATTTTTGTACAATGTTATTCTAAAAGGAACAACAGCTCCAGTTACTTTAATTAATGACCTCTTTGACATCTGTGCTTATTCCTCCTTAAAGGTCACATATTCTCCTCTTCAGTTTAAATAAGTCTCAGAGCTCCTCTTCATCATGTGTGTGAAGTGTGTTGTTGTAAATCCACTCTGATCCTGTATTTGATCATGTCTATAAACCCCTCTATTTCAGCCCTGCTCAGAACAGGCTGTTTCTGTGTCTGTAGCTTTAAATATGCAAATGAGCTGTGTCTGACCACGCCCCCTCTCTAGAAGGGCTCGGGTGTACTCGCTGCTTTCTGGCTCCATGTCCTATTGTTTACGGTGAGAAGGCAGACTCAGAGGGCAGAACAAGCACCTAGCTGTGGGAGTGTCACCCACCTGGGGGAGGGGCTACTGCCCTTTGTGATGTCATGAAGGGAAAATCTCCAAACAGCCTATTTCTGAAAAGTGGAACAGGCAGAAGACGGAGAGGATGGACTTTTCTCATCATCGGGGTGTATGTAGACAGAGTAGAGACACATGTTCGAGTCAGAGGAACATGGAGATGTGTGTTTTGCAATAAATTAGATTTTTAATGCCTGAAAAACAAAACATTGGATTTCAACACTCGGATGTGACATTGAGACCGGGGGAGCTGTTAGTACAGAAATAATAACTAGCAGACACCAAGGCTGTTTTTACACTCGGGACATTGAGCGCTGACAATCCCGATATGCATGGAATATGTAGAGAACACAGTTGCTGCCAGGGGAAAAAAAAACAGTGTCCATGGATACAGGATGTCATCAGGCGAAGGATTATATTTAAGGTTAGTGTCCACTGGAGGCTGGGAGCAAAAGCCACAGACAGTCCAATAAGGATTAGAGTTATTCACAATTCACATTTAGGGGCGTGACTAGGTGGGCACATTGAAGCGCTTTTCCTACCTCGGCTTGCTATAAGCTAGTTAAACAGCTTTTCAAGAATGTCCACCACCTTTAGTTGGGCTTGAAAACTTCAGAAACCAGTGTGTGACATCTCTAAGACTACGTCCATGTTTTATACAGTCTGTTCTTTACCTTCATAAAAGCCTGGATTGAAATGTGTTACAGCTTTCAATGCTTCAAACACTGTGAGAATAATAAACCATGCATGAGCAACAACAACCACAAATCCACCAGTGAAGCCTTCTGACACAACCTTGAGTTATTCCACACGTCACACTCCAACACACAGCCGATGGTCCTTCACCTCCTTCCATCCTCCGTCTCTCCGCGCTCCCATCCAGCACGCCATCCATTCCCAGCCTGCTGCACTGCATATTCCACCATTTTCCCCCGTGGCAGCTCTGAAGCAGGTTGGTGGGTGTTGAAGGGGGGAGGCGGGAGGGGGCTGTAAAACGAAGGGTGCCCACAGGGAGAACAGGCTTGTTTTTCTTGCCCATAACATTTGGACATGGGGAAGCCATCTGAAACCCATTCTGATTCCTCTCTTTTTTTTATTATGTGTTTCTCCTCTCAGAGGTCCTTCTGCAGTGCCATGGTGGACGAGCTGAGAGTTTCTCTGAAGTGCCAGCGCCGGCTCAAACACAAACCCCAGCCGCCCGTCATGGTGAAAACGGAGGAGGTCATCAACATGCACACCTTCAACGACCGCAGACTGCCAGGGAAAGAGACCATGGCGTAAAATGGGAATCGCAATCACTTTTTCACCCTCTCTCCTCTAGTGAGGAGTTCTGCAGAGACACTGGGGAAAGGGGTGGGGGTAAATGGTAAAGGGGGTTGTAATGGGGTTGTTATATCAGACCGTTGGGTTATTTGGAGCGTAGAGCAGAGGTGCTTGGGAGAATATTGACAAAATGTCAGTCTTGTTTCTTTATTAATAGCTAGGGATAAGAGATTCAACAATATTTCCTGTGGAAATAACTTGAACCTGGGTGAAATTTAAGCAAGTTACCTCATTACTCTTACCACCTTGGCAACACGGCGAACTACAGGAGCCAGGATTTAAAAAATAAAAAAAAAACAACCCAGGAGACAGAGAGGGAGAGAATAAATTCTAGAGAGGGACGTGGTTCGTCCCTTTAAATAAAAGAAATCAAGAGATCGGACCTATGGTGATTCTGCTGCTGCTCAGTCAGTCTTTGTCCGCACAGCTCATGAAGAGGCTGGTGGAGCAGCATCAGAGCAGCTCAGAGATTACGAGCAAAAACATCAACTACAACAACAACAAAAATTGGGCGAAGAGAACGTTTCTAACGGATTATTTTTTAAAGCTGTGAATAGAAAGGACGGCACCGGCTTCTGGACGAGACGTAACCAGAACCTGGAAGACGACAGCGAGCTCGGCTGCTCCCAAAATGTATAGAGAGGCATCGCTTAGCCACATATGATATCGAGCGACATGATAAATTGATATACTGTATATCATCCATCAGGCAATAAGTGAAATCATTTATTTGTGTTTCAGAGTACTAACACTTTTAGTCTTTAATGTGGGCGGGCGGGGGGGTTTAGAGGCACATTATATGGGGACATATAAGCTTGGAGTAGGGGCTATATAGTGAACTGTGGATGTCCATGAAGTCATTTAAAGAGGATCTGCGGAGGCACACACTCTTCATGTGAATAAAGAGGAACCTTGGAGTCTAAATCACAGCAGTTACACCACACACAAAAATCTATTTATTCAAAGTATTTATTGTTTTATTTATGAAACTCTTTATTTATATCTCGACAGACTGGACTCTCACTACTGCCGTAACAAAAACAAAAAAAAGAAACACCTCACTTCACACGGTTTCTTTTTTTCTGTTTGCTCACTGTCAAGTCTCCAGTTTCATTTTGTACCTCTGTGGCTTTTTTTTTTCCTTCCAGTTCTTTCTTTCTTTCTTTGTCAGCAAAGCTCCACATTTACTTGTGCAAATGCAATTTCTATTAAAAAAAAAAAAAAAGTGTTTTTTGTACGAAGAGATCAAAAATTTTGTAATGATTTTTATCGACACAAAACGCACCGAGAGTAGAGACATCCATGGCAGATGAGTGAAACGCCAGGCGGGTTAAACAGGAGGCTTCACATGACACACACACACACACACACACACACACACACACACACACAAACACACACACACACACACACACACACACAGGAGTACCCATCCTCCAGTTTCACACCGAGCATTCTGGGAAGCATCAGTGACATAATGTTGTTATTGAGAGGAAGTCAAAATAGACTATTTTTATCATGTAAAGGAATCATATTTAAAGAAAGATATTTTTACTTCACATGAAATAAAAGTGATGAAAACACTGGTGGAAGTGAATTTAAGTGCACACTCACAGAGGCAGAGAGGGAGGGAGGAAGAGCGAGCGAGCGAGCGAGGGAGGGAGCGAGGGAGGGAGGAAGACGGCTGATGATGCGTATCACTCTCCACCCCCGACCACTGATAGACCACTAGGATCCAGTGCTGAGCAATCGTGTGTAAATGGTTTTAAAAAGGAAAAAGATGTATTTAAAAAAAAAAAAAAAAAGTTATTAATAAAGAACACTTAACTAATTTTGAACTTGTTGTGAAAAACAAAATGGAGTGCACACAGTTTACCCTTTCAAGTTGATGCACAAGTTTAAAGAAAAATAAAAAAAAAATGTTCACAATCCTCGCCTCAGCCGCCTCGTTATTCAACGCCCAGCACCACCACGCCACGTATTTCTCTCTGTCCCAAACACAAACAAAAACCTGTCGCACAGTCCCCGGTGACGAAGCTTTCTGCTGTGTGCATAAGATAAAACGATTCGCCATCATCGGCCTCCAGTCGCATTTTTTTTCCTCCTGCTCAGTGAGACATCAGTGCATTTGCAGAAGTGTTGGGACTGGGGTCACTTCCTGAGTACTTGAGCAAGGCACTGAACCCCTGACAGCTCTGACGCACTCCCTGTGTAGACACCTCTCCACACTAATGTCCACAGGTCCGTGTGTGTGTGTGTGCGTGTGTGTGTGAGAGAGAGAAGCATGTCTCCCAGTGTGAAATCAGACTCTCCACCTCGAGGATTCACAGAGAATCCAAAAACAAAGGAAGGATTATTGATCGTAAAGAGGCCTCTCAAACTCAAAGTGTTCGTTTCATGACGTCACTACACTGCTGTCTAAACATTTGGAGAAACTAGAAGAAGTGGAAACACTCACCAGTTCCTCCTCCTGCTTTGCTTCACCCGAGGAGATTCCTGCCAAATCTTTGCATGGCAAAAAAAAAAAAAAAAACCCTGGAGCCTCTCCCTTTAACTCACTGGCTCTAGTTCACTTTATTATTAAATAGCATGCCTTGTAGTTTAAAGCCATGTGTCACGAGTCTTTCCTCTTACATACGTTGGAACTGCACTGATAGGCCCGATCTGCTGCTCCAGACAACCTGAGCACATCTGGCAGGAACAGCTGGGAGCGGCTGTGAGCGTGCAGACCAACAAATAAAATAAGAAGAAGAAAAACGGATTTGAGCAAACACCGACCTCTCGGCGATGCTTTGGGAATGTAATATACAGCAGGAGTGAAGCCTCCTGTACTTGATTTGATTGGCTCCTTCATCCAGAAAGTTGTCTTGAGGAGTGACTCCACGCCCGGAGCTGCAGAGGGGAGGCGGCATCTGTGTGATCAGGTCGATCAGTTCCCCTCAGCCTGCAGCAGTGAGACATGCTGGAGTGGCTGCAGCATAATCGGTGGAGGAGGCACATATAGCCTTTTTGTCCCTGACAGGCTCCGGTTGTCTGATAACGTTACAGAAAGAATCCCTGCTGAGAGAGAAAGAGGGGGACTCTTTGTTTTCATGTTTTTTCACTCTCTTCAAAGCTCCCACACTCAGATATGGGAGTATGAATAATTCTACGCCACGCTTTTAAAATGTTCTTTTACAATATGTCGTCAGCTTGGAAGTTAACAAGTTTGATTGACATCTCCTCTCAACTTTTTTCTGCGCGTCACGCAACAGGGAGCGTACATTTGTTTTCTTTATCCTAATCACACATTAAGGCGTTTTTGTTTTCTTTTTTCAGACACAAAGTATGAGAGTAGATTTCTCTTTACTCTTTAATACTTTATGTCTGAAAAAAGAAACAAAAACGTAACCTTAATACTTGAAGACATGATGAACCTTTTTGAGTTACTGTTGCACAGTTCCTGTATCTGACAGTCACGTGGTCTCCATCCACTGTTTATGTGAATTCTCATCTCGAGCCTCGGTGGACACGTTTTAGTTTGCACAGATCATTTGCAGGCTGATTAATGTTCCACCATGGACCACAGACAGGCCCCAGGGTGCTGTCTGTTAGTTATTGTCTCACTTTGAGGCTTTTTAGCATCAAGTCCATTTTAGAGATGTGTTTTCTTTTTTTTAAACACCTGAAATAGCTAAAAAAAAAAAATTAATATGAAATATATTTTTTAAAAAGTCGGATTAATAAAGTGTGAAGGGATGGATCAATGGTTACTCACACTCACACATCAACATGGATACAACATAAGTATGATTAACTGTTACATTTATGAAAGATATGAATAACGTTTGAGACAAACCTCATGAAGCATTTTTAACTGAATGAAATATGTTGACTAAAACGTCCTCTGGATAAAAATGTCTCTGCTCTGTGTTTTGGGTGATTATAATCTGTCTCGATTGTTTTCTGGAATGCTGCAGCTCCCGAGGAATGATCTTATCTCCTTTGGTAAAGGATGGTCCAGTGTATCCTAAAGGAGGTGATGAAGGAAGCATTGATGCACCTTTCCTTAGCTTTTAAAGAGTTCATATATCTCTTCTCATGGCCGCCACTGAGATCATTTCTGTCAGTCAGGAACCAAAGAAAGATCATTTGAACGCACCCTTAAAAAGCGTTTAAAAAACGGACACTGACAAAGACCTGACAATCCAAACTGGTTTGACTGATTTTATAAGAACTGAAAAAGGCTTGTGAACGGTTGATTGTCTACACACAGAAACTCCAAAATAAACAAGTCATTTATCATTTTGCAGTTTAAGGTGTGTTGAATTTCGAGATGAATGGATAGACGGCAGATTGATTTCAAACTCGGCGACTCTCTGAACATCTAACACAGTGTAAAGCATCTGTATACTGTCTAAACCTCCTCGCTCAGCAGAGACCGAACACTCATCAAGGTCAGTGCCTTACCAATCCCCGACCTCTGAGCGGCTGAAGCTGGCCACAATGACTCAGCAGAACAGAAGCCAATCAGATTAGAGTACCGGCCTTTCTCGCCCTGACCTCGAGGCCGTGTGCATCTGAGGAGAGGAAGCTTCTGGAGAAGCTGATGTGGAAAAGAACCCTCAGATGTTTGACCTCCGAGATCCGCAGGTTGTCTTCATGGGAGTCAGTCAGTAGAGTGACCTCCACGTCAGATCTGTGCTCACTGTCCTCTGTGGTCACACTGAGAGAGAGAGAGAGAGAGAGAGAGAGAGAGAGAGAGACGCCATTCTGCTTCAGTAAAGTATCTGTTTATCTACAGTAAGAAGAAGAACATGTATGTGCACAGCTTTTCACCATCACTTCACTGTAATTCCACTTAACACCTTTTATACACCAAAGATTACAAGCGAGTGAAGTTCAATCAGGAGAGACAAGTGATGTTAAGAATGAATTTATTACAGTGAAAGAGTGATTGATAGAATGAGATTTGACTGGATGTTTTGGCGCTTGGACTCTACGGGGTGGAAGATGTGATTTAGTGATGAAGTCCTACTCGTCATTAGGATAGATCCCCCCCCATGGAGTCCAGACCCTGGTGGTGGAGGACTGATGATTCGATGAGACCGAGTTGGAGAAGAATTGATGGGAGTTGACTCTGCTTCTGAAGATGGCGGTGATGGGGAGGTGGAGGGGCGCACGAAGCCAGCTTGAAAGAACTAGGGAAGAAAAAGGATCATATTTAAAAGGAGAGCTGAACGATGATAGGCCGAAAAAGAAGGAGGAACGCTGCGCCATTGGTTAGATGAGGTCCGGTGACAGAACAGCTGATTAACCCACGGACGGCCCAAACTGACAGCTCGAGAATGACAGCGGAAATGAGATAGCGTGAAAAGGGTGACTGAGAAACCTGATTGTGGATCACTTAAAGTCTTCCTTACTGAACTTTCACGAAGCTTCATTTCTCATATTTAAAAATAAAACTTCAGTAATTAACTGGTCTTTGACTGTATGGTGACGGACAGCAGGGGCGGAGCCTCCACATTGGCTATTATTCGCTTAATGTCAAATTACTTTTGGACCTTATTTTTCAACATTTTTATTTTTGCTCTGTGATTGTCACTGGTTGTTTTTCAAGAGTTCGAAAGATTATTATTATTATTTTTTTGTTTGCCTTTATTGGATAAGATGACTGAAGAGACGCACTTCATGTTCGGGCCGAGAGAGAAAGGGATGTCATGCAGCAAAGGGTCGAGGTCGGATTCTAACCGGCAGCCGCTGCAACAAGGACTGTAGCCTCTGTACATGGGACATGCAACATGTCCACTGTGCTTCTTCTTCTGTGGATTTAGACGTTGTGTGTGATGCACTTTTACTTCTTGCTGAAATATAACCGTCAGAGTACCGTTTAAGGTTCTGAAAGCTCAGTTCATAAAAGAATGAACCGACTGTGTCAGCTCAGGATGGCAGATTACTACCTCTCACACCTCCCTCCATGCAGAGGCTAATCATAACGTATGATGTGTGGAGGCTGTGATACCAACATGAAAGTTAACGACTCAGGAGTTACATCCTGCTCATCAATCAGCAGCTTTAACGAAGCCTTAAACACAGCTGCAGCGTCTTTAAGAGCTGCATGCATCTCTCACATCCGTCATACATGTCGATGATGAAGCAACGCTGAAGCTCAACCTGTCAACCATAAAATGTTTTAACTAACTATGTGTAAAAATCTAAAGAAGCACGAGGAGCATGCTTTTCACCAGCGGGATCATGAGCCGGTCCCAGGACTCCTACACGTGTGATAAGGATATGACACCATGTGAGTCCAGGTCCAGTACTGAGGTTTACCTGCATCACTCTGTTGGCATAGCAACACTCTTTCACGGAAGCAGTTACCTTCGACCAGACAGCAACATCTACAAAAACATAAGGAGCATTTCTATGTGTGTATTCAGGCGCTAAGACCTTTCTTTTTTTTTCTTTTTTATTTTTTTTAAATTGCTTCTTGTTTTCCTTCCAAGAAATCTGAGGACAAGAAAGGTTAGAGTTGCCATGGCGATGAAAGTAAAAAGGCTGTTGTTAGTGGCAGGAATAATTGTACCAGTCGCACGTGCAGGAACAGGAACTGAATCCCGAGAATCTGAGGGGGCTTGTTTGTTAAATGAAAGGTAAAATCTGGAAGGTCTGGCAGAAACAATGGCAGCACCTTGAACTCCGTCACGCTGCTAAAGCCTCTCCCAGCTGGAAGAGGTGAAGACGAGGGATCAGAAAGAAATGGAAAATCACACCATGTGTAACCTGATGAATCTCGCCTGGGCCATTTAGGTGGAAATCTAGTGTTGAAAAAAACACACACAGGGTTTAGGCTGCTGTGTTTCTCGCTCTGTGGGCGACAGGAGATTACCGCCCCGGTAAACACAGGGCTGGACGCTTCAGGAGAGAGCGCTGTAAACGGAAAGTCACAGGCGTTTATCCAGCTCTGATCCCCACCGCAGAAGATTTACAGACATAATCCTAAATTCCACAGAGAAGAGAACCACACAGACCTTACAAACCATGACCAGATTACACAGATTGAGACCCACAACAGACTAATGGAGTGTGACCAGATTACAGCCTCCAAGATCCACCTGTGCCAGTAAAGAGAGAGAGAGAGAGTCTGTTACTGCCGGGCTGTCCAACCTCTCTTCATCTGAGAGCTGCTTTTAAAAAATCAAAGTGTCTAAGAGCTCCCTGCATCACATCACACAGCACACATCAGCTGACTACAGCGACTGTTTACATGTGTTAAACTGTAATAAGACAATGCTGATCAATAATCTTATATTCACATCAAGGTCCAAGAAAAAACATGAATATTTGACTCTTCTTATTGTGCCACATAGTGAGCTATGGTACTGAAAATTCACGTCAAGGTTCAAGAAAAGATTTCTACTTTAGACGTGTTTTTATTAGTCAGATATATGAAGAGAGGGAAAAGTGTTTTAACTGTTATCATTGGTCGCTCAGTAGCTTCTGAGCTCCCTGTTGGAGACCCCTGCTGTACAGTAACAGTTCAAACTAAACTTGATACTTAAAAATATACAATAAAGCTTTTAGAGTTAAACAGGTGGCAACCTGCAGTACTTCGACTGTCCACTTGTGGCTGGCTTTATGAGCACAGGAAGTCACATACACACCCATTCAAAAAAGCAGTTTTACAGCCAGTTATTTTCCTCATGGGCACAGACTGTCAACATTTTATTAAAACTCACTCGTTTAGTTTTGGCACATAGCTGACCTGGACGTGATGTAAGAGGTTTAAAACCCGCCTCAGCTCCAGCCTGTCGTTACGCTGAGTCAGCATTTCCAGCATGGCGGCTGCTGCCGATGAGCCTGACAGAGCCCCCTGCAGTATATCAGATGGATTAGGTCACTCAGGCTTCGTCCATTAATATTCACAGTTTATGGAGTTAACACATTAAGTGTGATACTGGTGACACGCACTGGGTAAGTCATGGCTGCGTCTTCATTAACTTGAAAAATGTGATTTATCACAATTAACTATTGAAGTTCTGTGATTAATCCCAATTAAAACTGAATGATTTAACAACCTTGACCAAAAGGGGTTGGTAATCCCAGCAGGGATGCAAAACTACAAAGTTCCCCATGTGTGTCGACTGTAGACATACTGGAACTGCATTTTCTAAAATATAAAATATGGCATACCTCTATTTTAATTGCACACGGTCCCTTACAAGTAATGTTGAAATTGAACCTTTAATTATCTATAACATACAACTTTTAACCTAATGAAATCTGGAGTGTCTACTGCTATACTGAAGAATCAATCTGAAAAGATTCCCTAAATAAAAAATAGACCTGCCTGTCTGAGTTATCCATATTGTCCTTTTTCTTTCCAGCATCTCTGTGACCCTGTTTTTGTTTGTTTGTTGTTCAAGTCCAGTCTGCTTGCCTATCTCTATCTCTACCACCTTTATCTCTCCTCCCTCTCCTGCTCTTCCTTTTTCTTTCTTCTTCTCTTCCCTTCAAGTTTCCCTGTGCGAGACCGTGTGCCATCCAGGGACCTCTCTCTCTCTCTCTCTCTCTCTCTCTCTCTCTCTCTCTCTCTCTCTCTCTCTCTCTCTCTCTCTCTCTCTCTCTCCCCTGGCTGTCGATGAGTCATTGCAGATGTTTTGGATCTTCATCCTCCTGGAGATTCAGCCCGTCCTCTTGTCTTTTTCTCCCTCTGTGTGCATGTTGTCCTTCTCCCTCTGTCCCTCTGTGTGTTTGTCGCCTTTCTCCAATCTGTTGTGAGTCGTGTGTTTGTACAGTCAGCTCTCCGTAGATGCAAAGAGCTCAGGAGGATCAGCAGCTCTCTGTGCGGCAGCGCGTTGAAGGTGACTGATACCATTACATTCATTAACTATGATTCTCTCTACTCCACTCATTTACAATAAATCACCAAACTGTATGAAGAATTGATCATGCTTGGCCTGACAGGTGGCTTTAATGAGCAGGTACATGTATTTACTTTCTTGTCTTGCTGTGATGATGGTCACGGTCATGGTCCCACGGTCACATGACTCACCGTCATACTCATCAAACAGACAAAACGTCTACGTCACTCAGCATTCCTGTGGTTGTATTTTATCCCTTTTGCAAGCAGACATTTTAGTTTATTTTACTGGCAAAAGCAGAAGCAAAAGCATGTCACTACAGTTGGGGTATCTGATGCCCCCTTGAGGTTCGGAGGTCCCCGGGCACCAGTCTGTTGAGCCAAGTGGTTAATTTGGCTACAGGACAGTATAAAGATATTTATTATTTAGGCTACTATTTTAACCACAGCACCCTTTTGGGGCGACAACATGATTCATGTGCATGACTTTGCATTATTTCAGTTGTCTCCTGAAAGTGGGAGCCCTCCTCCGTCTCTCTTTGCAAAGGGATTTTTGTCCTTAGAGTTTCCTCCGCTGAATCGGAGGTGTGAGTACAGATGGTTGTTGCATGCTGTAGACGTAATAAAGGCATGGGACAACGTTGAGACGTAATGTCTCCAGAAGGATTTTCCAATCTTAACTGATTTCAAAAACGTGGGAAACCACAGATGAAACGCTAACAACCTTTACCATTACGTATGGCGTCGTACAATTTGCAGCGCCAGCTCACGGTGAGTTGTCTAAATATGCAACTTCCTGTTGGGGACACGTCCAAGTCCTCTTGCTCTCATTGGCTGCTGTAGGTATTTCATGGAAGGAATCTTATGTTTATGTTTACAAGCCAGATCAAGATGGATTTAACTCGATGGCATAATCATAATGACGCCACACACGAGAGGATTATTTAGACAAAAAATGATGTTGTGACAAGCCGCGAATTAGACCACGCCCCCCCCTGATTGGCCCTGACATCATCCAGTGTGTGTAGCCTACATATGATGACTTTGGTCTGAGTTAAAAGAAGGCGTAGAGCTGTGCATTTCCACTGCGGCGCACTCCTCTCATATCCAGGTTTGTGTTGTGCAGAGCACACGGTGATTCTATCAGTCCCTCTGGGTGACAGGTGCTGTGCTGCAGGGACGACTAACACTGACAGCCTCACATTGTTTGTTTTATTAGCCAGCAGCAGAGTTTCAAGCAAAGCTTCTAAAAATGGGAAATCCATGTGTAAATCACTTCTTCATAATCCGTTACTGCAGCAACAAGCTCAGTGCGCCGCCGGCTGTGGGCCGCGCGAAAAAACAAGCCAAAGCCATCAAGGCGCCTCATCTGTAATCCTTCCCCAGGATACAGCGCACAAAACAACAAGCACATAAAACTGTACCTTTGTTCCACTGAAATCAATAGAGCCAAGAACAGTATGTAACAGACTTATTTTAAACACTACACAGACAAAAGGAGGCGCATGTCCACAGAGAGTCCTTTGGTTAAACTTAGATCCACATCTGCTGAGGTTACGACCCCGAAGCAATCACAAACCGAGCGTTTATTATCTGAAACATCTCGCATCAATGTAAAGAAAACATCATTTATTAATAAGCTCATATCTAAAACAAATAACACAGATGAATCTGTTTCTGTTTCCTTCAAGAGAACAAACTCTCTGAACATAGAGACAGATTGATTTTAGTTTATTATCCTGTCATGCATAAAGAATATGCACCGCCCGTACCGGGCCTCACAAGGCGCCATTATTCAAACAGCGAGGCCAGAACCCACCATGAATACTAACACATGAAGCGTGCTGATCTTTCTCCAGAGTCGGAGACGACGCTGAAAACGGCTCCATCCTGTCGTCAAACGCGCCTCCAAAGCGTTTCAATCATCGAAGGTTTATAAACCGATCATACAGAGAACATCCTGATTTGACTGTTTCTAACAGTGTGAGCAAATACATGATGAGCTCTGGTCTCACAGTGTACGCTGAGCCTTAAGCACAGTGTTGTTGTGCATCAGGTTTAGCTGATCCGATTCACTCATCACCCTGGTGGTCTTGTCCTCACACCTTTCCTGCAACCTGTGACATTTTCAGAGGTTAACAAAATGCTTGTTTTTTTTTCTCCCTCCTCATCATTTAATTTAAAAACTTTCTGCACAAACAGGAAGAATCCAAACTTGTTCATTGTATTGTTATGCAAGCAACCTTTCCAGTTGGGATTAGGGACACGTAAAGCTGCAGCACACCTGAGCTCAAACCACACTGTAATAAAGCGAAGCAGAACGTGCTGCAGCCCAACAGGCTGCAAAAGGTGCATATGTTATATAAACACCTTCAAAGACAGAATTTCTTCAGAATCTCGTCTCTTCTTGACCTTGGGGTTCCACGTGTCAGAAAACAGAAAGTCAGTAAAGCATATAAACTAAAGCAAAGCAGAGGCTTGCTGCATCTTCACCCAAGCAGATGAATAAAAGTAAGGAGCGGTGACAGGCAGGATGACTCGCAGAACTTTGATCATGCATTATGAATTCTGGATGTATTATTCATATGGGCGGAGAAGCACAGCTCGAGGATGTGGCCTTTTCCCCCACTCTCCCTGGTGCTCACTCCTACATAAGCTAATCCAGCCATGTTTTCCCTCCGCTGCCTCGTCTCCACCTGCAAATCAGAAAAATCTCCCCCCTCTGTCCCTCCCCGAGGCCTCAGGCTCTCCACCTCTGCACTGAAGGGCTGAGCACAGATACCGCACAGAGCAGGATCGATGGGATAGGCAGAATAACTGTTACATCACCTGTTTTACTGCGACGCTTTAAGGTCAGTCTTAAGACCATGCATCGATCTGCAGGTTGTAGTCAGTCGTTGGTTTTCTTCCCCAGCTTGACAGATACGAGCTGGAGAGGCTCATCCCGGACTCATTCATTTGAGAGGGGAGCTAACAGGAGAAATGCAGGTAAAGTCGGAGATTCTGCATGTCCCGAATATTTCAGGAAGTTTTGTGCAGGTGTGAAAGCATCATTGGTTTCTGAAGGGTCCATTATCCATTATGACTGAGTACCAGCCATACACAGAATGAACAACGAGTCTGTAGAAGAGTGGAAATATCTCTGACTACAGTAGATCCATGAAGGGACGTGAACTGTTATTAATTTAAAATACAAAAAAATAAAATAAAAGCAGCTTTTGTTTATAAGAAGAAGAAGAAGAAGAAGAAGAAGAAGAGCAAAATTAGTGCAGAATTATCTTTTTCTGAATTTCTCTTTAAAGCGTGTTGGAACTGGTCGGTGTGTTTGTTCTGGTGTTGTGTGAGCTGTGATGGTTTTGGTTGTTTCTTACATTATTATTATTATTATTATTATTATTATTGTATTATTATTATTTGAAGGATGGTTCCTGTTCGCTAAATGATGTGCCGGAACATTTGATTGACTCTCAGCCGAAAAATAATCCAATGTGGGATGAGTCATGAAAATGACCTGAAACATTCATTCACTATTCCAGAGGTGTTCACTATGTTTAACACCTCTGGAAGGAAAATAGCCAATCACAGTTTTGCAATATGGGTTAGCACCTTGAGTGGCCAATCAGATCTCAAGGAGGTGTCCATGTCACACCAGGTGCCACACCCCTGGTCCCATGACATGTGATGGTGAGTCTGACATTGTTGACTTGTGATTGACACACAGGGCGCCATCCTTGATCATCAGCAGTCCTGAACATGTTACATCTGGGACATGCAGAGATTCTACGAGGTGAAAGCAATTAAAGGCCAACACTAAGACACAATCTGTTGGCATGCATCGTTGGTGGTGGCGTAATCAACTCGGAGAGCGGACGTTCTGTAAATCCAAACCTGTGCCTCAGCGGCTCTGCTGTAAACAAACACAAGTCCAGAATCAGGTCACACTGCAGCTATTCCAAGAACTCCTGCTCTGCCTGCGTCGATCGATATCAACACCGTCAACATGAGCTCCAGAACGTGTTTCAAAACAGAAGTTTGAAGCGAAAGACAGCGAAAGGAAGACGAGTAGAGGTAGAGGAAAAAGATGAAATCAGAGGGAAGAGGGTGGGAGAGGAGAGAAGAATGACGGGGTGGAGGGAGGACATGAAAAGGGAGTTGATTGTGTCCTATTGAAGTTAATCCACATCCAGCAAGCAGCCGGCCTCCCAGTCCCACAATTAGATGCAGCTGCAGCTCCCGCCATCATCTTGATATTCACTAACTGTCCTATAAACACAGCCATTACACTGATGGATCCACCTTTCTGCACAGCATTTGCATTCCCCTCGAAGCCCGTGTTTACCGCCGTGTGAGGGAACAAATCTAACAGTGGCGCATTAGCTCTCACCCCTCAGAGGTGAGCACAACCTTGACGATGGAAAACAGACTGATTTGTTTGTCTCACCCGTGAAAAATCATTTTCATGCAATTATGAAGCGTTTATATTTATGGGTCACAATTCAGGTGGCAGAATGGAAGAGGCGTCAGATTGTTTCTGGATCAGCGGATACTGCCGGTGTTTTCTCATGTGGACTTTTTGTCACTTCATAAAAAGGGGGAAGAAATGCTTCTGAGCGGCATGTCTACTTACGCTGGGTTAAATACTTTACACATGACGCACTATGTTGGGAGTGGTGGGGATTCTGGTTTGATGCAGCTCCGAGGCTCTTTGCGGCGACAAACACAGTCATGTTTGTGTGCTTTGTCGTCAGGCTCTGGATGTGGCTCATGATCTCTCACAGCCTCCAATTTGAAATTATTAGCTCCAACCATGAAATGGTTCATTTTAAATGTGTCTTTTGTGTTGACCCGGCAATCCTGACTCTGCATGGTGGTCGTTTTCTCGGTCCAAAACGAGCCGGAAGCCAATAAAATAAAATCATTTTCTTTTCCCATCCTCTATTGTCTTCATTGTCCCCTGTGTCTGCAACAGCCATTCTCTTTTCTTTTTTTTTTGCTCTTCTTGCTTCTTAACTCCCCACAAATATTTCCTCTTTTGTTTGTGTTTTTTATCGCACCTTTCCGTTGGTTTTCTCTGATCCCAAACCATAACGAACACGCCAACGTAGGAGGACAACAGCCCCAATCTGACAACACCGACTTGTAGCATCGATTCTGCAGCCTGCCGATTCAAACAGACGCAGCGATATTTGCTTCCTCCATCACCAGGCACAATGGCTAGCGTAATATTTACACCGATTATTAGTGTGGCTGTTGAGCAACACTGTTCGACTTATGTGTTGGTAACCTGCGCTCCTATTGGTTGTTGAGAGAGCCTGACTGATAAGAGCGCATGAGAAGTATTAGATTGTTTTTCATATCAACAAAACAAGACAGCGAGTAACGCTACAATGTTAGCCACTAACGCTAATTTTGGATTAATGCTTTATGTAAAATCAACCCGGGATTCTTTCTCGTCTCTTTTAATCTGCCCATAGGGAAAGCACAGACAAAACTCTGTTTCAAAACGCCCGCTCCAGATCCTACACAGATTAAATAAAAAGTACATTATCAATCAATCAATCAATCTTTATTTATATAGCGTCAATTCATAACAGGCGTTATCTCAAGACACTTTACAAAAGCAGGTAAAGGACCTTACTGTTTGTCTGTTAACATTAACAAAAGGGCAGGTAACAAGACCATGCTCATTGTTATGTTTACAAAAAGCAGGTAAAGGACCTTACTTATGGCTATGTTACAAGAGCCCAGATTAATCCGTCATGGCGTGGCAAGAAAAAACTTCCTTTTAACAGGCAGAAATCTTCAGCAGACCCGGATCATGACGGAACAGCCATCTGCTAAACTGTGCTGGGCTTGAAAATGGGATGGGGGAGATGGGACAAGATGCAGAAAGAAGAATAGGATGGGATAGGTTGGGGGGGGGGGGGGGGGGGGGGTCTGGGCAGGCCATCCTCAGGGGGAGGGGGGGGGGGGGGTTGTTTGGGCAGGCCATCCTCACCAACAGTCCCAAGGAACCTAAGAGAGCTCAAAAGGAGAGGTTAGAATACAAAGATAGTGACAAGCTACTGCTTGTCACTATAGACATATCTTATTATTATAAGGTGAGAAAGCTGGGAGAGAAAGAGGGAGAGAGAGATAAGAGATCCTGGTGCCAGTTCCCCCGGTAGTCTAAGCCTATAGCAGCATAACTATGAGCTGGTCCTAAGCCAGCCCTAACTATAAGATTTATCAAAAAGAAAAGTTTTAAGTCTATTCTTAAAAGTACCTAGTGTGTCTGCCTCCCGGACCCCGACTGGTAGACGATTCCAAAGGAGCGGTGCCTGATAACTAAAGGCTCTACCTCCCATAGTACTTTTAGAGACTATAGGCACCACGAGCAGGCCTGCATTCTGGGAACGTAATGTTCTTGATGGATAGTACGGTACAATTAACTCTTTAAGATACGATGGTGCCTGACCGTTTAGAGCTTTGTAGGTGAGCAGAAGGATTTTAAATTCTATTCTAGATTTTATAGGGAGCCAATGGAGAGAAGCCAATACAGGAGTAATGTGGTCCCTTTTCCTCGTTCTAGTAAGAACACGAGCTGCAGCGTTTTGGACGAGTTGGAGGGTCTTTAGAGATTTACCATAGCACCCTGCTAAAATAGAATTACAGTAATCCAACCTGGAGGTAACAAATGCATGAACTAATTTTTCAGCATCATTTTGTGACAGGATCTGTCTGATCTTAGAGATATTACGAAGGTGAAAATAAGCTGTCCTTGAAATTTGTTTAATGTAGGAATCAAAGGACATATCCTGATCAAACAGAACTCCTAGGTTCCTAACAGTGGTACTAGAGGCTACACTAATACTACTAAGGGCCGTCATATCGGCAGAGAAAGTCTCTCTAAGGTTCTTAGGACCAATCACTATAACTTCAGTCTTGTCTGAGTTGAGCAGTAAGAAGTTTCTGGTCATCCAGGTCCTGATGTCCTTGACGCAGGCTTCTAGTTTACGAAGCTGGTTGGCGTCTTCTGGCTTCATTGCTATGTAGAGCTGAGTATCGTCTGCATAGCAATGAAAGTTCATGGAGTGTTTTCTCATAATACTACCTAGAGGAAGCATATATAATGTAAATAAAATCGGACCAAGCACTGATCCTTGAGGCACTCCATGGCTAACTTTGGTGTACAAAGAGGACTCATCATGAACATGCACAAACTGAGATCTATCTGACAAATAGGATCTAAACCAACTTAGAGCAGTCCCTGTAACTCCAAGCAATTGTTCTAGTCTCTGTAACAGAATCTGATGGTCAATTGTATCAAAAGCAGCACTAAGATCTAACAGGACAAGCACAGATAGAAGTCCCCTGTCTGAGGCTAACAGAAGATCATTTGTTACTCTAACAAGTGCAGTCTCAGTGCTATGGTAAGCTCTAAATCCCGACTGGAACTCCTCAAACAAGCTGTTGTTGTGGAGAAAATCACACAACTGATTAGCTACCACTTTCTCTAAGATCTTGGAGATAAAAGGAAGGTTAGATATAGGTCTATAGTTAGCTAGAGTTCCTGAATCAAGAGTAGGCTTTTTAAGGAGCGGTTTAATTACAGCTACTTTAAATGACTGGGGTACATAACCTGCAGCTAAAGATATATTGATCATATCTAGTATGGAGCTGCTAACTAGAGGAAAGACTTCCTTAAACAACTTGGTTGGGATTGGATCTAAAAGACAAGTTGACGGTTTAGACGCAGAAATAATCGAATTTAGTTCTGCGAGGTTAATTGGAAAAAAACAATCGAGGTTAGTATCAGAATTTGGAGCCGTTTCTGCCGAATCGAAAATATAGGAGGAATCTGCACTAAGTAAAGGTAGTAAGTTGCTAATTTTGTCTCTAATGTTTAGAATTTTATCATTAAAAAAGCTCATGAAATCATTACTGCTAAGGGCTAAAGGAATAGATGGCTCAAATGAACTATGACTCTCTGTCAGCCTGGCTACAGTGCTGAAGAGGTATCTAGGGTTGTTTTTATTTTCTTCGATAAGAGACGACTAATAGGCCGTGCGGGCCTGCCGTAGAGCTTTCATATATCGATTATGACTATCTTGCCAAATTAAACGAGATTCTATCGTTTTGGTGGAGCGCCAAATTCTTTCACATTTACGTGACGTTAGTTTTAGAGTACGGGTTTCTAAATTGTACCATGGAGCTGATCTCTGTCGTTTGATTGGCTTCTGTTTTAGGGGAGCGATTGAATCCAGAGTAACTCTAAGTGAATCCACCGCACTATCTACAAACCGATCTAGCTGAGAGGGACTAAAGTGATTATAGGAGTTTTCAACTAGGTTAGGGGATGGAACAGAAACAAAGGCAGCTGAAATAGCATCCTTAAATTTAGCAACAACATTATCATTTAAATTTCTAGAGAGCACTTTTTTATTAAGAGGAGTTAAGGTTGGTAAAAAGAAATCAAAAGTTATTAGGAAATGGTCTGATATCAGAGAATTTTCCAAAAAAACCGACAGACTGTTAATTTCAATACCATAAGCTAAAACAAGATCCAGGGTGTGGTTAAATCGATGGGTAGGTTTGTTTACACCCTGGGTGAAGCCAATAGAGTCCAATAGAGACATGAAAGCCATGCTAAGACTGTCATTAACAACATCCACATGGATATTGAAATCACCTACAACAATTATTCTATCACTGCTAAGAACTATGTGTGATAGAAATTCTGCAAATTCAGATAGAAATTCTGAATATGGGCCAGGAGGGCGGTAAACTATAACAACTAGAACTGGCTGAAAAGTTCTAGAGACTGGATGTGAAAGACTGAGTGCAAGACTTTCAAAAGAGGTATAATTCAGCTTTGGTCGAGGATTGATTATAAGACCAGAATTAAAAATAGCTGCTACTCCACCACCTCGACCAGTGTCTCGAGCTATATGAGCATTCAAATGACTGGGAGGGGTGGATTCATTTAAACTAACATATTCATCCTGAGAAAGCCAGGTTTCAGTTAAACAAAGTAGATCAATATGATTCTCTGATATTAGCTCATTTACCAGGAGAGATTTAGATGCTAGGGATCTAATGTTTAGTAAGCCGCATTTAATTGTTAGATTTTTTTGCCAAATCGTATTTGTAGTTTTGATTTTGACTAAATTTTGATGATTTACGCCTCTTTTATTGAGGCTGGAATTGCCTATGACAGGTCTGGGGCGGAGAACAGACACAGTATCTATAGTATAAGTAGGGTTACAGCTATAAGAAGATCTAACTGAGTTACAGTTAGATTTACAGTCACAAGGACAGCTATAGTGGCAGGTAAACAGATCTAAAGGAAGCGCAGAGAAGTGTGTAAGACTGCAGCTCTGCATCCTGGTCTGAACTCTGATGAGTTGTCAGGGTTTGGGACTAATAAACTCTGCTACGTTTCTAGATAATAGAGCTGCACCAACCAGAGTAGGATGGATGCCATCTCTAGCTAGCAGACCAGGCTTTCCCCAAAAGGACTGCCAGTTATCTATGAAGCCCACATCGTTTACTGGACACCACCTCGATAGCCAGCGGTTGAATGAAGACATGCGGCTATACATGTCATCACTGGTCAAATTAGGGAGAGGACCAGAGAAAACTACGGAGTCCGACATCGTCTTAGCAAAACTACACACCGACTCCACATTAACTTTAGTAATTTCCGACTGGCGAAGTCGGGAGTCATTTGTGCCGACATGAATTACAATTTTATCAAATCTACGTTTAGCCTTTGTCAGCAGCTTTAAGTGAGCCATGATGTCGCCCGCTCTGGCCCCGGGTATACACCTAACTATGCCCGCTGACTTCGCTAACTTCACGTTTCTGACTATGGAGTCTCCAATTATCAGAGTTTTTGTCTCAGCGGGTGCGTCGCTGAGTGGGGAAAATGTGTTTGAAACATGAAGTGGTTGGTGGGGAGTCGTGAGCCTCGTTTTGTGACTATGCCTCCCTCGGACAGTAACCCAGCCACTGCCTCCCGGCTGCTCGGGAGCTACCGGGGGAGATTTAACACTATGTCGGCCCGCACCGGCTACAGAAGGCTGGCTAACTGCTGCTGCATAAGATGACTCTGACTCAAAGGTGCGGAGCCTGCTCTCTAACTCAGACACCCTCGCCTCCAGAGCTATAAATAAACTACATTTAATACAGATACCTTTATCAGTAAAGGAGGACGAGGAGTAACTAGACATCTGGCACACAGAACAAGAGAGAGCAGGAGAGGGAGAGGCAGGGAGAGAAGCCATAGTAGGAGAAGCTAACTGCTAAGTTAGCCTGAGAGTACGTAGTTTAACGCAAACAAAAGATCTATAGATAGCTAGCAGGGGTGCTTGGTGATTATTTCGATTACTCAGAGTGTGCAGTGAATGGAGACAAAATGTAAGAAAATACACAGGATAAACAATCTAGCTTTAGCTACCGAGCTATCGATCGGTAGTAGCGATAGAGCGAGACACAACAGGAAGTGATGATGCAATACGCTCACCGTAGTACGTCAGGACGTCACAGCTCCTCAGATGGCGCTATTCTATGTATGTTAGCTTACTGCGCGTGCACATAAACTAGCTTAAATTGCTGCGCACGGCAAGCTAGGCTCCTTAGCAAGTAAAATAACAATATATTGGGGATATCTGAAATAAATTAAGCTAACAAAAAACATTCTGAAGAACATAAACGTACAAAGAATTACACAATAAAGGATGGACAGTGATAAAAACTTAGGCAATACAGTGGACACCCAACTCTCTCAAAGGCGAGGGGAGGCGGAAAAACGAATACATAATAATAACCAAAGAAGAAGAAAACAAAGGAAGGACTACAACATGAAACTTAACAAACAATTGCTGAGTAATTTTGTGTAATTAAAAAAACAAACAAACAAAGATGGTGGTACTGGGTCATTGGGCTTAATTGGTAAGGTGGTATAGTCGGATGTTTATAGGTCACAGGTGAACAGGAAGTCAGTTGCCATATAAGACCTGGTTAAGAGCTGGAGCTGAAGTGGGTTCTGCACCTTCATGTGAACAACTCTTATCGTTCAGAAAATCAAATGGATGAAAAAAATCCCCCTCGGTAAAGTGTGTGCCGATGGATAAATGAGCTGACCAGTTATTACTGCTGTCAGAGGAGACATTTTGAAAGGGTGTGTATGTGACTTCCTGTTCCTCTGCAGCCAGCCTTGAGCCTTGCAGTTTTTAGCACTTGTGCATTGGCTTCATTTTTCAACCCTGAAGGTAACCACTCGGTGTGGATGTGATCACTCAGTCGCCTGCTGACAGAGAGGGAGAGACAAATGGGCTCTGACTGAGTCTCCATGTGGGACTGAACATCAGGACGTGGTCTACACCAGAGTCTGTGCGGCTGTACTCCTCCTCTGTCTGCAAAACAAATCCTTCCCCTGAACATTTGAGCTAACAAAGTAAACTTACAGTAAGTCTTCCTGTGACCTGGGTATAATGTTAAAAATACATGAAATAATAAACATATTAAAAATGAGTGCCTGTTTCAATCTCGCCTTTTTCCCCCCGCAGAAAAGAGCTGGCTGTGCTCGGGAGCGCTTGCATGAAGCGCTGCTGTCTCCACGACAACAGTCAAGACAACACGTTTTTTATTTTAAATTGTTTATTTCAGAGCAAACAGGATGAGGGTATAAGACACGCAAAAATACAGGAAATATTATTACATTAATAATAGCAAAAAAAGCTGCAGAAACTTTCTGTAAAGTGAAACGATCTTCAACTTGGGGAGAGACTCTGGGAGGTCGTTTTGTTCTGCGAAAGCTCTCTGCTCATTGAAAACAACATTTGGTAATAGGACCACCCATGAATACACTTCTAATCTCTGAGTGTGTGACCGAGGCTGTCAGTGATTGACACGGCTCTGCGTTCAGGATCTGTTCCCTACGCTATCATTCATGTCTTTACATGGTGTTACATTTATCCATCCAGTGAATTACATGTGAATTTATTCATCAATAACTTCACAAAATGTTTGCGTGTGAGGAGACCTTGAACTGAACTCAGTCGGAGTAGTTGTTTGTGTTTTTCTTTGAACATCTACCAGCAATATGTTAACACAAGTTCAGCTGTAAAAACCAAAGAGCCAGCCGTGGTCTGCAAACTTCCGTACCCTGGTTTCTCTTCAGGGAGTGCGTGGATGTAGGGTCGGTTCGTGCTGGACTGACTGTGTTTGAAATAACATTTAATTTAAGCGCAGGTCATCTGCTGAACCCTGCGAATGGAGCCAACTGCCAAAAGTCTGAGCGGAAAAATGAAACATAATGTCGGGGATTTATTCATTGTTGAGCGCGTATCTCCGGCAGAAGAAAGAAGCTTTAAATATTCAAGCAGTCTTTCCATTATCAGCCCTCTGCTCCCGTTCTTTGGCAGGTATCCACTGTTATCGTTGCTGAGAAGAAAATTATAGCTCTATCATCTGGCCCAGAAGCTGTGTCAGCCCCCCCCCCCCCCCCTCGCCCGCCCTGACCCCCGCCATCCCAACACTGACTCCCAACCATTCTTCTCCTCTTTATTATACAAGTCTGCGAGCTCGCAGTACGCTGACAGAATACTTAAACTGGACGATGATTGTTTTAAAGAAAGTCAACAACAGTTGTAGTGTTGTTAAAGAAGCTGACTGATTCTGTGGTAAGTAAGAAAGTAAAGCTTTATTTATATAGCACGTTTTACAATACACAATAAGACACACCACAGGAGTACTTGGACACAATACAGACACAAACATCCATACACAGGTACATGCACACACACACACACACACACACACACACACACACACACACACACACACACTACACTGTCCTGATTTTGCAAAAAGCCTGGTTATAAAGGTGAGTTTTTAAGAGTCGCTTGAAGATGTCTATAGAGGCTGTTGATCTGATGGACTGGGGGAGACCGTTCCAGAGGTTCGGGGCCAGGATAGAGAAAGCACGATCGCCTTTTGTTGATAAATTGACGAGAAGAGAAAAATTTGTTTTTCTTTGCCTGGAAGTTTTCTTCATGTGATGCAATATGACGATTTTTGCATCACATGAAGAAAACTTCCATGCAAAGAAAAACACATTTTTCTTGTCTCAGGGCAAAATGAGGGCTGGATTCACGACCATTCAACACTACTACCATGTTTCTAATGATACACAGCTTCATGCAAATGGGTGAAGTATCCCTTTAAGGTTTAGTGAACGGAGTGGTCGTGAGGTTGAGTAGGGAGCTAGAAAGATTTCTGGGGTTCCAGTGTTTTCCGAGACCTGATCCTGTTTGGTTGACAGCTGGTCCTGACTGGATCGAGAGCTCGTTTCTTTATGCTCCTTTAATGTGTAAAATGACACCTGGGGAGTTTCAATACAAGAGCTGACTCCACAAATCTCAGAAACATCCTAACCTGCGTCAGACGCAGACGTGGAGATGAGTGAAAAATAAAATAAACATCAATAAAATTACTTGAGATTCTTTCAGCCTCCAGCTCGTTGGGGTCTGAAACATTGTGACTCTGAAACACTCATGTGATGTAAATCATAATGTAAGCCCTGTAGGTGAATACATATCTCATGTATCAGTAGATGGAGTATCAGCAGTGCAATCCTGTTACACGCTGGCTATCATCTGGTGACGCTTTAGCCAGAGGCAGTGAAAAAGGTAAAGCCTGGCTCACACTGCAGGATAATTCCTTCTTCTCCAGAATCGTGGGGTCGATTATCTGCCAAGATGATCTTCTTGCGTGAGAGGTAAAAACTTCCAATCTTAGCGTCCACGACGCCCCGATTTATTTCCACGCCACGATTACGTCACAAACGTGTCTGGCAGAAGTCGCATAACCTCTAATTCTCTCTGCAAAACGTACAAACCTAAAGTCCTCGTCTCGTCAGCCACCTGCGAGTCCGTTCACGCCAGAGTTTCTTTTTTAGGTTTCAGTTCACAGATGATCAGTACAGCACTTCTCTGAAACATCACATCCATATATCTCTGTTTCAATCAACTTCCCTTTTTCTAACTTCCACGTCCTTCTCTTACACCAGCCGCCGTCGCCTGGAGTCCGTTGGAGTTTTTAATAAAAATAATATCATTTAATATAAATATGTATTTATTAATAATGGTCCTGATTTTCCTCGTACAGTGTGAGCGTTCAGGTCGTGCCAGACAATCAGGTCGTTCAGTGTGAGCACATAAATTGTAAGATCACCAGGGAGAGAAAAAAAAGACAGCGGCCCCTGAGAGCCGACAGACTTTAAACCACAGAAGTGACTCAAAATGTACAAAGTTTGAAATGACTGATTATGCTTCAAAGGATCTCCCATAAAATAATCATCAATTTTTGAGAAGCTAGTGAAACCGTAGCTTAATAAATTGTTTATTATGCTAATATTTAATCTAAAGATTAAACCTATAGGACGTCTTATTGTAACTCCAATCAGAACTTTTTTAAACGTTTGTCCACATTTCTGACTCTATCTGTCTTATCTGAAGAACTAAAAATCCCTAAAACAGATTTTTATAAAAAAAAAAAATAATAATAAAATAAATAAGGAAATTGTTTTTCCATGTTTGTATCATGTCAGCATCCTAACATGAGCTTTTAGCACTAGCTTACACAGAGTCTTGCTGAAGCAAAGAGAGAAGCGGTGCAGACTTTTCTCCCTCCGTGGGAACGTCCCTGATTAATCGTCGGAGTAATCCAGCCGAGAACTTTACATACTGACCCGTCCTGTGTGGCTCCAACAACAAAGTGAACACTCCCACCTGGATGTGTCCTCCATGTTCATCCTACACAGATCAGGACACACGTGGTGTCAGAGGTCTAATCTCCCAGCAGCCCACACTCAGGGAAAGAGAAACAAAAAACACGCTCAGCACAAATCAATCAATAGTGGGCTTCAGGCGAGGCCGCGCGGGGGGAGTGGGCTTAGCGCCAGGTTCTGAAGATGCTCGTACGCTGCTCTGTGTCATTTAGACAGGGTAAGAGAGGCCTCTGGGGAGATTTCCTGATGCTCTCTTTCTCTTAACCAGCGCCAATTAAACTGAGCAGGGGTTTTTTTCTTAATAAAAGTGGATGATGATTAACAGAGTGCTGGCAGGAGCGAGCCTCCAGAGCCTCAGCAGACAACCACAGCAGGGCCAGCTGTCTGCAGAGCTGCTTTTACTTCCTACACACACCAACAATCCACTCTGCATGTTGATGCAATGTTAAAAAGAAGTCCATTTACCGTGTTAGTCCCACGAGAGCTGGACTTTTAAAATGCATGTAAACGGGTCAGTCTAACTAGATATAAGAGGACTTTCTTTAAGGCAGACTAACGAGACAGAAAGGATAGGACCTGAGTTGTTCCCCGCCCACACGGCCGTTTTGGACGCCCCTGGGTTTGCCAGATATGAGAGCAGTTATCAGGTCAACAGGTGTTGCAGCGATGGAAGCGGGCAGTGGAACTGCTTCAGATAGAAGTGATTGTACCCGAGCTAAAAAGCCTCTGCATGTTTCTAATAAGCTCCAGCAGCAGAAAGCTGCTCAAACTAGGATCAATGTTGGAGATGAAACATGGAGAGAGGTTAGAACGCAGAAAGCTTTACAGACCCATGCAGAGCTGGCTAAACACTGAAGCTACAGTGTCCACCACATGCAGAGCTGGCTAAACACTGAAGCTACAGTGTCCACCACATGCAGAGCTGGCTAAACACTGAAGCTACAGTGTCCACCACATGCTGATCTGTGTGAGAGGAGTTGGGGAGACAGCTCTCTGTGATGATTAGAGTTTAGACTGCAGTACACATTTTAAACACTAGGGGCAGAGTTACATACTGCTCCTTTAATTCAAAAGGACTTAAATCATGGTGCTAAATCTGTGTGCTTGTTAATGTCATATACCGTCATGTGTTAGCATCAGGTGAAAGATCTGTGAGAAATTCCAAACCTCCATTCCCTCTCAGACAATATTGGAGTTTTAGTTTAGTTAGTGACTCTTCGATAGATGTTTTTTGGGCCTTTTTTTTTTTTTTTTACAAATTTAAGAATTCAAAACTCTCTCTCTGTGCTATTGAAGATGTGACACTCCAAATATGCTTGTTAAAACAAACAAAGAGTTGGAAGGTATCTGTTCTGTAGACACTTGAAATAATAAATGTAAAGAAGCAGGAAATTTGTTGTCAAAATAAAAACTGCTCTGTTATTTAAATGTCCAAACATGACAGGATTAATGTAACCACACTTACAACATCTTATATTTTCTATCCAGAACAGCAGAGACCAACAGGCTGATTGTATCCGATAACAAGGAAGGTGATGTCTCTGTTCTCATGTAGCAGTGAGGAGACTGGGACAATGCGACGACACAGGATCTTTTTTAATTCCCAGCCAACACAGAGAGAGAGCAGCCAGAGTTCATCACTGAGGAGCTGGCTGCTTCAGGAGCTGTGAGGTTTGTTGTCTTCAGGGGACAACGCTGGTCTAGACGTGATCAGAGATCTCGGACAAACAGAACAGCCTCCTCCTCCTCATCTATGCTACTTTTGAAGCCTGCCAAGCTCATCAGCCGAGCAGACTCAGATTATTGGTTTCTGCTGCCAGATGTTTTAGGAATCCCTGCTGCTCAGCGAGTCAGGGCCAGAGCTGGAGTCAACATCTGCCTGGATGTGTGCTCCTGTGCATGGGAGCTACCTCTTGTGGCACGTTGGTACAAATCGGAGAATACCCATACGCTGAATCAAAGGGCGAGGGGCAAAAACTAAGCACTTAAGTTTTAAGGCAGAGCTCGGTTCAGTCCGTTCCAACAGTGAAAACCAAAAATCAGGAGCTGCAGAGGCGTCAGGCAAAACATTTAAAAAGTTCAAAATGCTGTCACCGTTCCCTCTCCATATGAGGAGTCAAGCCGGTGACTTCCTGCTCCGTTCGGCCGCTCAGTCTCCTTCATGATCACACTGACGGATGCTTTATTGCTGCTGCTCACCTCCATCACGCTAATGGAGCAGGTGCAGCCCTTCAGCTGACGGCTGCACATTACAACATGCAAGGTGCGCCTCTCTTTTTCATTATTCCATGTTAATGCATCCGTCGCACAAACACAAACACACTACGACCATCACACGCACACACGCACAGTGCAAACACACCGCGCCGTGTCTCCGTCAGCAGCGTAACATTCACCCTGTCCTCTGGGAATGTGTACGCGAGGTGAAGCTCATCTGTGATGGAGCAGGAGCCCCTCGCACACAGCCAGGAGGCTAATATGTAGATTCATCATCACGTTCAGCAGCTCTCACATTAATCAGCTGTCACTGAGCAGCACTCAACACATCTATTGGTCTCTGATGGATGACAGCTAAACAGAACGTCACACGACAGACTCGCTGCTGTCACAATAAAGTCAAACACATGAACATTGAATCTTTACACAAGAACAAGTACGAGAAGATATCCTTTATGAATCCATCTGAGACATGCTACACACATACACACACACACACACACATACACACACGATCCTGACGGAGAGACGTCACCTGCGGGATTCACTTCCTCGATCAAGGGCACCTCAGCAGTGTTCAGGATGTGAACTGGCACCTTTCCAGCTACCAGATCAAGACTTGGTCTTTGACCTGGACTTGAACCAGCAACCTTCCAGTTCCCCTAAATGCTACCCCGGAGCAAACAGTGCCGCTGTAAGCTGAGGATGCTCACGTGCGTTTAAATGAGCCGTGACATCAGAGAAACGAGCGAGCTCACAGGTAACATCTCTAAATAATGACTGCAAAGAGGCACACACCTAAAGACGGTTAAAGAGCCCGAAGACACTGATGAAATCTGTGGAAGCATTGGGGTTTTTTTTTGCCATTATCTTTTTATTAGAAAAGCAAAACATCACAACTTATATGGATTCTCCACTCTTACAACAAATATAACGAAACAAAAACAGCAGTTTCAAAAAATCCTCATTTCTCTTGCCTTTCCTGTATTTTAACACAAGTCACTCATTTATGAACACACGAGGACAACCAAACTTCGGGAGCTTAAAGGAAGCATACTTTTGAATGATAATAGCGTTAGCGTTAGCTCCCTGATCAGCTGCTGGAGCTGACTGAAAAGAAGCCTGCACACGGTTTATCGTTAACGCCTCCTGATTGTTGTGCCGGTCCCTGCATGGCGATACAATGTCGTCACATGACTGGTTCAAGACAGGCTCCGCCCACATGTTATTGCTGAGTGTTATGCATTGCTTAACCTAACCGTGAGCATTTTACCTTTATCATGTCTAAAAGCATCACGATGCCACTTTTATGAGCTTCCACACTCCTCATCAATAATTCACAAAACACAGTGAGTTAGCTTGACATTCATTCCCCTTTATATATTCACACAATCAGCCTTCTTTGTTGCCGAACACAACGTGGCTGAGCGCAGCATTTATCACACACACACACACACACACACACACACACACACACACCTAAGTCCAGCCCTGCAGACTGTTTGATCACAAACTGTGACCAATTCAGCTCGGAGCCACGCGCTGCGCTAACAGTCCAGAACAACATGAGGTACTTTGCATCAATCAGACAGCTTTTTAATGAGCGCATGTTCACTGATTGATTCTCACTGTAGCTGTGTGGCGCTCCCAATAATCTGAGTGATTGAATACAGCAGCAGAGTTCTGATAAAGCTTTTCATGCACTGGTTAATAAAGGCCGGACACACCAGGCCGAACTGGGGAGTGCTTCAGTCGTGACGCTGCAGGCACACGCCAAGCTGCACACGATATGACGACCTGGACAGGAAGTCAGACAATGAAACGCACAGAGCGTCTGGTCACTTTCAAAATAAGACACACCATCATTTAATCGACATGACGTCAGAATGAAAAACACAGCAACCTCAGGAAGACGAGGAAACATGTTCATGCGGTCACATCTGACGTGTGGCTGCAGGAGGTGGGACTCGAACCTCCAACTTTCTGAGAGACGATCGACTCTACCACTGATCCACAGCCGCCCCGTTTGTCCAGCAGGGAATGCAAAGTGTTGCAGAAGTAAATGTTCAGACATAATTGTACTTTAAAGTGCACTTAAAAACAAAGCGAATTAAAAGAATCGTCGTGCTCAAACTGGAGCTCTGACTTTGCTGAAAAAGTCGACCTCAGGTGACCTCATTAAGGAGCGAGATGAAAGTGAAGGTAAGTTTACTGCAGCTCCTCCGTGAGGACAGCGGACCATGAGACGCTGTTAAGTAATTGTCATTCTATGAAAACATTAAAGCTCTTTATCGAACCCCGCGGCCACAAACAGAGCTGGAAGAATGGAGCGCTTTATTTGCATATATTTACCCTGATGGCTTTTCCATTAGGATGAAACGCTCATCAGCATAATAAAATCGCTCTAGCGGGAAAAAGAAGCAGTTTGCATCTGGAGACGGTGGCGGAGAAGCCTGAGCCGGTAATTCAGGATTACCCAGACACAGAGATGGAGGGGGGGGGGGGGGACCAGCTGGTGTACGTGGGGAAAAACTGCACAGCTGACTGTCGAAACCCACGACCTTAGAAGTGCTTCAATGCAGAAAATAATGCAGGCTGCCACTATTTTACAGAAGACACTCAACGTTTTTGTGGTAAAAATCTAAAATGCACGTAACTGATTTAACAGGGACCAGATTCATTTACGTTTCATCATGTTCATTTGTAAAGCTGGAAAAGAACAGGCACTCGTGGAAGAGTTACACGCCTCAAGGTTCACGGCGTTCTGGGAGCACGCAAATCTGTTCGGGTCATCAGTGAGGAAACTTTATGCACATAATATGAATCATACATCCTCAGTGTGTCCTGTGTGAATGTGTGTGTGAGTCCTGACTGTCTACAGTGAGGGAGAAGCTGGAGTCCCGCTGGATGTGTTGTTGTCAGAGAGCGGAAGTTTTGGTTTACTCCCCGTGCTCGAGGGCGACATCTACTGGATCAAAGAGCTGCACATAAAACTGCTATAAAACACAATGCATTGCATAGGAGGATGTGTTACTGACTCCCATGTGTACGAATGTTTCAAATACCTGAATAAATACCTGAATTTATTTATAGAGAACGAATGAAGAAAAAGCCCAAAGCATGCCTGACACCTGCAGCATCCGACTGAAACCTAAAGTCCACCTGCACGGCAAACAGTAAGAACACTGAATCTCCTGCTGAGTCGATTTTTTGGGGGGGTTGGGTTGGACAAACACTTTGATGACATCTTTGCAGTTCATTTAGCTGCAGCAGTGTTTTCAGATGACATGTCACTTCCATGACATCCTAAAATAAAAAGAGGAGAAACATGACGGGGGAAATGGTGCATCTGCTCTTCTCATGCAGGGTTGCTGTTTTCAGTCGCGTTCGATGTTCCATTATCCATGACACCGAGAGAGACACACAGATTTATCTGAGTGCTCAGGCCCAATATAAACGCTGCTCTGCTAATTGGATTATAAGCTGCTGGAAAATGTAGGTTGCTGTTCAACGTGTCGGAGATGTTTCCTTTTTCCTGTGGGGCAGAATGAGTTTTTTTCCTGACATCAATCAGCCCCACAAATTAATTGTTATTCCCTCAAAACATTAAGCCGTGATTCAAAGCTGCCTCAGAAATCAATGCCAAGAATTATTAAAAGCTCTCCAACATCGGAATCATTTAAGTGTGATGGCAAGTGTGAAATCCAGAATAAATCCTCTCGCTGTGTGAAATGAGTCAGGGACAATGTATTAATCTCCCTCAGCAGTGTGGATGAAAACTTAAAATCAGGATTTATAACGCTGCTTCTAAACACTCTTTCTTTTATCAGACATTTTTATTCTTGTATTTATGTGATTAAATATGTTCTGTTTGTGCAGAAGAAGCTCGGCCTGCACCAGAAAACGCACAGGCTTCATTTCCATTGATTATTATTGAATAACACACCTGTTCTTGTTGTAATGCAAACTCAGCAGCTCCCCTCTTTAAAGTCAGAACTTCGACATGTAGCATGTCGGCTGTTAGCGAATTCAGACAGTGAGCTAATCTAAAGGTTGTCTTTTAGCAGGCTAACTGTGTTTGAATGCAAAACCCCTTAAAGATGTCGTGTGTAGATTCCACCACCAGGGGGCTCCCAATTAATACTAAAATAACACAAGATGACGTTGACGGATTTCTCTCTGCAACTCTGCGTTGACCGTAGTCAAGACGACCGGGTGAAACCGAGCTCAAATACAACGAGCTAGTGCATGCGAGTCTCATTTACAGCTTTCCTTATGCATCGGAATTTAACGTAACATCCAGTGTTTCCACGGCAACAATAAACATTCCGTCTTTCCTCGACAAGACACGCTGCACGCTTACAACGATGAAATGACAGATTTATCAGGCTTCGATAAATGTTGGAAAATATTTGAGGATTCGTCCATTTTTAATCGATGTAGTTATTGAAATGTGAACATCGTCATAAATTTGGACATTTGGTTCGTTTAACGACAGCTTGTGTGGGACGGAAACTCGCGCCTGTCCCCGCCCTGCAGGTGCTGATTGCTGGCATGTGTGTTTGTGTGTCCACATGTTTACAGCTTTTTTTTCTCTATTCGTGTCGAGACAACTGTGACGTGCTTTCTAGTAAACGAACGTGGTGGGCAGCTCGTGAGACTGACAAAAATAATTATTCAAAACACTGTGGTAGACGTGGTTAATGTGCATCGGACGACATGCATGCAGCGCCACGAGAAGCGTTTCCTCGGCTCTTCAAAAGAGCACGTTTCCATGGTTACCTCATGATCGTTCCCCTTTAACCTCTGAACTGTGTTGTTGTTAAAGTGTTTGAGTCTGTTTCTGCCGAGCCCGACGTTTGTTTGATTTCACTTTAAAGAAGAAGAGAAAAAAAAGGAAAATGTGGCGAGTTCCTTCCCGTCTCCTCTGCATCACTTCAGCATGCTTCCAGGTCTTCGTGCACTTACCTCCATGCCTGCATTTAATATGCACAAGTGCACCCACATGACACGAAATGCTGCGAGCACATACATTTGAGCCCCGCTCTCCAGCCTCCCTGATCCCTCTCTTCCACTGCACATCATTACCTTTAATGAACGTTAAAGCCACACACAAGATTCACACACGACTCTTATAGCACAGAGAAAAGAGAGGCATCGAGAGAGAGTGTGTGTGCATATCAAACATTTAACAAACAAACACCTCCACTTCTCACACCGAACACAAGAAGCCACAGTACTGTAGAAGCTTTTCTGCTGCTTTCTTTGAACACTCTGGAGGGTGTTCGAAGTGTAAAAGAGGAGCCAACTAAAAACAACTATAGAAGTGTAAAAGATAACAGGAATATTTTCGGGCAGACAATAGCCTTCATCAGACGAGGTGCGATCTTTACATCCCTGGCTATATCGACTTGAATGTGGCAGAGGCATAATCGGGGGACAGCGGGTCAAAGGGTTTATCAATACTCGTTTCATTTCTTACACTATGAGAGAGAGAGAAATAGAGAGAGAGAGAGAGAGAGAGGCCCCTGTTACTTTAATAAGAACATATCAGAATGTCTTTAGTTGTTTAAAGCAAATCTGATAAAGTTCACATTTTTACACATGACAGATTAAGGCAGCCCGAGCAGCATAACACGGTCGCAAGTGAGTAAAACATCCGGTCTTAAAAAATGAAGCTGTGCAAAAATGAGTGCCAAAAAAAAGTGCAAAAAAAAAGAAGAGTGAAAAAAAAGAGTGCAAAAAAAGAGTGCAATAAAAAGAGTGCAAAATATAATAAGTGCAAGAAAAAAAAAAGAGTGGAAAATCCTGCAGTTTTTTGAGTGTCCGCTTGAAGCTGATTCCAGGAAGTCACACACACAACTGGCAAAAAAAAATCCGGTTTTACGGAGTTTTATTTGAGGATTTAGGGCAACAGGGAACTCGAGCGACAAACAGCTCCAGATGAAGACTGTAAATGTTCGAGTACATTAAACGGTGAATAAGGTGAGAGCAGCAGTGACTTAATGCCAAGCAGGTCCAGGTGACAGCTGGAGAGCACTTAAAGGTCCCTGCAAGGCCCCCATACAATATTAACTCTGTCTTAGTCAGCAGCATGAAAAATACAGCTGTCAGTCGTCTACAGCTCAGAGAATTACAAACAGGTCAGTGAGGGGGCGTTTAAGTGCTCTGATGGGAGTGGGGATTTTGTATATTCATCTGAATTTGAGAAAAACACCAAAGCGAGTTTGTCGTTACAGAAAGGTGTCACACTGGCGTATAGATGGCGATCAGCAGGGGAAAAGAGGAGATGGTAACAGATCGCCCGCCCGCCCGCCCGTGCGGTGGCCACATGTCGCACAGAAACCGTTTTATATCCCACACAGTTATTGATTCTTCTCAGTCTCGTTCTTAAAGTCGACCGTCCCACAAAAAGTGGAAGATTAAAAACTGGGTTGTTGTTATTTTCTTCTTCCACAACTTTATTTCGAACTCGCCGTGTTTTCAACAGCCGTGCTCAGGATGCTGAGAGACCTTGAGATTGTAATTTCCAAGTGCAAGTTATCTGTATACAGAGGAGATGATGAATAAGACCTTTGCTACCGGAGAAAAAACAAAACAGTCAATTGTTTGACCCACAGAGGTGGTTTATTGTTTTCCATCTCTGCAGCCCTGATCCTGAGCTTCCTGTGGGGTGTGTGAGTGTGTGTGTGTGTGTGTGTGTGTGTGTGTGTGTGGGGGGGGGGTTACCTTGAGCAGTGTGAGATGGATGTGCTGTCCCCGAGAAACCCTGAAGCCCTCAAAAAGAGACTGTGGAGGCAGCAGAGAGCGTCACACGGCCTCTCTGTGAAGAATGGAGACACATGTCACTGCTATTCATGCAAAGGGTTAAATGTGCTCCATGAAAGGGGAAACATGCGGCTGGTAAGAAATGGGTGCTACACAGCCAGAAAAGAGTCCTTCCCTTCAAATACTTCAACACCCATAATGCACTGGGACGGTTTAACTTCCAGGGCTGTTTCCTGTTGGCTTGTCCACTGCTTGTGCTGGGTGATTAAATGTGCACAGTTATCACGGCCATCAGCTCGCTCCGGCTTAGAGGAGCTGCAGATCTGTCAGGAGTTGGATGCACCTCGTCTTATTTCTGAGGGCTGATCTATGATTGCAAAAAATATCTGAAGTTACCGAACAAAAACCGTGGGGCGTTAAAATATGAAGCCAATGCAGGAGGTGCAAAATCCTGCAGTTCATCAAGTGTCACCTTGAGGACGACTCCAAGAAGTCCCATACACACGTCAACATGTTTACAGCCGGGTTCAAAGAAGCAAAAAGGTCTGACTGACTTAAGCCTGGTTCACACGGCAGGATAATTACACCGATTCTCTCCTTCTGATAATCTTAAAGACGCCCCGATCATCATAAGATAATCTTATAAGATCATCCTGCTGTGTGTGGTGTGTTCAGACCGTTCTCGTCTGGTCGGAAGAATGTCGGGACCGCTCCGATCTCAAATCGGGGATATTAAAAATGTTGGATTGTTTTGGCCCGATTTCTCATCGCGTGGTGTTTCCCCCCCCGAGGGGAAAACGAGCACGAGCCTGTTGACTGTGAGAGCCAATCAGAAAGCGAGGTGACGTAGTAGCAAAAACACCGGGAGCAAAACAACAACTACTCACCTCCATATCATCATGTAGCAAGTACAGCTCATGCTCCCGTTGTCTCCACTCCTTTGACCGACGCCTCTTTTTAAAATGGTGTTTCTCACAAACGATCTCATCCTCTCCGTCCGTTTGTTGACTCTGGAATCACGTTTGATCTCGAGAGGTTTTGCGAGATTTCACACACTGTACGACCAAAACTGTAAAACCTCCGATTATTTATCGCCGTGTGTGTGGTCTCTGAAGTTTGGGAAATCGGCCGACAACTTTAAAATCCTGCCGTGTGAACCGGCCTTTTGTTACTTTTAAAAATCCTCATGTGGGGTCACATGGAATTCAAATGGGGTCAATTTGTATTTACCAATTATTGAAAAATGTATTGTACAGTTAAATAAATAAAACACAGGCTGCTGTCGGTCATGGAGCTTTTACTGTCATCCATTGTGCAGAAATGTCCTCCCAGTCTTTCTCCCTCCGTCCACAATCATAAACATGAAATGTGTAAAATAAATATTACAGGGGAGAAAGAAATGAACTTAGCAAAAAGCATCCGATGTCTGGGGTCGCTACACTTCTGTGCAGATAAACAGATTTATTAGCAGAAGAATCAAGTATGTCTGAGTCTGTTTTAGTTAAAGTCGCCTGAGAATAAGAATAGCTTTGTTTCCACAGTATGAGCTGTTGACACCTGCAGAGGGAGAAGGTCCACTATGTTGCACCACCATATTTCTACAGTAGCCCAGAACGGACAAACCAAACACTGGCTGGAGATGAGGCCTCCCCACAATTTGAGCAAGTTTCATGGAAAGTGCCAATGTTGAAACCTTTCATCTGCATGTCTGCAGGCAGTAAGGCTCTGTGACTGCACACGGGCCAATGAAAACCAGGACATGAAGAGCGATCCAAAACACTGCTTGGTAACATGTTTTCATCCCATCTCACCAAACACCAACAGTCACCAGCCCTTAAAGTCTGAAACTGAAGCACATGGTGTTTCTGATTAACTCTAAAATACTCGCAGTGTGCTTTGATGTAGACCCGGTCAGGTTTAACACCAAAAACTTCATGTCAAAACAACTTTATGCAGTTTCAAACAGTCATGTGACCTGACGAGCTGTATAACTTTTAGCAACATTTTGGTTTCATGTGATCTTAATAGCGTTCATGAACTTCCACGTCCACCTTCTCCATCTGTCGTCTTGCTTGAGAGTAACATCAAAGTTAATTTATCAGAAGGATACTTTTACTCTAAAGAGCAGCATGCACTGCAGCCGCCCCGTCCTCCCTCAGGTCAACGTTGCATCGCTGCAACACCTGTTCACCTGATAACTGCTCTCATATCTGGCAAACCCAGGGGCGTCCAAAACGGTCTTCAAAGCCCCGCCTACCTTCTCTGGTCCAATCAAATCCAGAGCATTCAGGAGCAGAATCTAAAGTCAGAAGGAGGACATGCTGGCTGCTGCATGTTTCCTTCATGTCTGATCTTGCAGATCGCTCCTTTAAAAACCTTCCTTACACCAGTTCTTATACTTGTAACTGAGCCACATTGTACTATTGTAACAGTACTTGTACTTGAGTAGTCAATAAACTCATTCAAAAAGCTTGAGCCTCCTGTCGTGTAGAAAAATAATATCTAGAGCTTCATCGTCGTTTTAGGGCTAAATCTATTTCCTCAAAAACTATGTAATGTAAATATCTGTAGTAGCTTCATATTTGTTTGTGTGTATTCATACATCTCAGATCTTAAACATTCAAGTATTGATAATGTATTGATGTGAACACTGACACACATGCAGCAGCTTTCAGAGGGAGGCTCATGCAGCCTCCTCAGCCGTCTGAGACACACAGCAGGAGTCCTGGTTCAGGGAGGCTGCGGGGCATCAGTAGTCACATCACATCATTGTGTTCCAACTGCAATTTTCAGCCGCTGAGTGTTGGAGAGTGCAAACAGAGAGAGGTAGGGAGAAAATTACAGTCGTCACCTCGGTGACGCCGCCTGTCTAATGGCACGGTGTGGAGGCAGCAGACACACCCGCTCAACAAGCCTGCAGAGGGGGGACGAAATGCTGCACAGGCCTGATGATACAATAAAGACAGAATGACATGATAAGCAGCCGTGAATGAAAAGAAAAAGAGACGCCAAAACAATCATTATCATCATCGCTGTGTCTAAAAACAACACAGAAACAAAATGTGCTGAAGCGCCACACACAACTGGGTTTAACCAGTAATTGGACGTTTTTATTGATGTTCATGTAACTATTTATTCACACTTTTGGATTTCTTAGTCCAGAGATGGAGACACTATATAGCACATGTAAGTAAACAGGGCGTCGTCGTGAGAAGCCAAAGAACCATGACGACTGACAAGGTTCAATAACATTACTGGATTCTACATAAATCTGACCACACAGCTCGTCGTCTGTATGTGGAGTATTCAACTGTTGCCATGTCGCCCATAGGCGTAGATTTGCGTATGGACCGTATGGACATGGCCAAACCAATTTCAAACGATGGGTGAAATGTCCACGCCAATATTTAAGTTAATGTGAAAAAGTCACCTCAAAGGGTTAAATAGTTTCCCACTTCGGCAACGCCTCCCAAATACACGAACCGCTGAAAAGTCTCAAGGTCTTCAAAAGTTCCAAGTTTAAATGTCGATGACACACTTTTATTGTGAAACAGTGATATCAGGAAATGGGGTATTTTCAACGCTAGCAGCTCAACACATCTTCGACGTCTGAAATCCAAACGCAGGAGAGAAACCTTCAGACTGATCTGAAACGTCCTGAGAAGTGACTAAACCACTTTCTGTCCAGCAGAAACCTCTATGATTGTGAGAACTGTGTAAACCCAAATAAGTGAACTTTTTGTTTATCAGTGAGATGAAGCGACTATCAGTATTTTCTTTAGTAGTTGAAGTAAACTCCCAGACAAAATATTATATTATTTAAATACTTAAAATACTTTAAGCCCTGATTTCATGTCCCCACCAAAGTCAAAATCAAACCTACACCCTTGATGTCGCCTATAGACCGCTGCTCGTTGGCTACATCTATGAGGCTCATTTATTACATTCTTCTTTATTACAATCTCAAAAAACTCAACTTGAAGATGGTTGTAAGGTGGTGGTGGTGGGGGGGGGGGGGATTTATTTAGCTATGGTCGAACACAGTTCACAGACAGTAGCTCAAACATGCTCGACCAAGACTCTGCAATGATTGACAACATGCTTCATGACCAGACCCACCTTGTGCTGGACCAGGTCTCTGCAGTCACTGGTCAAAGTGTTGTTCTTCACAGTGTTCCTTATATCATAGACAGCCCTCAGATACTTGACTCTGTATAAGGCATGAAGAACTCATCTCATGACTCCAATGTCAAACATCTATGTTAAACCTCTCAGACAACAGACAGTTGGCACTGGATGAAATATAACAAATTATTCTCACATGGTTGACACGATTAAAAGATATATCCACAAATGTATCAAGATGAATCCGTCCATAGAAATACGTACTATCTCAATCGTCTTGGAAAGAGGCGACTTTTTGGTTTCATCATGTATTTATTCATCTTTTCGGCCTGAGACTTTCTGCAGCTGGTAAAACAGCGATGATGCTACTAAGGCTACATGCTAACATTATGTCACAGTCTGTTCTGACTCACACGTGCAGAGATGAACACTCTACTGTCAGACTGTTGCTTTCATATTAGCCGTGAGACAGAACATAATACCTACATGCCGGGCAGCAGTGTAACCAGTTTGCAACCGCCCAAAAACACCCCGGAGTCTGCTGGGGCCCTTGGCAAAAAATCAATTCGGGGCCCCTCTAACCAGCATTCATCGCCATGTCTGCCAAACCCCAACACTGACTCTTCTTCCTCTGCTTTCCCCCCCAGTTTCTTTTTTCTCTCCTCTTGATGGATAATTCTAATTCATTGCAAAATGTGCACATTTGGATCGACTGCTTTGCTTTACGTTTGTGAGTCCTCAGGGGCCCCCTGCTGGTCTGCCTGCCTGCCTCGCCTGTTGACAAACAGATCCTCGAGCCAGCTCTGCGTACGTCCTGTTTCACAAAGCTCTCCTCGATGTGTCGTCCAACATTCACTTCAGTCCGTCTCTTTTTCTCTTCTTAGCGTCATCATGGATCAAACAGTACAGAGACGGGCTGACTGATGCTTTGTTAGCTGAAGGTTGCTCTGTGAAGGAGTGCTGTAAAGCTGCATGGAGATGGCTGCGGTGGTGGCTCACTGTGATGGTTACATAGTGCAGTAAACGGGTGATAAAGCACTTTGAGGACCAAGGGACAAAAACCGTTCTCCTTGAAAATTAGAAATGACATTTTGTGGTTTTAAAAGCTCAGTTTGCCTCTTCTTCTGTTTCTATGTTGACTTAAAGAGCAACTAAACTATACATCAACTATTGTAGCTGCTGATGGAAGCAACATGTATTTGGTTCATAATTTTCATGGTTGGTGAAGATAAATAAATACAATGCATAAATAGAAGTTCATATTGTACACAAAATGTGATTAAAAAGGTTTGTTTTTGGGTTCATTTATGCAAGTTCATGTACTTTTATTTTGCTTACAAACCCATGTATATTGAGTGGGGAACATATTTTTTGTTCCGGTTGATTGCGTTGTTGGGGGGACAAATTAATATGTGGCGCATAAAGAAAGCAGCATGGGACGACAAGTGTTTGATGTGGAAGGAGTTAATGGAGTCTCGGATTGAAAGAAACTTTATTCCCTTGGAGTTTATGAGGCCAATGAGGTATGATTATTTCTGATATGTATGTGAAATCAATGTGTTTTCTTTTTGGATGTCAGACTAATTGTAAGTTCTGTTTGCTTATTTTATTAGTTCTGACGGCATTATTTGGCACTGTTTTGGCGTCGTTGGTAACGTGAAGAAGACGTGGCTAAATAAATGTCTGTGAGCAAAAACGAACGACTTGAGCCTTGATTAAGACCTCGGAGGGAGAAACAACTATTTTTACTTTTTATTGACTTGTGCTTTCTTTTGCTATCCTGGGTTGAGTAAAGGTTTTATTTAAAATATGGCGATGGGCTTCACAGCTCCTCTTCTGTGTGTTTTGTACAGGCCGCACTTCTTTCAGAAAGCTGTCTTTGTTTTATTGTAGCTGAAAGGCAGAAAATGGATGTTGATGAAATAACAGTCTTCTTCCGTTTTGTGATCAGCGGTAATCATCAATAAATCCTCTCACCAATAACTTGACAAAAACTACAAGTGCTTTACTTCTCTATTGTTCAGTATTTTTATCGACAACATGACGATTACCTCTTAATGATCACACTCCTGATACTTCATACCTGGGAACCCCACAGCTTTATTTGCACACAATGCTTTTATTGAGCTCAGAAAAGTGGAACAGCACACTTACTCTTCTTCTTCTTCTTCTTCTTCTGTCATTGAAAATAAATTCAGCTAATCAGTGTTTGACACAAAAGCAGAAATGAGAACAGGGAGGATTATTTGGTGTCACCGGCTGTTATGTCTCCTGCTGTACAAACATTACCTGACTGTGCTGACTGTTGTGTTCGCAGCACAGCAGCCGTGTCTTTATTTGAATAGACTGCAGGCGCCATCTGTAATCCAGCACATATTGTCTCTCCTCTGCAGATCAATGGGGCTCATAATAGGAGCTGGTCTTATAATTACACTGGAGATAGCGCGCTCCTAACAAGAAAGGAGGAATGCATTCCATAAGACATTGTGTTTGTATTGATGTATACAGTGAACGTCAGATCAAAGCGCTGGAGGAGGGAGGTGATGGGGGTTGCACTGATTTAGAAAGTCATGCAACTTCATCAGGATAACAATCAACCAGCAACGTTAAACCAGGTAGGAATAATGCAACATAACAGGGTTCAGTAAAGGGTTAATTTTTTTTTTACTAGCTTAGTTGCGACAAAACTGCAACAAAACTTTATATTGAAGGTCTCCTAACTGTAACCAACATTCATTTTAACCTGAACTAGTATCTTTGAATCTTTGAACAGCCAGTCATTTCTCTCACTGACAGCGTCAACCGTCAACACGTCGAATCTGCAGAAAAAAGGTGAAGGGGGTCGACAGGTTGCGACAGACCTCGACACACAGCACAAACTAGCTTATTGATCTTTGGTGTGTCTGATCACTGCAAAGTTTGCATATGAGATCTCTTATACCGTGGCGCAGTTTCCGCCCACTCTCACCAGATAATACTTTATTCCACTCTAACCAGGCGTAGCTGTAAGTGGTCGTGTTGTTTCATGACATGTCGAGGGACAGAGTCTTCCCACAATCAAAGCAAACGTCTCCTTTAAGCAGTCACAAACTGCACTGGAGCACAGAGACGCAGTTTGCTCCGCAGCGCAGTTTATTGCGCGTTTAACCCTTCGTGTGCGCTTTGAGAATTAGAATCTGTCTTTCTGTCTTATGTGCAGGTTTGGAAGGTGGAGCAATCCTTTTGTGAGTCAGGCACTGAGGGTATCTGCTTGATGTCTCAATAATTGTGGGTCTTGGGAATTAAGGACAGTACAAGCCTGCAGGGTGAGTGGTAGAGGAGGGAAAGTAGCGGGCAGATTGTGTCAATATGCTCCAAGTAAATTGTCAAGAGGCCATTTCCCTTCTGTCGAGTGCAAAGAACAAGAGATTCTTAAAAAGACTGTTAATGGAAAAAGACTTGTTTCTTTCGTGGTTATTTGTGCATGTAGCCTTTAAGATGCTTCAAACACAAAAAAATAAACACAACAGAATGTAAAAAATATTAAAGCAACAGTGAACAATGACATTAGGAACGTCATTTTTTCTGCTTAAATCTACAGAAACAAAGTCGAATCATGCAATGGTTTCTCACATTACCTCTCGTCCCAGAATGGAAAAGCAATAAAAACCCAGTTGAACAACACTTCTGAGTGCTTAGTGGGCCAGCTTTGACACAAAGACAGACAGTGATGTTCACAGTCTCTTAGGTTTCCAATTTCCACTCATGTAGCCTGAATTATTCCTGCCCTTCAAATGCCAAGCACCTTCCTGTGATGCGAGACTGCAGCCAAGGCTTCACTCACTCCCACTACCTGCAAATCACCATGCTGTCACACCTGAAACCATGGCAACGGGCATCGCAGTCTCCAAACGCACTCATGCACTTACACATGAGACTCATTAAGATGCATTCTGCTGCACCTTAACGCTCCTTTATTTTAGCATCGTTCAGTGTTGCAGCTATAAACAACACAGTGAGAGCGGACTGATTTATTAACCGTGAGTCTGACTGATGGTCGAGATGTCCTTTCTGTGATGACATCACAAGCCGGTACGTACTTCCTTACACTTGCAAATGTATCGGTGAGTCGCCATCTTAAATAAAGTAGACAAACGCGTGACCCACTGCAGCTGAAATACATCATTTTCTAAATACAAACAAAAAGATAGGGCTGCACGGTGCTGCAGCGGTTAGCACTGTTGCCTCACAGTGAGGAGGTTCCTGGTTTGAATCCCTGTCTGCCATGACCCTCTCTATGTGCAGTTTGCATGTTTTCCCCGTGGCTTCTCCCCGGGTGCTTCCTCCCACACATGCTGGTTAGTTTAGCTGGTGACTCTAAAAATTGCCCGCAGGTGTGAATAGTGTGAACGGTTATCTGTGTCTATATCTTGCTCCTGACTGTACAGTTGAGGCTGCACCCCACCTCTCGTCCAATGACAGCTGAGATTGCCTCCAGCTCCGCAAAACGGGAAAAGCAGTTCAGAAAATGGATGGATGGGCACCAATCCTCTAACCCTAACCCTAAGGGACGAGGAGGTCAGATATGTCGCTGGGGGCGAGGTCATATAATGCTTTGTTTCAGTTAACAGGATTTTGTAGTGGATTCAGAATTTTACTGTAAGCCAATGAAGTGACGCAACAACAGGGGAGATGTGAATTCATATTTTAAGATCTGACTGGGAGAGAATTGTTCTGATTTTTTTTGGGGGTGTTTTTTAATTGCAGGAAACAGGACTGTACGAGTTCAGTCATATTTACCTGTGTGAATCACGTCCAATCGATGAATTGTATCCAGTCCTGCGCTCTCTCATTGGTTGGAAGAAACGCCCAGAAACGTCCCAAGTCAACAAAAACAAATCAAAACACTAAAATGCAGTAAGAGAACAGAGTCTCTGCAGACACGAAGCACACGTGTACGGAGGCCCAGAAGGGACGATTGAACAGCTTTACATTTGTTAAAGTCTGCATTATTTTTCTTTCTTTTTTTTTTTTTTTTAAGAAAAAGCTCCTGACTCTATCTTTAATTACCAAAATGTAAAAATAATTTTTTAATAGAAGCATCCTGTGAAGTGAACACGAATACACAACACACTCCTTCACACACACAGGGCTTTACATACCTGACAGTTTGATTCTCACTTTGTCACAATGTGGTGAAAATGAGATGCTGATTCTTCCCATTAAGTGTTGATGCATTAGTTATTTTTTGATATGACTTTTTTTCCTGTGATACTGCACACACGGGCGTTCGAGGCTGAGCTTCAGTGTTTATGAATTAAACATCACAGGTAATATCATTAATATGCTCAGAGCGCATTTGCATTCCCATATTTCCCTTCCTCTGTTTAACTCCTTTTTGTTCTTCCTGACAACAGTCCCTCGCTGCGGCGCTGGAGAACGCCTGCACAGTACATTATACACATCCACCCGCTGCAGGCTCACCAGATTAATTTGGGTTCAATAATCATTCCAAACGCCACTAAACGACTCGCACAATGTGAGTGCAGGACGGTATTGACAAGGGGAATGTTTAATTATGATAAGCAAGGAAAATCAAATGTATCATTCTGGAATTTTAATTGATTAATTCAAATCATTTTCCCCCCCTTTTGCTGCTGCAGATATGGAGGATGGATACTGAAAGGAATATGAGGAGGATTATGAAATGAAGCTCTTGCATTTGAAATGAATGATGTATTAGTTTAGAGGAGATTGGAAAGACGCCTTTGTCTGCACAGAGCCACAGTTACCAGCAGTGATTATACAACCTCCTCCATTCAAAGTGCACCGTTTATCACTCACATGAAGACTTGATACAGTCGGTGTTTAAGGATATAGAGTTTCTAAAAGACTTAGGGATATTTTATTTGGCCGATATTTGAAAGCGACACCCGACGTAGGTCCTGCCAGACCTCCAGTATTTTGTTTGCGCAAAAAATTCAGAGTGAGCTGATGTGAGAACGCAGCAGGATATTTTCCAGAGAATTCACCTGCAGCCAATGAGAGGGGGAGTGACGTTTATATCCTGTGACTGCTGCACGGTGCATCCGTGCACGTTATTAAACTGCTGCATTAAGTTGTCTGTTTGTCAGTATCTTCCTCTCCACTCTTGAGTTCATATTATGATTCTGTTGAACGACAACTAGCATTGATATTAAGACAGAAACATTGATTCTCGCCCCTGATGACTCAATTCCAGGGATTAAGCAGTTCTTGGGGGACCTAAGCCAGTCCGTGAAGCCTAGTCTTAGAAACCTGGGAGTTATTTTCGACAAAGACATGTCTTTAGTCCAGCACTGTAAACAGCTGTCAAGGAACTGCTTCTTTCAACTGAGGAAGATCTCCAAACTCAGAAACATGGTTTCGCAGAATGATTTGGAGCTCATTATCCATGCCTTTGTGTCTTCACGTTTAGACTATTGCAATAGTTTGTTTTCTTGTCTTAACAAGAAAGAGCTCTCTAGACTGCAATTAGTTCAAAATTCGGCAGCAAGAATTCTGACCCGCACAAATAGGAGGACCCACATATCCCCTGTTCTGAAAGACCTTCACTGGCTGCCAGTGTCCTTTAGGTTCAGGTTTAAAATCCTGGTTCTGGCCTTCAGAGCCCTACATGGTCAGGCTCCCTCTTACCTTAGTGAGCTGATCCAGCCTTAGGCCCCTATGCGAGCGCTGAGGTCTATGGATCAGAACCTGATGAAGGTCCCTCGAGCTCATTATCACACTAGAGGTGACCGGTCGTTCCAGGTCGTTGCTCCGAGCCTCTGGAATGAACTTCCATCATCCTTGCGCTCAATTGATTCAGTTGACACTTTCAAGAGTCAACTGAAGACGTTTTTATTTGTCCAGGCTTTTAATTAGTCTCTTTTAGGGCTGCTATGATTTTTGTACTGTCTGTATATTGCTTGTGATGTTTTTAAACCCTGTTTGTGAAGCACTTTGTGGCCCCTGCCTGCGAAAAGTGCTATATAAATAAATTTTACTTATTTACTTACTTACAAATATTATCATTCTAACATGCATCGTGTAGCAGACACTGTTGATTTCTCCACTACTTCTTCATCGTTTTTACATCTTGCACCCCCTCCCGTCTGACAGGGACACTCTGCAGCGGTGAGGTGCATAATATGAAGAGAAAGGTCAGGAGCATTTTCAGAGAATTCCTCTGGAAATTATCTCGATCTTTCCAAGAGTGTATATGTAAAAACGTCTCATGTGATTCATGAGGTTTAGTGTGCGCATACTGCAACGTCCAAAATAAATTAAAGGAGAAACTCAGACAAACATTGTATAGAACTGTCTAGAGTGGATGCTCACACAGGTCAGCATGTGGTGGACACTGTAGCTTCAGTGTTTAGCCAGCTCTGCATGGGTCTGTAAAGCTTTCTGCGTTCTAACCTCTCTCCATGTTTCAAAAGCATCTCCAACATTGATCCTAGTCTGAGCAGCTTTCTGCTGCTGGAGCTTATTAGAAACATGCAGAGGCTTTTTAGCTCGGGTACAATCACTTCTATCTGAAGCAGTTCCACTGCCCGCTTCCATCGCTGCAACACCTGTTCACCTGATAACTGCTCTCATATCTGGCAAACCCAGGGGCGTCCAAAACGGCCTTCAAAGCGCGTACTTCCCAGACTATCATCGTTTACATTATTTTCAGTAAGTTTATCAAATAATCATGTGAAAAGTCTAACTTGTGATTGATTGGTAATCAGAGCAATAAGGATATTCATCATTAATAGAGGGGTGAGCCTTTCTATATTCTCTACCCGACAAAGATTTAATGATAAACCTTATAAATCTGCCTGGTAAAAAAAAGGTCTTTCAAACGACTGGAGCTGTCAGCTGTGGTTAAAATGAAGGAGCCTGTGATTTTCTAAAACAGAGCTTGATTGCCCGCTGAAGCTTGTTGGTTAGTTTTGTAAATATGGGAAAGAAGACGAAGCCTGAACTTTTCTTTAAGCTTTCATTTTTCATTCTTCACACATCTACTCTGTAACTTTTAATGTGGACGGCTGACTGTGACATCGTGCTGTCACGGACAGAACGTCTGAAGCCTCTTAGTCGCAGCATTTGCCCCCAAATCTTCAAGCGTCATCATCCAGAACATCTGAAAAGTCAGACAACACTTCAGCCAGCTTGTTTTTCTTTTTTAAACTTTTGGAAAAACAGAAACACAAAGATGACAAACCTCCATCCAAACCGCCAATGTAATGTCGGGGCGGCAGTAGCTCAGTCTGTAGGGACTTGGGTTGGGAACTGGAGGGTCGCCGGTTCAAGTCCCGGCACGGACCAAGTCCGGAAACTGGTCTGGTAACTGGAGAGGTACCAGTCCATTTCCTGAGCACTGCTGAGGTGCCCCTGAGCAAGGCACCGAACCCCAAAACTGCTCTGGAGCGCTCGCTGTGGGCAGCCCCCTCACTCTGAGACCTCTCCATTAATGCATGTCACTAGAACCCTGTTTGTGCATGAGTGTGTATCTCGGCCTATGTGTGTGTTAGACAGAGTGTAAAAACTGAATTTCCCCTCGTGGGATTAATAAAGTGTAAATTATTATTATTATAAACCTTCCACACTGAGACAAGGCCCATGGCACACACATCTATTCAGCCTCTAGTGGACACTTGAGGAACTGTAGCTTTGGCCACATTCACTCTTGGCTGCATGTTATCAGGCTTCAAAGTTGTTGGATGACTGAGATTGTGTTAGCAGGTGATTTGTACAGGACCTCTTGGACCTGGGTAATAAGTATTGCTTAGGCTGTGGGTGTGACTGGGTGCTAGAGCTGGTCCTCTGCCAATCAGAAGCATCCTGCACACGCTCCAGAGTTCCCACGCCAGGCCCTGACCTGCACAACAAACAGCATACAGAATACGCCATGTTGTTATCTACCTTCAGACATCACCATAGAGGGCAGAGTGATAGCGTGCGTTTAGTTCATACAAAAAGTAAAGCGTAGAGTACATACAAAATGTACAGGGGTTTAAAATCCCAATAATCCCTATTCCATGTTAACCGTTAAATTCCCATTTTTACAGCAGTGATAAACAAAACTAGCTTGTTTCTTTATTTGCATTACGCATACTAAAGTGTGTGGTGGTGTTAGCTAACAGGCAGCTAACAGTAGCTCTATTACCAGGATGCTAATCAGTGCTCTTCAACTCCACCTCTTTGCCTGTTCTGACATTAATTTAAAGTTTGATCAAGATGCCGTTTCCAATATGGTGACTGCTGTCGTTGGGCTTCAAAACGCCTCATCAGAAACCAGAGGCTGACATCACTGAGGCTACGTCGATGTGTTATACAGTCCTTGTTTTTCCCTTTTCGACTATATATGGCAGAATCACAAAATGTGAGAAACTCAGCAATGTGTGCACTGTTTGTTTCCAGCGTTTGAAAAAAAAAACAGCCTTCTCTATTTTCCAGCAGAGTGCCGAGAAACATTCAGGCAATCAGCCGCACTCAGGAAGCAGACGGACTCCATAGCAACAGCAGAAGAGTTTGAGAAGTTGTAAGCTGGGAGCAGGAGCAACGGCGGCAGCAGTGCTTGTGTTGAGTCGTTGGACTGGAACAGATATACGTTAATTGGAAGTAAATCTGACAGCTCTGGGGGAGAAATGAGGTTCGGGAAAGAGGGGGGGGCAGCACCATCAGCAGACACCTAGACCCAGGAATGCATTAAGCAGTAAGCTTCCAGATCTGAAGAGGGTACAAACATTGTGTCCTCATTATGTATTGGTTGTTTGTATTATAGCCGGTATTTCTCCCCACTTTGTTCACCCCATCTGAGGAGGAAGAGGGGGGTCTGCAGTCAGGATTATTTGTAGGGAGGTTTTGTTTTCTAAAAGAATGTGATGAATCCACTGTGTTTGAACTAAGTTTGAACTTCACAGACAGCTGGTTATTCTAATCAGGAACAAATGGAATAAAAGTGTGATGCTTTCAGACAGCAGAGAGACACTAACTGGGAGTGTGCTGCTGTTGATGGTGTTGATGGGCGGGGGGTGGAAGGCAGCGGCAGAGCAGAATGAAACTCATTCTTCATAGTTTTCAGGTCGGACTGACTGTTTTTGAAGCCGACAGCCTCCCTGCACTCTGACAGCGCTCGGCAGGAAGTCAGGGGGAAAAATATGGGATATAAAAAAGAGGAGTAGGGTCTGCACTGACGCCTGCTGCTGGCACAGCTGAGATAAAATCACAGAGATAATAGAGGTTTGTGTTTCTTATATAAGAAGGTGGATTATTTATGAAAACATGCTTCTTCTGAGTAAACACTCAGCTGTGGATACTGTATAATCCAATAGCCAAACAGGATGTAGAAACCTGTAACAGAAATATCCTTTAATTGTTACCATGATTTGGATCTTTTTCCAGCAATGGCTTAAAACCGAAAACGTCTATAAAACACTCTGATCAGATTAAGTGTAATTCCCTGTAAACGATGGTTGCAGGCCTGTATGACACGTGGGTGTATCAGCTTGGTTTCAAAAAAAGCCGCCAAATGAGCATTGTTTTCAACTCAATCAGTCTGTGTATAAATATGGACACATCCTCTTTGAGGTCACTAAAAGATGCAATCTGAAGCAGAACTTCGAAGCCCGTTGGTGGAAGTCACCATATTGAAAATGTCCTCTTATTGTTCCTTTTTTGATGCATTTCTTTCACTAGCTCTTTAATTATTGTTTTTGATGCAACTTTTTTTTCTATCTATTTTAATTATTTTTGCTCTGTGCGATTTTTTTTCCACTATCCTGCTTTGCTGCGCTTGCGAGACGAATAAAGGATTATCTTATCTTATTTTTTCCTAAAAACATTGGTCCTGTCATTATAGTTGGTTTTTATTGAGTTTTTTTTTTTTTACTGTTCATTTCTCTAAAAGTTTTTCTAAATGTTGGTTTTTAATTAGGCAATTTGTTATAAGAAGTGATGTAACAACATGATTGACAGCTCTGGTGCAGACTGTGGCTCCAGTCTGCATCAGATTATCAGATAAAGGAGGAGCGGTGAGAGCTAACGTAACATGAGTAATTATACTTTCCATAACACTGTGTGTCTCCTTCAGACTGACACACACATCTGTACTGATGTGGACTTTACCCACCTGAAGCATCTTTGAGAATTTATTGGAGAAAACAAAATGTGTGTGTTGTTGTTAGCTGTAAGTGCGGGCTGTCAATATTGACTCATCATGCCCATCATAGGGGGGATTTTGTCTGAACATTCGTACAACAGGAGTTGGAGATACGTTTTTGATCCTCATATAAAGTCAATGAATGCAAATACTTTGACTGTAAATAAATCTATGATAAAATTATCCTACTTCTCAGTGGATTCATTCCCTCAGTTCCCTAGCAAGTTCATGCTCATGAGTGCAGTAGTTTCAAGTCCTCTTGATGTCCATTTAGCAGATGATGACATGCTTTTAACAAATATTTAATTTATTTATTTATTTGAATTAGGACAATGCACATTCATCAACATGTCAGCATAAAGCAGCAATGTAAAAATGCCGGAGTTAGCACATTAGCTAATTTTCATCCGTTGTCTTAAGGCAGGTATATATGGTCACTCCAGGGTGGAATAAAAACCAGGAGGCGATGGCTGAAATATCAAACTGGAGGCTTTAAAACAGAAACACATTTTTAACATCAGAATATAAACAACATGCACCATCATTTACGGCCTATGGAAGAGACACTATTTGTGAATCTCGGACTAAAAGTCATACTATCGGTCTCTGGTCAATCAGATTACTTTATTATAATTGAACCCTCTGTTCAGAATCTGTGGACTCAAATTAATGCAGTGAAGCTCCTGCACAGGGAGCTCGTCAGAGCTGCTGGGGGTTCGGTAGTCAGGGACGTGACGTGGCACCCAAGTCCTCACTGACTGACACATGCTGATAGATACCGTCCATTTGTTCTGCCTATCTGAGGCCGGGTTCCGGATGCAGTAAATCAACCTAGACTTCCCTCTACCCGGGACTTTACCCAGCTCCTCCTGGAGGATTACAAGGCGTTCCCAGGCTAGACGGGATGTAGATTCCCCTTCAGTGGACTCTGGGTCTACCCCGAGGTCCGCTCACAGTTTGGTGTGCTCAGAAAACCTCTAAAGGGGGGCATCCAGGACGCATCAGAAGTCCAAACCACCTGAACTGGATCAGAATATCAAATAACACAATATTGACAATCATCTCAGCTTGCACTAAATATTTGATGATATGTTTATCTTGTCGCGATAGCAGGATTGTCTCTGTTACATTTGTACCAGCAGGAAGTGGGTCCATAGTGCAGACGAGAGTCTTCCTGAACACTTTGATTAACTGCAGAATAAGTCTATCATATAAACCTGAGTGTGGCAGTCAGAGCGAGCTGGGAAATATGTTTGTTTTCCTCTGTCATCACCACTCAGTCTCACCCCCGGCTCATCGCCTCCCCCGTTATCTCACCTCCTGATAAACTGTGCCAAGATGTAAACGGGTGTCACAGGAAATGTGTTCCCGCGCAGGTACTTCCCTCGTTCAGTTCATGGGAATATTTTGATAGCAGATATGTGGCGCAGCAGTTTGCCCACAGTGTTTGTGTTTGTTTAGCTGCCATGTGGTTACACACAGACAAACGCTCCGCACATCCAGACACGACTTGGCAGCGTTGGAGTTTCATCCTAAAGCAGGAAAAATTAGCTCTGCGCCCTGTGTCATGATGCATCTGCCAATTTATTCTCATGAAAAAGTTAGTTTGACCTATTTGAAATAGTTACAGCAACACTTTGTGGCTTTGAATAAAATCCTCCACAAACCTGAAACTGATGGAAGCAACATGGAGACTTTGAATGTTGAAAAAAAAAAAATCATTTCTGTTGGGCTGTTTGGCTTTGAGACAACTGAAAGGACACGAATAATCCTGAACTGCTCATGGAAACTCTACGAAACGAAAGCTCCCTCTGCTTGTACACAGATGCACTCAATGTCTTATGACAGTTGCACTCAGAGACCTTCGGAGGGCGCCAAATCCCCCAAACCAAATTCTGCATCTGCAGGCTTGTAGTCACTTTCTGTTCGAGATGTTTCTCATGTTAACAAACTGTTTGACGGTCGATACTCATACTGAAACATTGACAATAAAAGTGTGTTTGCAGGAGGAGTTTACCTGTCTGTTCCTGACGGACACGTTACCCTCCTCTGCACCTGTTGTGTTGTGAGTAATTCTTTACTGGAAGACTCAAGGTCCATTTGAAAGACACACAGCACCACACAGGTTAAAAACTTGGTAGAAGACAATTGTACCAATGCTTCCACAAATGTGACTGGTATCGTCCAGTGCTGAGACGAGGATTTGTTAACAACATTATGACAACATTTTGAGAATCATTCAGGCGGCAGATAAATTGACTTCTACATTACAAAACATTTCACTGGCACTGTCCCATCTGGGTTTTTTAAGCAATATACGCATGCAGTCATTATAGGCAACCTGGAGCTTCTGGATGCTCGCCTTCTTAAACCTGACCCATGAGGGGGCAGTATAGAGAGGGGTACAGTAAGCTCTAAAGAGGTTCACTTTAACCATATCTGAAAACTATGAAATTATTGAAATCGATGTGCATAACTTTTCTTTCTAAAACTTGTCTCTTAAGTGGCTACAGGAAATACAAGACACATCTTGAGCCGGGTTCTCCTCCACTGATGTGCCTAAAGGCAAAGTCCCAATAGGAGTCGCAATTTATTATGGTTCTAAAGATCTTACCAGATTTTCCTGGAGATGGAGGTGTGAGCGTCAGGACCACCCTGAATTTAAATCATACTGACCTCCTGCTGCTGTGTGGGGCGGGACCCGGAGGACAGCCGAGCACTCTGTGGACTGTCATGTAAATAAAACAATAGCTAGTTGTGAAGCGAGCTGACTGAAGAAAGAAGCACAACGAACCAAAGCAAATCAGTCAATTCACTTTGTGAATCCTGCCCAATGAAAACACAACACATTCAATATTAAAAAAAAAAAAATGGCAGCAGAGTGGTAAACATGTTTTTATACAGTTTTAAGCCTCTGTTCCATCCTTGATGACAAAACCAATATGACGCTCCTAAAAAAACACTTCAGTGTGTGTGTAATCCAAAAGGTTAAATGACCACAGCTGCTTCGGAGAGGACATTTTTCAGAGTCTTCCTACTGCATAGAGAGAGGAGGCAAATGGTTTATGTGTGTGTGCGTGTCGGGGAGAGCTAGAAAGTAGAACTGTGTGTGTTTGTGAGAGTGTGTGCGTGCATGTGTGTGTGGTGAGAGGAGGCCTTTCAGTGTAACAGATAAAAAGAGAAAAGATTTGTTTGGGACTGAAAGGTCAATCTCTCCGCCTCCATCGGCAGGAGTGTCTCTTTGGAGGAGAAAGGCAAAGGTTGTTAATCAATAGTGCCTCCGATTGGTCCCAAAAGTCTGCTGTGAGCCCTGCATACATCTGCCATTTTGATTACCCCAATGATTAATTAAAACTTATGTACCCTGCAATCAAACTGAGCTTAATCAATACAGAGTGCTCCGGCTGAGCAGAACTCATCCCTCATGTTTTCACTAACAAATATCACATCAAACTTTGTGCTGCTCCCCCACCTGCACTGCCACAGGTAAACACACAGCTGCAGGGGGGTTTGAGGGCTCTGCTGGTTCACACTGAATCTGCTGCCGGCTACAATTTATTCCCACTAACAAGTTAAGAGTATTAAGTCCTGACACCATCAGTGCCATGCAGAAGCAGGTTGAGGGGCTTAAGGTCACCCTAGTGCAAAGCTGCGCCTGCACGGTGTCATGTGACGTGTCGTCATGTGCAGCGTGGATGCATTGGGATCTCAAAAAGACAGAAGACACAACAAAACTAAAAAGGTCTAAAGCGGGTGGCAACGTCTGGTCTTAAAAACTGAAGCCAATGCAGAAGTCTAAAATCCTGCAGTACCTCGAGTGTCCACTTGAGGCTTGCTGCCAAAGCAGCGTAAGGCATGCATCGATCAATTCTGTGATATTTAAGGTCTTAGTCTTGACTCAGTCTCGATTCCTAAAAGTCCTGGTCTCGTCTCCATCTCGTCCTACCTCTGTCCTGGTCTTGTCTCTGAGCACTCTGGTCTTCGTTGTGACCTCCATGGCTGAGCTTCCTGTTTCAGTCCTCTCAAGCTGTATTTTTTTAAATGACTAACCTGTGATGGAGGCAGAGCTCTCTATGGATCTTATTTTGAAAATGTGAAAGGAAGGGACAGCATGTGCATTCAGTGCACACACACACACACACACACACACACACACACACACACACACACACACACACACACACACACATTCAAAGAGCACACTTTCCTGATTTCTTTGCACAGCACAAGAGAGCATTTAATTATGCTGTGAGCGGTAAAGAATCACTATCTGATGATCTTCTGGTCACAGTTTGCCGGAGATTATGCACGATCATTCGGAGGATTACTGGATTAATGGTTCAGGGGGGGAAATAAATCTGTGAATTCAACATGTCAGGAAAACATATATGAGGAAGATAATTCCACCAAGAGGCCACAAAAAAAGAATATCCGAGTCTTAAAATTCATTTCATAAGCCACCTCTTGTTTCTGTGTGCGGTGAGTCCCAGACACCCTCACAGCTCCGTCTCTACCCGGCTGCTGGTATTCAAGGAGTGGCCCACCTGTCAGACCGGCCAAGGTTGGGTGACTGCTGCTTAGCAACGGCAGAGGAGGAAATATCCCCCCCCCCCCCACACACACACACACACAACCTTTATCTCAGGAGGATTACGATTATATGAAGGTTTGATTCAGGTTGATATTCGGCATGTTGACCCAGCAGGTCAAAGGTCACGGGTTTGTGATCCATGCACTTTGTGATCGAGTGCAACCAAAACATACAAAATTCACCTCTTCATTCAACATGTCTCGTCTTCATGCAAAGAAATGATCAGTCAAGGGGCAAAATAAAATCATTGAGAACACAGCTGGGTTACATACTTGATTCTGATTGGCTCATAATGCATTCCAGCGTCTGCTATCTCTCGGTAGATTCAAAGGAACAAACTTAGACAGCAGGCGGTTATTTGGGATGTGGCTCTCATCACAGACTCTGGAGGACTAACAGGAATCACGTCAATCTGCAGAGAGCGGCTAAGTCGACGTCCGTCGGGTCTGAAGCCAGAACGGTCTCATAATGAATAAATGCACAAAAAAAGGACTCACAAATGTATTTGGGAGTTGAGTATAAATTTGACTCGATACACAAATGCATTTTCAATGCACACACAAATGTGTTTCAATTCATATATAAATACAAAAACAAAAAAAAATACATGTAAAAATAAGATTTGTAAAGACATTTGTGATGATTCACAAATGTGCAAATCAAAAATACGTTTTTGGAAGTTGTTGCATTTTATATATGAATCGTCAAACGCGCATTTGTTATTATTAAAGTGCATTTAATTTGTAAACTTCCCTGCATGTGTGTGTGTGGAGTTTTGAGACTCACCTAGCGTCAGTCCGATCCACAAATGCATCCACAGCCAATCAGATGTCTCACTCCTTTACAGCCAATCATGAGTGCCTCCCCGCGAGGGTTGTTTTTAACTGACGTCATTACAGTGCACAACCCTGATTTTCACCAACACTTAAATAAATGACCTTGGCTGTTTCCTTGCTTGAGTCAAATTTGGGGTCAAATACAGGTCAGACCATGTGATCGTTTTGATGGTCACAGAGTCGGATTATGTGTCATCAGAGCCATGTATTCGTGCCCTGACTCGACCCGATAGATGACATGCCAGATCAATCCCAACTGATGATGTTGATGATGTTGTAGGGAAGAGGGGCGGGGCTAGACCGCACCCAGAAAGAAGACTTCAATCAAACAAAAACAGCTGTTTTTAACTTTTGTGCATGCAGAGCGGAACAGCAGGACGGAATGGATCGGAGAAGGCGGAGAGAAAATCAAACTCGCTAACCTTTCTGTCAGGAGGTCGTGAGGCGTCTCAGATGGGGCAGGATCGTGTTTAAAGCTTCAACACTCCCCCTGATGTAACGTCTCCTCTGTAACGTACAATGTAAAGCTCCACACTCTCGTTTCCATCACTGTTGACTGAAAGCCACACGCCCCCGAAGCTCTTCACACTCAGGACTACAGTTTCAGTCATTATCCCTGAAAGGCGTTTTTTTAAGTAATTAAATTCAATTACTGTAAAAAAAAAAAAAGAAGAAGAAGAAGAAAGAGAGTAAAGAGGATTTACAATATGTGAGTCTTTCTCTCACCATGACTGCAGGGCTGCTAAGTTTCTGTGTAGGAGTACTAGAAGATAAAAAAAAAAAATCTGTTTAGGATAATTTCTCTTTCCGCTCAAGTTTCCATTCTTATTGATGACCTTCTCGCAGACAGACACACACTCGCCCACGCGCTCAGTCAGAGCATTATAAATAAAGCCTAATGACAGTAAACACATAAGCAGCAGCCTCCCTCCCTCCCTCCCTCCCTCGCTCGCTCATGTTTGTGTTGAGGTATCAGACGCCATCCATCAAAGGGCGATCTGTGTTCCTATCAATAAAAACACTCATGCATTTTTCAACATTCAAATAGCTTCCAGCTCTGGGGACGGATGCTGCATTCCTGTCCGTCTCCCGGCTCCGCCACAACAACAGGACAATTCATAAATATTAGAGCGGAGCACTCCCAGCGTCCTCTTGATTTACTGTAGAGCTCTACACTTACATCCTGTCTCTCACTGTGGCTTCGCTGGTTTTTAAAAACTCCTCCCAGAGGATCCGACCACAGATAGACTCACCTTTAGTCCACCAGCAGGGAACCTGTCCATGAAGAAGCCCCTGGCACACAAGAAAATGGAGATGGATGCATAACTGTGGAAGTGTCGGATAATGAATCTGTACGGTTTGAGGAATCCGACATGATGAAAAACATACTTTAGGGGAAGGTGAGGAACGTCAGACCGGAGTCTGTGAGCATTAAAAAATTAGAATTAATCAGAAAAGATGTTTCATAAAATCTAAAATTCCATATTTATATGTATTAATTAATTTTAAATGTTTGGTTAAAGTACACTCAGTATGATTATTGTAATGTAGCACGATGTCTTCCACTACATTAAAGTCACTATACAGTGACTGAGGTGAGTCGAACCAAACATGTGCAGACAGTCAGGAAACACACACACACACACACACACACACACCCGAGCAGGCGAGTCCAACGTGCGACCCGGGGGCCATTTGCGGCCCTTGAGGCGATTTTTTCGCGGCCCTCGACTTCAATCGAAGAATCAAAAGATTTTGGCCCGAGGCCTCGTTCAGATGGCAGATCTTTGTTTTTTTTTTCACGTTAGCGAGGCCTGAAAGATATTCATGAAATAGAAAATGTTCAGTACAAACAGCTTTGACTATTTTCCAAATTTTTTTCTTCACTATGAAAATGAACCTTTGCATCATTTTTGCAAACAAGCCGACTGTTGTCTAACCATTTAATAACCTGAGCTAGAATACAGAAAGCTTTTACAGAAGAATTGACCACATTACAGGTTGTTGTTACAGGTTATTAAAGGGATTCTTTACTGAATCTTTTGATTTTGATCCACAAAGCCTTACGATAGTTTCCCATTGTAATCATTAATCGGGTATTTTCTTTATTTATGAAGAGGCCAATATACGAAAGGTTCTTTAAAACATCATTTAAAATATTTTAAAAAAACAACCTGTGACGAGAAACAACGCTCTTTTCTTTCTGAATGATCGGATCAGTTCTGATTGACATGTTTACACACACACACCATTTTCATCTCCATGCAGACGCAGTCAGCTGAGGCAACACACTTGATTCAATCTGTTGAACTCATCAGCCATTTAAAATACGTCTGTTAAAAGGGCAAACAGACTCCTTCTTAAAAACGCCACTTTCACAAAGCCGGGCAGGGACGTAACAGCAACGTCCATGTTTGCACGAATGTTCGTTTCTGTCGATGGAGTCTGGTGCATTTGAAGACAAACAAAGTGTCGTCGCTGTGTTTCTATGAGCGCTGTCATTGAGTGGATGCATTAGATGTTGATCCTCCGAAGGGCCGCTAACAGGACGTCAGACTTCCTGCGTGGTCGGCGTGCTGCACATCCTCATAAAACACTGTTTTTAAAGGCAGGTTAGAGTAACACGAGCGACTCGACGCAGCCTTGATTTTAATTGAACAAACGTTCAATTTGTGTCGACTTGTAAAACGTTGCAGAACGAGAGCTCTCGAGAGTTTGAAGCACGTCGATGATAGATCACGCTGCAGACGCTCTCTGGCTGTTTCGCGACTGTGTTTTAAAATGATTCATCTCTGCATCTCTCAAGGCTGAGTCGATTTTTTTTTTCTTTTTTTTTCTCTTTGTTTGTGTGAATTTAATCATTACACAGACACAATTCTTGTCTCAGCGTGACACCTCACTTCAATCCCCGGGTCTGAATGTGCAGATGGGGCCAACATTGTTATGGATCTGCTGTGTTATTTTCAGAGTGATTATGATGAACGGATGCTTCTCTCGCCCGTCTATTTGCAGCCTATTCATCACAGGGCCAATAGAATATAAAAGATCACAACAGAGGCTTTTAAAGAGGCGCACACAACTCGTGCATTTAGCCTCGAGGGGCTGCTGACAACACACACACACACACACACACACACACTATATCTAATAAGACATCTCACAGTGTCACACACTATGTCTTCTAGCATGCAGCTCTGTCCTCTTCGTTTTGCTGATGATGACTTCTGGCAAACTGAGTAAATTCCTGTCACACTCGTTGAGGACGGAGCAGACACACATTGTTCTGCCGCTGCTGCTGCGGATGGTGACGGATGTGCTGGAAAAATGCTGAGTGGCCAGACACACACACACACACAAACACAATCCACCGGAGGGGAAGTGAACACGTGCAGTAAAGTTTACATGCAGGGTTAGAGCTGGCCTAAAAGCAGGATTAATGATGATGATGATTTAGGGACAGCTGATTGGACGCACTGACCCGCTCTGGTTTGTAAAGTGCTGCCCTAAGAATGAAAAAGAGTACCATGTTGTTGATCATCTACACTGACTTCCTGTCATAAAGGCCCACACACACACACACACACACACACACACACACACACACACACACACACACACACACACACACACACACACACGCACGCACGCTGGGGAACCCGAGAACGGTGAGGTGTTGATGAAGAGCTTTATTGGTCAGGTATGTTTAACACTCTCTGCACAATGTAAATATGAAATATTAACTAAAATATGAACAAGAAATTAAAGACTAATATGTACAAGACTAGATAAGATAATAGTGCAGCGGTGAAAGGATGATGATGACCTGAGGGGAGAGATAGAGGACGGAGTAAGAAATCTCTTTCTGAGGAGTTTCTATAAATCTATCATGCTATGATTGACAGCTCTGCTTGTAGACGAGTGCAGCAGAAACGGAACAAACTCTGATGTCTCAAACTCCTAAATCAGGGAGTCTAAGAAGCTCACAAGCAGGATGTGGAGAGGAGGAGGCGACATCAGGAGAAGCTGGGAGGTGCAGAGGGAGTCTGTCCTGCTGGACCGAAGCAGCCTGACGTCGATACAGCGTCTCCTTCAGACGGTCGCTCCTCGGCTCGCTCGGGTTATAAATGTAGAAAATGTCAGCGGCCGTCATGCCGATACTCGGGAACGCTCTGAAGCTGAGTCAAACACGCTCTCTTCACAGCTTGATGGGTTTAAGGAAGGTAAAATATGAAAGGCACAGCGTTTGATTTTATCTGATGTGTTTTTAAATCAGCCTCAATATTCAACGTTTCGAATGCCGGGAGAATATTTCCCTCATAGTTCAATAATAATAATAATAATAATAATAAATAAAATAAAAATCTCAGTGTGAATGACGTGAACTAACTTTTAATCAAGCGTTAGAAATGCTAAGTCTTCTCTTCCAAATGATTCATGTCAGTTTACACTTTCATGATGAGGAATACTGCAGACAGACTGTTTTATACTCTCTGAAACACATGAAGGAGAAGCTTCCATTTGGTGTGTGTTCATAATCACTGTCAGACGGCTGTGACCAGATGGCAGAGATGCTACTTTGGACAAACTCCAGAGCCACTTCTGTTCTCGGAGGAGGGTTTTTTTTTTTTTTTTCTCTCTGTGAAATCTAACCTTGAATCTGCCAAAGAGTTCTCCCCGTCTCCTCGTGTGCCCGCTAAAAGTTGCTGCAGGCTTTTGTTGTTGTGCTTTCAGGTTCAGATTCTCTCAAGTGAAAGTCATTCACCTTCAGTTGATCGGCTTGAATGCATGCCGTCCTCTCACCGCGGGGGGGTCCGTAGAGCACGCCGTCACGCCACATGTGAGGCAGAGAAGGCTCTTCACGAAGGCGTGAGGAGGAAGACACTCAGCTCCAAACACTTTCCTCCAAAACTTCTGTCCGTTTATCATCTCATCAGCCGGTTTTTACACTCGGATCAGAATCTCATCTGTGTGGAAACGGTGCTAAAAGAATCCTGGAATCAAAAAGGCTTTTCTCACAGGCGGGTAAAGTCAAGGTTGTTTGGGATGACTTATTATTGTGATGACGGCGTCAGCGTCCGGGTTTCATGCCTGTCCTACACAGTCCTTGATTAAAGGTGCCGAGAAGGAAGCAGTAATATGCGAGCTGTGCTCGAGCATTAACCTCGGTGAATCAGAGCGGCGACAGAGACAGAAGGCTTATTGTCACAGGCCGCCATGTTTAGCATTCAAACGGCTTCCTCAGACAAATGTTCAGCCTCGGACGCTCCAAATGATTTGGCTCCTGTAAGTTTGTTTTTGGTTTGCAGAAATGAAGAAATGTGATATATTACACAGATTTGTTGACTTCTCTTTTGTGCACGCGGACCTCAGTGAAAACATTTAGGCTTTGTTCAGACTGCCTGGTTTTCTGTCTCTGCACACAAAAAGCCCTTAAAAAATACATTTAAAAAAAATGCATGCATGCTCTTCAAATGTAAACAAATCTCACTCCCCACAAACTGTACAGTGCACATTTTAAAGGTGAACAAATGATAAAGCTCATGTGTGAAATCTAGTCCTCAGAGTCCACTCTGCATCTGCTCAGGAGCTGCTCAATCTTCTGCATGCCGGAGCTGGGATCAAAGTTGATGATGTCGGGAGAACTGGACGGTTAGGAGGTCGTAGTCGGCTGTTGATGCTGAGATAGTGAGCAGGGCGTCGAAAAGATGGAGGACGTCGGGAGGCTCATTCTGTTCACAGCAGGCCAGGTCTTCTCAAAGGTCTGCCCTGTGTGCTGGTGCAGTCCAGACTTGATCAGGGATCAGATTCACATCCACTCCAGCAGACAGCAGAAGAGGCTGGAAGTGACGGATGAGCTCATCCACCTCAACATCACCGAAAAGCAGCGAAGCAGAAGAAAAATCACACAGTGCAGAATTAAATTAGATATAATTTCATTTTTGCTCTGTGTGATTTTTCTTCTGCTATCCTTTAAAGGATGTGTTGAAAAAGAGGAGACAGTATGAAGTCTTCTTAACACATGCGTGCAAAGGTTTTTTTTAAGTCTAATTGCTAATGCTAACTGCACAGGTTTAACATATAATTATGTTTATTCTTAGTCACATAGGGGCTGCTATATCTTGTTTGGGGGATTTTGTATACAGAGGGGAGGGGGGACAGCGGGTGTGTATTGTAACTAATGTCTTGTGTCCTGCCTGTCTGTATACTGCTACTGGATGCCTTGAATTTCCCTCGGGATCAATAAAGTATCTATCTATCTATCTATCTATCTGTTTGTCAACCTGCACTCACATCCACAGCTGGCCAGCACTGGAGACTGGTCAGCCGCATGGACCTCAGGACACCACAGCTCACATCTCCAGACCTGGCAGCGATGCACTGGCACTGAGAGCCAATGAGCTGCTCCGGTGCTTTGTTGATCTGATCAGCATGAGGACGTTTCAGTTGGCTTTACTTACTCACACATCCACGTGTAGTCTGTGACGGGTCTGGTTTCCTTTCTTATTGCACGGGATTCATGATCTTTTACCGCTTCCACTTTAATATTATTAGTACCAACAGTGAAATGTTTGTTTTAAATGCGTCTTCAGTGTAGACCAGGGGTGTCCAAAGTGCGGCCCGGGGGCCATTTGTGGCCCTTGAGTGGATCTTTTGTGGCCCTTGACTTCAAATCGAAGAATCAGAAGATTTTGGCCCCAGGCCTCATCAGATGGCATATTTCCTTCTTTTTTTCTTTTTCATGTTAGCGAGGGAGACCTATAAAAGACTGACTATTCTTTCCAAAAAATGAGAACACAACAGTTTCACACTGCAATTAGTTATTGTGTATTTACATTATTTTTTGAAGAGGTCAAAATACAAAAAGTTCCTTCCAATATTTAAAAAAAAACAACTGTGGCCTGTGAGCGATTCTAACGCGACAATTTTGGCCCGCAAGAAAAAAAGTTTGGACACCACTGGTGTAGACTCTGTAATCCTTGCAGTATTCAGGTCTTGATCAAAAACCAGCCACTCACGAGCCTCCTCGATGTCTTCTTCTTTTCAGATCTTTTATCTTCCTCTGTTGGCAGCTTGTTGTTTTTAACTCATTTTACAACTTAATCTCAGCTCCTATTGTTTGTTTCGAGCCGTTCCTTTTTTTTTTTTTTTAAACTCTATTTATCCCCGTGGGACAAAGAGTGCACCAAGAGGTCGACCACAGGAGCAGCTACCCGCATACACTTCGGGGTTAAGTGTCTTGCCCAACGACACGTCGGACATCGGAGGATCGAACCCTCGACCTTCCGGTCTGAGAGACAACGACTCCACCCACTGAGCCACAGCCGCCCCTTTGTTTGTCTTCTCCAATACCAAACCATAACAATCATGCTAGCGTAAGCACGTGTAGCCAACTGTTGTATGACACGTCACAACATGGTGTTCATGGGAAATGTAGGATTAGTGCAACCAGCAGTGTTGCCAGATACACATAACGTTTACAAGTATGTAACGTTTTAGACTTACTTGACTCGTTGCTTCGTTTCTGCAGCCTGATTCGAGCAGACGCCGTGGGATTTGTTTCGTTCTTCACCAGCCGAAGTTCATTTTTACCGGCGGGTTGGTGCGTGTTCATTTAAAGCCCTGTGTGCCAGTGTTCAGGCCTGTCGGTGTGCGGCTCCATGCAAACACTGAACTACCTGCAGGAACGGTGGGCGCCACCTGGACTGTGGGGGTCACGAGCTGGAGTCACACCTTCAACGATCGACCTCTTCCTTTACATCATCACGCTGCGTCCCCGTCTCTTTGGATGATTTGAGGTCGGCGGGACACAACATAATAAGACACGACTCTGATGCATCAACTTCCTGTTTCTGTCGGTGCCACGATGACGAGGCAGAAACCTTCGTCTCTCTGCGATGATCGAACACCTGTCCAGGCTGCAGGAAGCTAATGATTAGCTTAATCACTCTTGTCCCCCACAGCACTCCATCACCTGCAGCGGCGCTTCATAATGCAGAAGGCCGCACGCATGAGGGAGGGGAGTTTTTGCTGGCTCGTAATTGGCTGTAAATATGGGATGCAGTTTGTCTCCACGCTCTGTGAAATGTAAATAAGCACGGGCAGACGGCGTGGAGGAGGATTCTCCCTCCTGTTGTTTTCACTAAACAGGTGCTCTGAGGTAACTGGACAGACACAGATTTAAAAAGCTGAAACTCCGACGTGAGTGAAGTTGGTTTGTGAGCGTGGGAAGGCGCAGCGTGTGTGGTCGCTCTGAATATTCACCATGAGACCGCATTAAAGAGGGAAAACTGCACATTATGAAATGTTTGGGCCATTTCGGCTCCGGCAAACAACAGCAGAACAACGAGGCGTTTGGGAAGAGTGCTAGATGTCAGCTTGTATCCACATTCCAACATCATTAGTGCTAATGTCAAGCTAATATCCCCAGAATACCCCGCGCTGCCTTTCCTGACATTTTAGGAGCCACATTAGAAGTCAGAGAGTACACGCCCGAGGATAATTCCTCACAGAAATGAGCCAAGTGAGGTCTTTTTTTTTGTTTTTTTCCACCGTCTCTGTGGATAATTTATTTATTCAACTGTCCTCTAAACTCTTGCAAACGCAGCCTAAATCCAGTCTCCGATCCGGGGCCGTCGATATACTATCTTCCCCAAGAGAAAGAGCTCACGAGTCCAGCACGGCTCCCGCACACTCCCAAGCTGCAAATTAAAAAACAACAAGCCTCAAAGAGTCTCTGTGAGAGGAAGAACAACCTCTGTTCTTTTCTTTATCGGCACGTCAGACGTGACAGAACATCGGCCCGTCGGTCCCCTGCCACTCGCTTGTCGACACCGGCTCAAAGGCAGCCTCACACCTCCTGCGAGCCGCTCCAACTCGTCTTCACTTCAGACGGAGGAGCTCGTGGTCTCGCTCTCTGCGTGACACAATCGGTTTCTCACAAGTGGTGACTCATCACATGTCCATCTTCCAAGAGGAAGAGTGGACTTCATGTGTGGCTCTTAACAAAGAGAAGTCCCCTGGGTTCTCTCTCTCTCTCTCTCTCTCTCTCTCTCTCTCTCTCTCTCTCTCTCTCTCTCTGAGTCGATCCATAACATCCCCACCACACACGCACTGATCAATGCTATCTGCAGGCTGACGAAACAGGAGTGTGATTGCCGGTGGAAACAGAGTGTTTAGCAGCTTACTAGCATGTGAGCTAGCACTCACGGCGGGCGGGACGCTTCATCCGCTTTGACTCAAACTCTCAGCGGTGCCTGTGGGGCGGGTAGAGCCTGTCATTGGGCTCCTTTGACCTGCTCGCACAGAGTTAGACGCTCTCTTTGAAGAACGTCCTGATGTGAACATCCGTAACCAACACACACACACACACACACACACACACACACACACACAATACAAAGTGAAACAAACTGCATGGAGTACCTGTGTGCTAATAGTTCCTCCTCTGAAAACCACATGAAACCCTTTGACAGGTGTGATGTAGACCAGGACCCACAATGACCATGTTTTAGACAAGTCGAGTCCATGTGCAGAGCATCGGACCGCTTCATTTCCTTTACCCTCCATCTGATACAGAAGACGATCTGTGTGCCTTGTTTTGGTTGATGTTTTGGCATGAGGGCAGTTTCAATGAGCCAATCACGTTTTTATAATGAAGAAACGGAGCCGATGCAAAGATTCATTTTATGGAGAAAGCAGAGACGTGCACCAAACTGCAATCAGTGGTGAGCATGTACACGGGGCGTCTGAGCGACACCGGCTCTCCTTAGACCTCTGTGTTCTGGGGTTAGGTTTCATTTGGTTATTAACAGTTTTACTGCAAACTTAATGTATTAGCACATCTTATTAAAAACGCAGAGCCAAACTTTATTTAGCTTTTTCTAAATAAAGTCCCCGTTGGCTCGCTCGCTCGCTCTCTCTCTCACTCTCTCTCTCTTTGTCTGCGTGATAGAATCAGATTGTCTTTCTGATGCTTTAATGAGGCTTTAGGGTGAGCCGAGGAGCGGCTTCTTCCTTCAGCAGGCGGCTCTGAAGATACCGAGGTCTATAATTAGCAGTTTAAACATGGCCATCATTTACTCTGCCTCTGATGGGTCCGTCTCCCTCCACCTTTATAACTCTCTCTCTCTCTCTCTCTCTCTCTCTCTCTGTGGCTGCACACTCTGAGACACAGAGAGAGTCGTAATGAGCTTCAACAGAACCTGATGTAAGAGCTCTTAAAGACTGTGTATCACAAATGGCTCTCTGAACACACTTTACATGTTGGAGAGAAAAGTTGAGGTCGTTTGACTGAGTGTTGGATTTAGACGGTCTGAACGTTTTCATCACTTTTTTTTTTTCCCCATCAAATTTTTTACTTCATTTTTTGACAAATCAGAGGAACATGTGCATCGCAAGAACAGTGCAAGGGAGAGGACTAATGTCCATCACATGCCTATGCATATAGCAATGCTCAGTGTCACATACTGAAAACATAATAAGGGGGAAAACAAATTTACAAATTGAACAAAGAATTAATAAAATGAAGACAAAAACAATAAATAAATAAATTAAAACCCCAACCCACCCACTCCCTGGACCTACGATCTCTTTCCTTTATTGTGAATCAGATCTGAAGCTACGTTTTCATCACTTTTAGTTGTTTTTTTTTTTTTGGGGGGGGGGTGCTACATGTCGCTCAATGACGCCGCTCTTGTGCTGCTGCTATGCGGGCATCTTTAGTTCTCCTGCTGGATCACGAGTTACAATATGAGAGAGGGGGCGTGGTCAGACACCGCTCATTTACATATTTAAAGCTACAGACACAGAAAACAGCCTGTTGTGAGCAGGGCTGAAATAGAGGGGTTTATAGACATGATCAGATACAGGATCAGACAAGGCTCGACCTGAATAAGGTCATGTTTTGTGTTCAACATTATTTATTGATTATTGTTGACTTTTTACTTGTCTCTGTCTTTCAGATGTTCCTGCCCTGTGTGTCAAGCCCCGCCCTGATGAAACTCACCTGTGTGTCATTTTAAACTGGTTGAATATGTGACCTTTCATTTGGGATTTTTTACTTAAAATGAGTCCCGAAAGAAGAATTGTGTAACTTATAACTACATACTGTATCATGTGCGGGAGTAGAAATAAAATTCATGTATGTGCGTGTGCTCTACAACGTCACGCTGCCCAACAGTCTGGACTCGACCCGGCCAGACTCCCTGGAGAAGAGTGAACACCTGAGACTCGACTACCAACGCAGGCTCCGGAGAACCGCTTCATTCCCAGAGTCAAAATAAGCTCAGCTCAGTTTGAGGCAACAATGACTTAAAGGAACTTTTCATCAGTTTGTCGGGACCACATGACGACATTTCCGGTTCCGAATGACGCCCAAAGATTCTGCACGTGGCCTTTGAGTAATTTCTCTTTTTTTCCCACAGAACGTGGCTAAGTAATTATTTTGAGTCAAGTATATGAACATCCTCCTCCTTAACGAAGCCTCCACTCTTTGAAAGCGTACCACAACCTGCCAGCGGCTCTCCCGATACGGCGGCTGAGGAAACACTCTGCTCATTACCCACAAACCCCCTGGATACCGTCCCGCCGCCACCGTGTCGCAGGTACTTCTTCATGCGCCATTTGATTAATAGATTAATTCTGAAGTAACACGCTCTTATTCATTGTTTTCTCTGGTGGTGCTCGATGGCGGAAGTGTTGATTAATGGGACTGAAAGTGGGAATGGTAATCTGCACTTTTGAAATTCATGACCTACTTTATGCACTACTTAAAAAACACACATACACATGGCTCTGTTTGGCTCATATCTGCTCCAACACTCCTCTATGCATAGAAGCTACAGCATAATTCCCCTGGGCCGTTTTGTTTATATCTGCAATAAAGTGCCGGTGTCACATTAAATATGGTCGACTGGAGACGGGGGCGAATATATTTAGAGCCGTGCTGTCAGGACGTGAGCGCTCCCAGGCCGGCCGTGGTTTCTCTTCATGCAGTCCAAACTAATGAATTGGTCCAATTAGTGGACCAATTAACAACACCAAGAGCTGAGCTATCAATTTACATCTTAGGGAGGATACACACACACATGCAGTGTACTGTACAAACTTAAAGAAGAGCTCCGGTTTCTGGAGTATTGACTCACGGGTATAAAAAAAAAAGAGACTTTAAGTTCCGACCTGCTGCTGGGATCTGTGTGTTTGTGGTTCAAAATGTCAAAGACGAGTAAATGTTTAACTTTGGAGAACTTAAATACCAAGAAATCTCCCGCGATGACATCAGTCAAGTTTACCCAGCGTGCTCGTATTTACCAGCTCAGCCTGTTTGTACACAAAGAAAGCCAACTGTGCAGTGTGAAGGGAAAACTGCATACAGCTCGCAGAAGAGGAGTCGATGCATCGACGAAATCTCAGGATCGAGATTCTTTCAAGTCGAGCTTGTTGTTCTGAGCGCTGTGTTCACACCTGTTTCTGCAGGGAGCTCTGGACGCCATCTTGGAAATCCTTTCTCAGCCTTACTTTAATAACGTCAGAGTACTTTGATTGAAGTAGGAACAACAGATCAATCTTGCAAGCGGCTCTGTTTTGTGACTGTTCCACGAGATCAGCGGTGCCCAATACTTCGATCCCGATATACCAGTCGATCGCAAAGGCAGTGTGGGTAGATCGCACAGCATTATATAAAAAAAGTAGACGTCAGCCTATCGTCCGTCCTCACTATGACAAAAAAAAAAAAAACGGCTCCGCACCTCGGTATTTTTCCCTTAAGTTTCGTTTCATTAAAACCGGAAGTAAACACGGTCGCGACGAGACTGCAGGTCTATTTTTAGAACATCAATTAAATGAAGCAAAGATGTCACGTAGTGTTAAGAAGCTGCATCAATCAAGTGATCATGAGTCGCAGTAAGAAAGAGGATGATCAGGCAAAGAGCAGGACAGGTGAGAACTGTAATAAGCTCAGAGGATGATCGAGCCTACTGATGAATCAGACAATAGAGATGTAAATGCAGCCGAGGCTGGAAAATGAAAGGACATGAATCAGAATATTTGAAGGACATGTTCAGTCACAGTATGAATTATCCATCAATAAGTAATAATGTGACTAAACATGGCATTCAACTATTACATTATTGTTACCATGACTCAGCAGTTTACTGAGACTTTTCATTTTTAAAATCTAACAGATGATTAGGACAAGGAACCAAACCAGGACCCAGCCACATACAAAGACCAGGACCCAGCCACATACAAAGACCAGGACCCAGCTACATACAAAGACCAGGACCCAGCTACATTCAAAGACCAGGACCCAGCTACATTCAAAGACCAGGACCCAGCTACATTCAAAGACCAGGACCCAGTTACATACAAAGACCAGGACCCAGCTACATTCAAAGACCAGGACCCAGCTACATACAAAGACCAGGACCCAGCTAAATACAAAGACCAGGACCCAGCCACATACAAAGACCAGGACCCAGCTACATACAAAGACCAGGACCCAGCCACATACAAAGACCAGGACCCAGCCACATACAAAGACCAGGACCCAGCTACATACAAAGACCAGGACCCAGCCACATACAAAGACCAGGACCCAGCCACATACAAAGACCAGGACCCAGCTACATACAAAGACCAGGACCCAGCTACATTCAAAGACCAGGACCCAGCCACATATAAAGACCAGGACCCAGCCACATACAAAGACCAGGACCCAGCTACATTCAAAGACCAGGACCCAGCTACATTCAAAGACCAGGACCCAGCTACATACAAAGACCAGGACCCAGCCACATATAAAGACCAGGACCCAGCCACATTCAAAGACCAGGACCCAGCTACATTCAAAGACCAGGACCCAGCTACATACAAAGACCAGGACCCAGCCACATACAAAGACCAGGACCCAGCTACATTCAAAGACCAGGACCCAGCTACATTCAAAGACCAGGACCCAGCTACATACAAAGACCAGGACCCAGCTACATACAAAGACCAGGACCCAGCTACATACAAAGACCAGGACCCAGCTACATACAAAGACCAGGACCCAGCTACATTCAAAGACCAGGACCCAGCTACATTCAAAGACCAGGACCCAGCTACATTCAAAGACCAGGACCCAGCTACATACAAAGACCAGGACCCAGCTAAATACAAAGACCAGGACCCAGCTACATACAAAGACCAGGACCCAGCCACATATAAAGACCAGGACCCAGCCACATTCAAAGACCAGGACCCAGCTACATTCAAAGACCAGGACCCAGCTACATTCAAAGACCAGGACCCAGCCACATTCAAAGACCAGGACCCAGCTAAATACAAAGACCAGGACCCAGCTACATACAAAGACCAGGACCCAGCCACATATAAAGACCAGGACCCAGCCACATTCAAAGACCAGGACCCAGCTACATTCAAAGACCAGGACCCAGCCACATATAAAGACCAGGAAGCTCCAGTTACACTCAGCTGCTCAGGATTGTTCCAGTAGATTGCTGCAGCCTGCAGAGTGATGCACATCCATATAAAGGTTCTTGTTATTGTCTCTTAAGTGTCTGAGAACATTACAGAGAGCATCTCGACATCGATAGACCATTATGGTTCCATCACTCTGCAGAAAGACATCAGACTCCATTCAGACAGACCGTGAATGAGCGACAGATCCCAGTGGATCCTCCGCTGTGATCACAAGTGGGAAAAAAAATCTGCACCAGCTTGACACGCATAGAACATTTAATGTTCATATGATGATGGCATGCATTTAAAAATGTAGCTAATGCAACATGGTTATCACGACTTCAGCATGTTGTGTATTGTTTTTTTTTTAACCACAGGAAGTCTTACAGGCCGTGAGTGACAGCAGCAACAAAGGCAAACATCTCTTTAAATATAAAATGACCTCTTCCTGTTTCTATTTCGGTGCTTTTAGCGGCTCTTTGTCGCTGCTGATAAATAAATAAATAACATACAAAACGTCCCTGCCACTGATTTTACATTTCATTGTGAGCAACGTCCGCAGCCTGTCGTGATCAGACACCTATCAGACGCCCGCTCCTCGGGGGAAGAAAATAAATCTTCAAACGAGAATTTCTTGCAGAGAAAAAGCAAGGACGAAAAGCAGCGTCTAAATCCTGCCTCATTATCATATCAATTAACGCCGCGGCTCCACAAGGCTCCGGCTTTAAAGAATCCCCGTCGATGAATATTCCTAAAGCCTGATCAGCTCCAAGAGGAGAAAAAAAAAAAAAAAAAAAAAAGACTCTGAGGCCGACCTTGGATATCGCAACTCCTGACCCTTATGGCTGGACCGGCCAATCAGAGGGAGTTGTTGCCCACGGCTGGATGAGCCAATCGCGGCGTCCAGAGCTGTAAGCCGCGTGTCCTCCGACGTGGAGGTGATCACACACACACGTGCACATGAGTGTGAGAGACACTTACTCTCCAGCGTATCCCATCAAGATACTGATGTACAACATTTGCTCCATTCGTCATAACATCTCTAATTTACAGAGGTCCCTGAATGCCTCTTGGATAAGTTATTCGTCTTGTTTTACGTCCATTTTTTTTATAACCCGTGCAGGATCTTATTTCACACTTTCAAACACATTCTCCGTGTGTGTGTGTGTCAGCGTGTGTGTGTGTGTGTGTTTCGTCCTTTCACAGATGAAACCTTCCCCCTCAGCGGACGCCCTCCTTGAGCTGCTGAAAGGAGAACAAAAGCTGTCATTCATCTGATCTCCACGTTCTCGGGGCGAGCTCGTCCCCGCCACGACCACCTTTAAATCCAGCTCTTTCTTTAACCGAGCTCCTCGCTGCCACACGGAGAAAAGAGGACAGACACAGAGAGCGAGGAAAAACAACACACCATTACTTCAACCTTTTTTTCTTTTTTTTTTTGTAAACTGTGAGGCGGATCAATATCTTCTCTTCAGCCTGCGTGCTGTTCGGAGGACAGGGAGCTAATTAGGAACTCTCTCCTCCATCTGTTAGATTATCTTAAAGCAGGCCGACCTGAACCACATGACCTTTTTCCTACACCAGATGGAGCTGTCCAAGACGGTGTGCTTGTTTACTTTATTTTGCTGGGGCAAAGTGCAACATGAAGTAGAGTAAAAGAACATTTATCAGATTACAGATTTAATCACACACAGGTAATCACAGATATAAAAGTGTGTGTGGTTTGATCTGGGAAAGATTGAAGAAGTTTTAAAAACATCTGACAACGATGCAGCAGCCAGTATGTCCGCCTTCGAACTTTAGATTCTGCACCTGAATGCTCTGGATTTGTTTGGACCAGTTCAGTTCCTGCACCTTCATCAGTACTCGCCAATCAAAGCAGGAGCCACAAGTTTGTCATCTAATCCCCAAAATGATGCATGGAGCATATTCTGATTATCTAAAGATTACAGGACAAAAACTAGACATAAAACTTCATAAGATTTAGATTAATGCTCTTAAACTGTGTCGTGGAGATTCAGTGTGTTGGTGTCTAAATCTTGTGTTCCTTTTCAACACAAGTGTGAAATGATTTTGTGTGAATTACTCCCTTTTTTTTATGCTGCCTGTCATGTCACCATTAAACTGCTTTTAATGGAACGACAAAGCAGTGATTTGCTACATTTACATTTTCTGCAGATGGATGCCCACATGCTTTTAAAGTTTTTATTTGGATTCATAACTTCGACAAGCTGTCACCAGTGCAAGTGGTGTGAAACATGTTTAACGAGAAAAACCTCATTTAGAAAAGAGAGGCTGAATGTGCTGATGGAAGCAGGTAGTGCTCAAACAACCATTACACAGGAGAGAGAGAGAGAGAGAAAAAAAACAACCACTCAGAGCGCCGGTTTGCTGTGAGATGCCCGAGGCTCAGGAGTAAAAACAAACAATGCATTACAGGTACTTTTGGCGCACTTCACTGCTGCATTAACACCAGGTGTCAGACTAATGCAGGACCAACTTCACTACCTGCTCGGATCACATCCACAAGTGCTTCAGTAACGTCTCCCTGTGCACTTTCACATTTAAAAGCCGACAATTAAAGTTGAATCTGCTACTTTAAACCCAGCCAATTCTGTTCCTTTTTTTCCCCTCTCCATTTAAAGTGGACATATTATGAAGAATCCACTTTTATCGACACATCCAGTCATTTTGTTTGTGGACCGCAAAAGTCACACAACACAGAGAAAAAAAAATCTCTGTTTCTAATTTGCTCTAATTGTGATGTCACAGTGGGATTCCCCTCTCCTGGTATCTCCACCTCCAGCATAGAGCAAAACTTTTAAGGCAGGTCTACTAGGAAAACTCAGGGGGCGGGGCTTATTGCATTTAAAGAGACACACACACCAAAACACAGCGTTCTGAGAGAGCTGGTTTCCTGCAGGGTCACAAACTTCCTCTGCTGCTTGATTCATGTTAACAGATGTTTCATTTAGAGCACAAGGGGGCGCTGTTTGAAAAGTCCCTCTTTAGGGCCTAAAGATATGCATAATCAGGGGCGTGGCCTCATTGAGGGACATGTTGGAGCTGTATGGTCGGTGTCACCTCCTCTAATTCGGTCACCTGGAGGTCATGTGTTTGCTGTTTTGAGATGTAAATACCAGCTCCGCCCCCTTTTGTCCAAATCAAGCAGCAACTTTCAACGTTGAAAAATAAAGTGCAAAAACCTGCAGTTCCTGGAGTGTCCACTTGAAAACTTTCCAGATTTTACAGCCATAATAAACATGTTAACAGCCTGGTTCAGAACGGAACATTTTCACATGAGCTCGTGTGTCGAGCTGGACACTGTACAGTTTATTTTTTATTTCTTTTATAATTCATTCTGTTTGATTTAGTGAAGTGTTCATCATCATCATCATAAGGGGCGTGGCTGACCTGACTGACTGTCATATAATCAAAGACCTGAAATATTTACAATCTATGAACCAAAAACGGCAACAAGGAGGCTCCAAAAAAAAGCCAACATGTTGACGGCGATAGGAAGGAGGAAAAACTGAAGGCTCCAAGTAAGCAGTCAACAAACCAAAGGATCACAGGGATTCAATCCATTATTTAAAGAGTCTGTTAACAAACCAAATGGCACAATCAAACGAACAGCAGTACTTCTGAAAGACGAGAGAAACACCATCAGACGACATGTGAACGGAGCAGACACGGGGACATGGAGGGAGCAGCACATATGAACGGACTGTTGCTGTGCAATTGCATGGCTCGCAGCCCGGGGAGTCTGGGCCAAGCTCTAACACTCTTAATAATTTACCGCCACACAATTAAAATTTAAAGCAAATATACAGGAGAGTTTGTCAGCAAACAGAGGGAGGGTCGCAGCTTTTTGCTTCGCACGGAGGTTTTTTCTGAAAGAGCCTGCTGCCGTGCTCGATGGGGGTGCGTTTAAAGAGGAGTATTTCAGAGATTTAGTCTTGCATTATTAATAAAAAAAAAAAAAAGTGATTGTGGCTTAATTAAACATTAAACACAAGCTTTTTTCATATCTGTGTTATATGCTTATGGGCATTATGTTGTCCCTGTGTCCTCCGCCCTTAAAGCATGGAGAGGAGGGAGGGGGGGGGCAGAAACCTGCAGCTCTCCTCTCTCACTCTGCTGCTCCTGAGTGGCAGATCTGCAGATTAATCCTGAATTTGTGTGTTTGAGTGAAGAGTCCTCTCCCCGCGCTGAAGGGGCTCACATGGTTGCAGCAGCTGCCGTGCACAAACTCCTTTGTTTTCTGCCCAGAATCCTTTTAAACCCAAACCTCCCGCTTTATCGTTATTGGACATTTCTTTATAGCCAGTCTTAGCCAGCACTTGTGCAAACGTATCAGAAAGCCGTTTGAGCGTCCTACCCCCCCCCCCCCCCCCCCCCCCCTTCCCATGTGGTGTTGAGGTTTGTGTGCCTTTCACACGTCTCTTAATCTGCTCGTCCAGATTTAATTTCTTATTTTAGAAACGCTTCGCTTTGAGCATCTGCCTCTGGAAAGGAACGACGAGTCTAGTGCAATAGGTGAATTAACTAAAACGACCCAGTTTTGCTAAAAAGGCCGTTCTGCACTAAGATGATTTGAGGATTTCTCCTTTGACAACAAGGATTCCAGCATGTTTGCAGATTAGGGGGATCATTTTTCAGAATGCATCTCTCCGTTCTCTGAGGCGGTAATAATCCAAGATGTTCTTTTGACGCTTTTTAGCGATTTGATGAGTAAGATTGTGCTGGATTTGTTGTGGGGTTTTTTTGTTCTGCCTCGCTCTTTATTTCTCTCCCTCTCTGTCTCATCAAACATGATGCTGTTTTTAGATGTGCAGACCCACTGCTGTGATTCCTGCATGCTCTCTTATGCTTAAACACTGTGCAGATATGTGTCACTCTAAAAGCCGTACTCCACCTCCATCGCGTGGCACACCAGTCTGCTGGTACTAGTTTAATGTGGATTAGCTTCAGATCGGCTAGCAGCAAGGGAGACATTTGATTTTCCAAACCGCTGACAAACTCTGAATGCAATGACGGTTTCTAAGGATGTGCTGAAGCATCGATCAGACTCTGTTAACCCCGGGTCAATAAAACAGTCGTTCTGACTTCTTCTATTACTGTAAGGTGGAATCTGTGAGCTCAGTGTTTTACAGTTCGCGTTCATGTTTAGTCGTTGAAAACGTGAATCAGCTCCTGTCTGGCCCTGGTGTGGAGCTACGATATGACTCAAACAACACACACTCAGGGTCCGGACTTTCACAAGTCTTTGGTTAAACTGCTCAAACATGTCCATGTTCCTCCGTGTCTGCTGGCTCAGGCGTCGTCCCTCCTTAATATTTGACGATACGGGAGATTAGAGAAACACTCAATCAGCAGCTGTGTGCTCCTCGTCTCTGTATTCACGTCGTCGTCGGAGGTCAGAGGGTTCGACTTGAGAGTTGAGTGACTGCTCCGAGCGGAGGAGTTTGTCTTGTTCATGAGTTGACAGCCTGTCGTGTTGATTTGGCTGCGGATGAGTTTGTTTTGGGGGACCGAGTTGGAAGAAGAGTCTGGTGACAAACAGACTGTGGAGAATCACACTCCAGCTTCTCCCTGGAGGACCTGCTGGCATCCTGCTCAGACCGGCAAACACGGGAGGAGGAGGAGGAGGAGGAGGAGGAGGAGGAGGAGAAAAGACTTTCTCTATCACAGAGGAGGGAGCGGCGCTGAAAAGGTCGACAAAGTCAGCAATCATCAATAATGGAGGAAAACCATCCAACATAAAGGGCCCTATCATACACACGGCGCAGAGCGTCTTGGCGTGCAGCTGTCTTATTTTCCACATGACATAGTTGTCATGTTAACCCCCGGTGTCCACATTGTGTTACAGCAGATTAAATCGCAGAGTTCATCTGAGCCTTGGACCAGATGGGAGCGATGGTCCTTCTTCTGGTCGCTCTCGGTCTTATTCTGAACTATGGGCCGGATTCACTCAGATCCCAGTTACAGAGAACTGAACTCCAAAAGATTGCACGCTTGGTTTGTGGGTGATCTGCTAAGGCAATGATAACAGGTGCAAACCTCGTGGAGGCCGTGGTATTTAAGTCAGGCTTTTGCGTGTGCTACCGTTTTACGCCACGGAGAGTTTAGAGGAAAAGGAGACGGAGCGCAAAATGAAATTTAGTCCGATGGAATTTGATGTTTTAGTGGAGGAGGCGAAGAAACATATTGCTGAGCTGCAGCAAAGAAGCCTAAATACACTCAACAAAAATATAAACGCAACACTTTTGTTTTTGCTCCCATTTGTCATGAGATGGACTCAAAGATCTAAAATTCATTCCAGATACACAATATTACCATTTCTCTCAAACATTGTTCATAAATCTGTCTAAATGTGTGATAGTGAGCACTTTTGCTTTGCTGAGACAATCCATCCCACCTCACAGGTGTGCCACATCAAGATGCTCATCAGACACCATGATTAGTGCATAGGTGTACCTTAGACTGTCCACAATAAAAGGCCACCCTGAAATGTGCAGTTTTTGCTTTATTGAGGGTCTGGGGACTCAGAACCAGTCAGTATCTGGTGTGACCACCATTTGCCTCATGCAGTGCAACACATCTTCTTCGCATAGAGTTTATCAGATTGTCAATTGTGGCCTGTGGAATGTTGGTCCACTCCTCTTCAATGGCTGTGCGAAGTTGCTGGATATTAGTGGGAACTGGTACGCGCTGTCGTATACGCCGGTCAAGCACATCCCAAACATGCTCAATGGGTGACATGTCCGGTGAGTATGCTGGCCATGCAAGAACTGGGACATTTTCAGCTTCCAAGAATTGTGTACAGATCCTTGCAACATGGGGCCGTGCATTATCTTGCTGAAACATGAGGTGATGTTCATGGATGTATGGCACAACAATGGGCCTCAGGATCTCATCACGGTATCTCTGTGCATTCAAAATGCCATCAATAAAATGCACCTGTGTTCTTCGTCCATAACAGATGCCTGCCCATACCATAACCCCACCACCACCATGGGCCACTCGATCCACAACATTGACATCAGCAAAGCGCTCACCCACACGACGCCACACACGCTGTCTGCCATCTGCCCTGAACAATGTAAACCGAGATTCATCCGTGAAGAGAACACCTCTCCAACGTGCCAGACGCCATCGAATGTGAGCATTTGCCCACTCAAGTCTGTTACGGCGACGATCTGGAGTCAGGTTAAGACCCCGATGAGGACGACGAGCATGCAGTTGAGCTTCCCTGAGACGGTTTCTGACAGTTTGTGCAGAAATTCTTTGGTTATGCAAACCAATTGTTTCAGCAGCTGTCTGAGTAGCTGGTCTCAGACGATCTTGGAGGTGAACCTGCTGGATGTGGAGGTCCTGGGCTGGTGTGGTTACACGTGGTCTGCGGTTGTGAGGCCGGTTGGATGTACTGCCATATTCTCTGAAACGCCTTTGGAGACGGCTTATGGTGGAGAAATGAACATTCAATGCCCGAGCAACAGATCTGGTTGACATTCCTGCTGTCAGCATGCCAATTGCACGCTCCCTCAATGCTTGCGCCATCTGTGGCATTTTGCTGTGAGACAAAACTGCACATTTCAGAGTGGCCTTTTATTGTGGGCAGTATAAGGTACACCTGTGCACTAATCATGGTGTCTGATGAGCATCTTGATGTGGCACACCTGTGAGGTGGGATGGATTGTCTCAGCAAAGCAAAAGTGCTCACTATCACACATTTAGACAGATTTATGAACAATGTTTGAGAGAAATGGTAATATTGTGTATCTGGAATGAATTTTAGATCTTTGAGTCCATCTCATGACAAATGGGAGCAAAAACAAAAGTGTTGCGTTTATATTTTTGTTGAGTATATTAACAGAAGAAACGTGATGTGGGAAAAAATAACTGAGCGGGTCACAGCCGTAGGAAAAACAAGGAGAAAAGTAGATTAAGAGGAGATGGCAAAACCTCAGGTGAAGAACAAAAGAAAAAAAAAAGGCTTTTAATAAAACCTCATCAAATAAACCAGGTGGGGGGCCGTTAGAGGAGAGGCCCCTTACCAACATTAAACAACAAGTGCAGCTCACTTCCTGCGATGAGCAGGTCAGTGGGATCAGGTCAACCCACATCGACAGGCAGGTCTGAGGACTTTCTGCACAAACAAACAAACAAAAACAGTCTGCAGCTTTTCAAAATGGATTAACATCCATCGCACAGGAAGTGCGAGCCGTGTCCTCTTAGGCGTGACACTCGGGCCGTCACACACAGCAGACAGCTGGTCAGTGCTGTGTGACCATGGCCATAAACGCCCTCACAACAGGGATGGAAGTTGGGGTACCAGATAGATAGACAAATGTCTACTTTTTTTTTTTTTTTTTTTTTAAAGTAAGCTAGTTTTTTTTTTTTTTTTTCAGTTTAATTTGGCAAGATATTATGTCACAATATATATGTTTAATTCTGGTGTTTTTCTTTTTTAAAGAGTGTTGAATAAAAATAAACACATACTCCAAAAGAGCTCATGAGAAATGACTTTGAATCAGACGGGGGCGACGTCTGCATTCCTTCAGTGTTTGGTTCTCATCTCCATGCTCTCTTGCTCCACCCTGTGACTTGTTGCATTGTTGTGCAACATGCTACAGATGTACAACAGTCTGGGCTGTACAGCAGTGCGCCTCCTGTGCGCTCCAAACAGCACGCTAAAGGTGCACTGTTGCTCGTTCAAATATGGGCTCCATTGTTTCTGGAGTTGTCGGGTTAAGTTCAGTCGTCAGGAGGAAGCTGTGTGTATGACATGATGCTCTGATTTCCTTTAATGTGAAGAATGATTTTACGAAGCATCAATTATATAATTCACTCACCTATAAAAGCCAGACATCTCTATGAATGAATGAGGGATGTACTGTTTTTTCTGGTCCTGTGCACATTCAGTGTTTGAGGGGGGGGGGGGCACATGTACATGTACAGTCAATCACTCCGATTACATTAGGAAGATCAGCAACTGTTAAAAATCTGTGCTTGGTGTCATTCTGTGCATTTAGAGCATTTAAAGCTAATACACCTGCTCATCCTTCTTATCAAAGCATTAAAGGACCTGAGTCAGCACAGCTCTGAGAGAGGCCAGAAGAAACAGAAAGACTCAGATGGTAAGAAATGCAGAGATGCACGGAGTTTAGTCACAGCAGGTATATCGTGTTTCTTTTGTTTAACTGGCTCCAAATCAGCTCTCAGTTGATCCAAGAGCTCCATGATTGCATCACTGGACAGGCGATGTGTCTGAATTATTTTCTGTGTGTAGAAAACAACACGTCTTCTTTCGTCTCCCCCGCGTCTCCTCCGTGCAACACTAACAGCAGCCATCGGTGCCGAACACTGGGCTCTTGGATTAGCAGCTTCCTGTCAGAGGTGCTAAACGCTGTCACCGTCACAATCACTGCAATTTTTCTCAGCCTTGATAAATCACAATGCGTGTACTGACTTAACTTCTTTGCATTTTCCCCTCCCAGTGTTTCACACACGCTGGGGCAGAAACGCCTCACTTTGCACATTCATTAAGACAAACGTACTAAATGAACAATACGTGTTGTTTTGTTCATATGAGAGACGTAATCCTGACTGCACGCTGATAGTAGATCAGATATCACGTTCTTTCCTGCTGGTATCAAGTTTGCACACTTTTTAATACACGCACACCTTTAGTAAACTCGGCCCTCTGAGTGCTAAAGACAGCTTAGCCAACACATGATATAATACTTCATACAGGTGTCCTGACTGATGCAAAACACTAAAAGATTCGATGTGTTCAAAGTGTTTTAAAGTGGACGTATTATCCGTCTTTTTCACATTTTCAAACATCTGTGTTTCTGTTCTTTGGTCCAAATATAACATGCATCAAGCAGCAGAGGAGGTTTGTGAGCCTGCAGAAACCAGCTCTCTCTGAACACGCTATTTTTGGTGTGTGTGTGTCTCTTTAAATGCAATAAGCCCCGCCCCCTGAGAAGACATCACTCCTTCACAAGCGAGAGTAAAAATTGCACACCTGAACAAAGTGTTGCTCTAGGCTGGGGGTGAAGATACCAGGTTCTTTCTATCTTAAACATGTATTCAAGTTGATTAAAGACCTTATTTGTTTTTTTTAATATTCTTGTGCACGTACTCGACATGGGAAGAGATCCTGTGCAGATCCACCAACAGCCAAACAATCGCACAGCTATACTGAGGATGCTTTGAGATTTTTAAAGAGACGCACTGCCTGGAGGAAAAGATGTCTGCACTACCTTACTTGACCTGCTGTTAACTCAAACATTAATAATCCATCCACTTGAAAAATGTGCTTGAAATTTTAATCAGAGGTACAACTATCTGAATTAAAGAGGCTTTTTCAGGAGCCATGATGAAATGTTTTGTCATAAAGCGCTCCTCCGCGGCTCCACAGAGCATCACAGAGCCTTTGTCTGTCTTTGTTAATGTGCAGCCTTTAGTTTCGCGTGCTCCTCGCCGAAGGGAAACAGACCTGAAAGAAGTACTCCGATAATGAAGGGAAAACAAGGCCAGAGGCACACACTCTCCATGCTGGGGGGGGGGGCTGACTATGGGTAAGCCTTTTGAAGACAGCCAGAGGTCTATTGGAGGAACACCTGCAGGAGACTGAAACACAGCCCAGCTCCAGGACAACACAGGTTTGTGGAATGATGTGTTTTTACTGACCTTCAAAACAAGGCCGGATATCATGCAGGGCCCTGCAGGTCTCACACTCGACTATCCAGACCTGATTCCACATTTCAGCCTGGGTCTCTCACTACCCCACATGCAGACTGAAGGGTGGTACATTCAAATCACCACAGAACAGTAGAATAACAGGCTCCGTCAGTGAGGCTGCCCGACACAAATATGGTTCATTTCTTTTCAGATTCTCGTACAAATGACGCAGCAAATAACTCCAATAATAACCTGCGTCTGAATTATTTACAGCCGAGTCATGATCGCATGTTGTTACCCAAATGATCCATCAACTCCTCAAACTACATTCTCATTTACAGCCCTTCATCATCTTCATGCACAGCTATCATGTTAATAAATGGGTTTTGTTTTACAAGCATGCACACTGCACAAGAGAATGAGAGAGAGAGAGAGAGGGGGAGAGAGAGAGAGACAGAGGGGGAGACAGAGAGACACAGAGAGAGAGACAGAGAGAGAGACGCACAGAGAGAGAGAGAGACAGAGAGAGAGACAGAGACAGAGAGACACAGAGAGAGAGACAGAGAGAGAGACACACAGAGAGAGAGAGAGACACGGAGAGAGTAGAGAGACAGAGAGGGGGAGAGAGAGAGAGGAGAGGGGGAGAGAGAGAGAGACACAGGGAGAGAGAGAGACACACAGAGAGAGAGAGAGAGAGAGAGAGAGACAGAGAGACACAGGGAGAGAGACACAGAGAGAGAGACACACAGAGAGAGAGAGACACAGAGAGAGAGAGAGAGAGAGAGAGAGAGAGGAATGATGCAAGACTCGAACCTGAGCTGCCCGTCCAGAGGACAATAGCCTTCGCTCATGTGTCGCGTGCAACAACCTCGACGCCACCACGTCGCCCCATCGTTATTTAGTTATTGGTTGTATGAGTAACAGTATTAGTCACATGATACTGGGGTCATCATGCCTCCTTAAACGAGAGACCAGCCTGAGAGCTTCAGGTGGAGGAACACGTGTAGTAATGTGCCAAAGTAGCGCTAACACAATGTGGCTCTGCTAGCTGTTTTCAGTAACGTGGAGCGAACGGCCCGTCTGCATGGCGCCTGAACTCCAACCAAAAGACCATGACTTCCTCTTCGGCCAGGTATTTAAAGTGAGCCTGACCAGGTGCTTGAACGCCACGTGAGAGGAGCGGTTTAGAGGTTTCCGTTTTTTTTTTTTTTTTTAACCTGCTCAGAACCGAAGCCTGCTCCTTAAAATAAATCCAAACCACTTAGACTCCACATAAAAACAGTTTTCTTCCGACACCTCGCCTCCAGATTCTGCATTCAAATGCAGATTTCTTCTTCTGGGGTTATGTTCTATTTAACCGTTTGTCTGAGGGCGCCTCTCAGTGCACTTGTTTTGATTGCATCCATAAAAATCGTTTCTTTTTTTTTCCATCCAGAGTACATCGCTCCGTGACCCGAAACACCACTACTCTATAAAAACATTCAAATGAGTGTTTACGTGGACTCCATCATCTCAGATGGTTTTCTAAATGCACTTTAAATTGTTTTTGTTTTTTTTACTGCCGTGCTTCACACTTTGTTCTTCGTTGGGGTTTTTAAAGTTTTATTGCTGTTTTTTTTATACACGCCCTGTTTCAATTCAATCTGTGTGGCTCATTCCCTCCTCCCAGTGTCTGTACCTCAGACTCACTTAGCTCTGATGGCGATCATCAGGCTGCTCGTTTACAGGAGAGGAGCTGCATGCGGCTGAGAGGCGGCTTTTTAAAGGTGCCGGCTTCGACTCAGTCACAGTCACCGAGGGGAAGTGAGCGCTCGTGTTAGCCGCGTGTGGTAAAAAGCTCGTCCTGATACCCTCATTAATATGGAAATTTAAGCCCGTAAGTGCATCCTAACACCATTACACAGTCATCAAGCTCCTCTTTACACATTCTGTTAATGGAGCGTGAAAATGACAAAAGAAATGGAAACACTTTAATGGCAGAAGAAGAAAAAAAAAACTAGAGCATGTTTCTTTACCGTCTAGAGAAGCACTGTCTCCTAAAATGAAGCTGACCCGCAGCACGGCGAGGTCACACAGTGTTTGTGGGTTTAGAGGACGAGGCTCTAAAACCGAATAGAGGAGGACATTAAAGAGGGAGAAGTGCTGATGAGACTTTGAGGTGTTTACTTGAAGTGAAGGCTGATCGGGGACGTGGCAGACGAAGGCGTCGGCTTTGATGCCTCGCATGTGGGAGAAAACCGGTTCCAAACGGTAAATCCGGTTCCAGTACCAGCGTGGACCACAGTATGGAAGTTGGTCTGGTACCTGGAAAGAGTACTGCCCAGGTGCCCTTGTGCAAGGAATCCAATCCTGTTTAAGCACGTGTGTGAAATCTTCTTCGGGTTAAAGAATAAAATACAAGCATGTTTTTTTTTATTTTCTGATTTTCATCATGTAAAAGAAACAATTTGAAATCCTGATTTCTAAACACAAAGAACGAGTGAAAGTGCCGCCCTCAACACGGGGAAAACATTTCCTCCACTCTGACTTTGTCGCTTGAAGTTTTCCTGCCGTCCCTCCACGCTGCGTCTCCTGTGAGGAAGATAAGAGATTAGATTACCTGGAGATTGCTCTATAATTACCTGTTGATTTGGAGATTACAGAGTGGACATCTTTTGATCTGCAGACGCTTTATCGAAAGGATTATCAAGAGGCAATCAAACAAAGACCTGTCTCTCAGGGGACGGATCACAGCAAAGTGAAAAATGCAAAAGAGAGACAGAGACAATTAACCTTGGCTTCTGCTTCTGTTTTTTGGGACCACCGGGGGAGGTAAAAAAAAAAAAAAGAAAAAAAAAAGAGCCCTCCGCCGCTCAGTGAAAAACTTCACGTGTTGTTTGATTTCAACATTGATTTCCATCCAGAGAACGTTCAAAAGACAAGAGGGAGGGAAAATCCAAAATAATTTAAAATAAACAATACATACCATCCGTCAAGGTGCCGAGCGCACTGATCCGACACGCTGCGCTCGAAAGAATCTTCACTTCCTGTTCTACAGCCGAAATAAAGGACACAGACGGTGACTGCGTCTGCAGAGGCCCCGTCCTTGACACGGGATGTTTCATAGCTGGTGTGTTTCCTGCAGCCAGTGACGGTGCACAGGCGAGTTTATGAGAGGACACAATTCAGCGATTGGACGCGATTCAAAGCGCTCAGATCGGTGCGTGGACGCAGCGGTAAGGAAGAGAAAAAGTAATCAAAGTAAGGTGAAACGCCAAATGGATGAATCTCGTTCTAAAACGAGGATGAACCTTGCGTTGGCTTACACATGCGGATGTGGAGTCGGTCTGCTTCCTGTTGGACAAACACCGGCCCGTTAGCTTGTGCTAGCATGTGTTAGCATGCACTGTAGGTACAAGCAGCTTCTTGGGGTCATAACCCGAGGAGGAGGAGGAGGAGGAGGAGGAGCCATGTTTGAGTGTTGTGTTTACAAGCTGCAACGATAAAAATGCTCCTCATGTCACCTTTAACACAACTATTTATGCAGCTAATTCTTCATTTCCTGCACGCTGGATTCTTTACATTTAAATTCCCTCTGAGGACAAATGTTTTCTGTGGTCTGAATACAGTGAAGCTATAATCACAGCTCCATGATAATTGTTTAATTCACGAGGATGACAGCGGCTTGGAGGAGAGCAGGGCTGTGATTGTACTTTAATAACGTCGTGCCTGTTAGAAAAGGTGCGATGGGATCTGCCCATTATGAGCCATAAAGCCGCGTTCCTTTTAGCTTCGGCGTCCATTTATATGCAGATGATGTCCGCCTTGTATCTTTGCTGCTCATAATTGGGCCTACAATCTATAAAAGGAGTGAAGTACACACTCTTATTCTTATCACTCACAGAGGACGTGTGACTGTGTAAGTACAATATATATCCGTGTGTGTGTGTGTGTGTGTGTGTGGCCATTTGAACATAATTGTGTGTGACTGAACCTGGAGATGAACGACAGCCTTCATCTCGGAGGAGGCTGGGATTTCAGAGCGGTTACATCTCAGATGTTAATTTGAAATTGAAGGATATCTTTCTCCCCTTCTTCAGACGCTGAGAGGCTCTTCATACATCTGAGGAACGCTCGGTTTATCTGCAGTCCCCCGGAGTCCCCCCCCCCTCCCCCGCTTCATTTCTGTGCCTATTCTGCCACTATTGATCCATTATCACAAGTATCCATTTCATTTTCCAGGACGGACGGCTTCTTAATATGTGACCTTGTTTGCATCAAGGTGGTTTTGTCTTATCGGAGACGAGAGGAAGAGAGTTCCGGCGGAGGACTCCCGCAATCCGGATTTTAATTTGGCTGAAATGTGTTCTGCAAGACTCAATATCATTAAAGTCAGAGCGTCCACAGGATGCTGCTGGAGATCAATAGGACTCAGTCGTCCCTGCCAGAGAACACGCACAACAGCTCGATACAGTCACAACGCTGCCGCATGGTTGGAGTAGACCGCTTCATTTCCTGATCTGAGGTCTCGGACATCAAACTGTAATATTTCCATGTTGAGCGCTTTGATTGAATGAACGTCGAGGCTCCGCTCTGAATAACCTCCGTCCCCCCCGTCCCTCCCCCCAGTCTGCTTCCTTTCCCAGGTTGTCAAATAAAGACACATTACCAAGTCTACCAAGTACAAAAAATCCTTTAGCATGTGGACGTGACTGTGCGTTTAACACGCCGCTCTCACCTTCAGTTTCTGACTAAATCGACCAGCTGTCATAAAAACCCAAAGAAATAAATCATTTAGAAATCCTTCAAAAAACTTGAGAACTTAAAAGTTATTTTTCTTTATTTGGCAAATAAACTGAAACAACTAAATATTCATTTTTTTCAAACATTTCAGCTTGCTTTCTTGCTGATATAGTTTTTACATACTTTTTGAATTTTGAAGGTAGAATCGTGTTAATGAGCTTTTAATGGGTCCAAATACCTTTTGGGTTTTTTTGGGTTTTTTTAATCAAGTGTTGATATATCACAGACTGATAGATGTGAATGCACCTATCAGCTCCCAGTCGATCATAAAACACCAAACTGGACAATTTACTCCCACTTCTTGTGCAATAATTATGTTATAAGATGTCACCTGATCTTATCTGTATTTTATTCTTAAATTTGATTGTAATATTTATTTATGGGACAATTTGTGCAATAACATTTCATCCTTATCTGCACTGTGTGCATGATAGTGTTCATACCGTTTATACAGACTCACATCTTTAAGCTAACTGGCATTTCAACTGTTCCTTTCTGAGGCATGTTTTTTAATAGCTCTTTAATTGATGCACATTTGTTTTTCGTACGAGCTCTTGATTACTGTTTTTTCTACACTTATATTTTTATCTATTTTAATGTTTTTGCACTGTGATTTTCTTCTGCTGTCCTGCTTTGTTGCTGTAACTCTGTAAATTTCTCCACTCGTGAGATGAATAAAGGATTATCTTATCTTATCACTGCTTTCTGATTTAAAAAAACAAACAAACAAAAACACTAACTCTGTTGAGCAAAGTCTTTTTGTTGAACACTTCCAGCGCCTGGTCGGTCTCGCTCGTGGCGCCAAGTCAAGACGAGCAGGAATTTTAAAAAAGAAAGCGTGCTGGGGTCAAAACGGCTCATGACTTTGCACTGCATCTTTTTGGAGATGTGAAGACACTCCGGTTTGTGTCCGACGTTACATTTCATGCTGGTAGGACACTGACTCGGCCCCCATCCCTCAAACATTTGCTCTTTAAAAGGAGCGCCATAGTCCTGAGCCTCGGGCCGGATCACACCTTTAAGACCAGAATATCCCTCGGAGCACAGACGGACGCAAGTACATGGTCTATTTTAATAACTAGAGCGCTCGACTTCTCCTTCATTTAGAGCTCTACCCATCTTTGAAAAGATGAGCCATCCAGGTAACACACATCCGACCTTCAGGACGAAGATTAAACTCAAAGTCGCCCATTTCTCTGCCCATATTAAACAAACACGTGAGACCGGTGGCCTCTATCAGAGAATCTGTGGATGAATTTGTATGTCCTGCAAACCAATCTTTGACCTTGCTCTCGTATTTGTATTTTAACCTTTCAGTTTGAAAGCCCGAGCTGAAAGGCTCCCAAGTGGGTTGTTAGTTTTTTACGGAGATCCTTTTAAGCCAGGTCCTGAGCCGCCGTTCAGCCAGAGCAGCCCCGGGGGAGTTCCTGTAATGTGTCAGTCCATTCTCATGTACTCACAATAACTGTGACTCAATTACTCCGCCACTTATCACCCTTCTGTGCTCGCCTGGCGCATTTTCCAACAGAGAGGGAGAGAGAGAGAGCGGGAGAGAGGCTTTTACACGGCTCAAAGTGCGTGTCAGTTTGTTTTCATTGACTCGGTTTTAAGAGAAGACCTCAGACAATCAAGAGTGTGTGCTCAATAAGGTGGGGCCTTTACAACAGAGCTCTGTTGTTTTGAGAGCGGCGCAAAGAGCTCACACAAGTCCACCATGAGTCTGTGGAGAGACATCGAAGCAGATCCTTAAAGGTCAAATATTATGCAAAAGATTCACCATGTTTCTCTAAAACTAATATGTCTCTACTCTGTCTATAAACTCCCCATTAATGAAAACAAGTCCATCCTCTCTGTCTTCTGCCTGCTCCACTTTTCAGAAAATGTGTCCTTAAACTTTTCCCTTCATGACATCACAAAGGGCAGTAGCCCCTCCCCCAGGTGGGTGACACTCCCACAGCTAGGTGTTTGTTCTGCCCTCTGAGTCTGCCTTCTCACCGTAAACAACAGGACATGTAGCCAGAAAGCAGCGAGTACACCCGAGCCCTTCCAGAGAGGGGGCGTGGCCAGACACAGCTCATTTACATATTTAAAGCTACAGACACAGAAACAGCCTGTTCTGAGCAGGGCTGAAATAGAGGGGTTTATAGACATGATCAAATACAGGATCAGAGTGGATTTACAACAAACACACTTCACACACATGTTGAAGAGGAGCTCGGACACTGATTTCAGCTGAAGAGGAGAAAATGTGACCTTTAAAGTTTTCATATTCAAACTAGTATAGCAAAGAAATTTCTTTTTAAAGATTTTATTTTGGGGCATGCTGTTTTTATCCTGTGCATTTCTAAACAAAAGAATATAATGTCATGTATGATTTTGCTGTTTGCCTTCTGCAGTTTGTTCCGTCACAGCAGTAAAGTTGACATGAGAGCACAGAGCAGTGTATGCACAGAAACCACAAGCTTTAACAAGAAAAAAATACAAAGGGAAAGAAGAATGAGGACATCGATGATATGAGAAGGAACCATGAGACAGAAGAAAAGTCTGTTAAGCTCTCGCAAAAACAGTTTTTTTTTTTATTACAATTTTCTTTCCAGTTGTTGTCTAGCCCCACCCCTCTGACCTTCAACCTCACCTCGTTTGACGTCATGATATGTTGGGTACCTGACATCTCCACAGGTCCTGTTTGTGCATGCGTGTGTGTGAAGAGCATGTCTCTTAATACCCAGAAGTTCCCCTCAGGGACTAATAAAGTATATTCAATTAAAATAAAAATAATGGATGCTTAATGGAAAAATAAATGTGAACGTGTTCAATTATACAGGTTTATGTCATGAGCCCATTGTTATATATTATTTAAAATATCCTGTTTTTATTTTTGCATGTTGTTGACACACTGGCCGTTCTAAATTACGACTTACAGTTCCACCAATAAATATTCAGAATACCTCACACAACCTGCACCGGCCTCATGTGCAGAAAAACGCCCGAGGAGAAAGCACTGATCAATCATCATGCCACAGAGAGACTGCAGGTGACACGCTTGCCAGGTGAACCTTAAAATATACATGCAGCCATATATCACCAGCATGACAGGAACATTAGAGAGAGGCAGAGGAGTACGAGGAAGTCAGCGTCGAGTCAATCCACACTCGCACTCGCTGTCAAGAACACAATCTTTCTTACCCGGCCGGCCGCGAGTGCTCGGCTGACTGAGAAAAGGTAGATACACTCAGGTAGGTTACAGACGTGCATGTTCACACTCGCTCAGGTAGGTTACAGACGTGCATGTTCACACTCGCTCAGGTAGGTTACAGGCGTACATGTTCACACTCGCTCAGGTAGGTTACAGACGTGCATGTTTACACTCGCTCAGGTAGGTTACAGACGTGCATGTTCACACTCGCTCAGGTAGGTTACAGGTGTACATGTTTACACTCGCTCAGGTAGGTTACAGACGTGCATGTTTACACTCGCTCAGGTAGGTTACAGACGTGCATGTTCACACTCGCTCAGGTAGGTTACAGACGTGCATGTTTACACTCGCTCAGGTAGGTTACAGACGTGCATGTTCACACTCGCTCAGGTAGGTTACAGACGTACATGTTTACACTCGCTCAGGTAGGTTACAGACGTGCATGTTTACACTCGCTCAGGTAGGTTACAGACGTACATGTTCACACTCACTCAGGTAGGTTACAGACGTACATGTTTACACTCGCTCAGGTAGGTTACAGACGTGCATGTTTACACTCGCTCAGGTAGGTTACAGGTGTACATGTTTACACTCGCTCAGGTAGGTTACAGACGTGCATGTTTACACTCGCTCAGGTAGGTTACAGGCGTACATGTTCACACTCGCTCAGGTAGGTTACAGACGTGCATGTTTACACTCACTCAGGTAGGTTACAGGTGTACATGTTCACACTCGCTCAGGTAGGTTACAGACGTGCATGTTTACACTCGCTCAGGTAGGTTACAGACGTACATGTTCACACTCGCTCAGGTAGGTTACAGACGTACATGTTTACACTCGCTCAGGTAGGTTACAGGTGTACATGTTTACACTCGCTCAGGTAGGTTACAGACGTACATGTTTACACTCGCTCAGGTAGGTTACAGGTGTACATGTTTACACTCGCTCAGGTAGGTTACAGACGTACATGTTCACACTCGCTCAGGTAGGTTACAGACGTACATGTTTACACTCGCTCAGGTAGGTTACAGACGTACATGTTTACACTCGCTCAGGTAGGTTACAGACGTACATGTTCACACTCACTCAGGTAGGTTACAGACGTACATGTTCACACTCACTCAGGTAGGTTACAGACGTACATGTTTACACTCACTGCAGGCTGAACTATTGTACTGGAGCAAACCTTTTTTACCCTAAAAACTCTTATGAGACCTCCAAATAATCAGTGAGTATGTTCTTCTTCTTCTTCTTGACTCAAACAGCTTATATACACGAGGGGAGGAGCCGGCCCTGTCGTCCATGTAAACACAGCTCTGACAACAACACAGCCAGCAGGACTCCAGCTTCTCCCTCACTGTAGACAGTCAGGACTCACACACACATTTACACAGGAGAGACTTTTTTTTTTAAATATGTAAAATGGGTCAAAGGTTATCGAAATACTGGAATCAACTTCTAAGCCTTTTTTTTTTTTTTTTTTTAAATATCTGGTTTATGAATTAAAAACTTGACTTCATTGAAGCTTCGTGGATTTCTATTGTCTGTTGGTCAACAAATGATTCACCTGCTTTAATGATCAGATAAACATCAAATGTTTCACTCATTTCTCCCTTTAAACTAATCCTTCAAAATGCCGTCTCTCCTTTTTACCTCGCTATCAGACACACAGACTGTAACTCTGCATTTCTCCCCACTCGTGCTCTTCCTTCTCTGTATTCAAATTACATCATTAGCTCAACAAATCTTTGTTGTAACGATACCTTCTTGTGTTTAAGCATCAAGACAAAAAAAAAAAAACTCGCAGAAAAACACAGCGTCGAGCCCAGCGTGACTCCCAGCGAGCGGTGCTATACTTAAAGCATTTAGAGCTAATTATCAGAAAAACCTTTCCATTATCTCCTGACCTGCGCCTACAAGGCTGCAATTATTTTTTTATTTCAGCCCTGGTGGAGGGAGCACGCTGTAATCAGTTTAATTAGACCAAATAGACTTCCTCCATCTTCTCTCCAGGGCCCAGCACTCAGGTCTGCACCGAGAGAAACACACACAGGTCTATTATTCCTGCACTGAGATGAAGAGTGTTGAAGATGATGTTGGATAAAGAATAGGCTAATGTTCATGTTTGCTGCAGCGGGGCAGGTTTTACTGGATGCTAATATATGCACTCTTTGGCATTTAGCCACGCATACTCACTTTCTGTTGCTACACAGAGTCACAAAAGGCCACGTCTTTGTGTTAAGGAAGCGTTCGTGTGCTGAGAGCTGCAGACAACACAACCCAAACCTGAAGGAAAAAAAAGCTGTTCTCACCTGTGAACTCCTGAGAGTACCAAGAACATTTCAGGCAGGCTGCCTCTGAAATCTTCCCCACTTTCTTGTTCACACATGAATCTCACAGCAGGAGGCGATCCCTGAGCAGTCTGTCAGGGATAAGAGGGGGGGGAAAGGCAGCAGTTTAATCATGTGGCCGATGATCGTCTGTCACGTGCAGACAGTCTATGACCTGTGCATCGCTCACAGGATGTAAACGCCACTCCCACTGGCTCGAGGCGGGCCCAGCGCCTCACGAGGGAGCGAAAGGCGGGGTTTTTGCCACCTCAGTTGTCAAAAATCCATGAGAAAACAATTAGATGGCCCCAAATCAATTCTATGTTGTTACGTTTTTTTTGGGGGTTTTTTTGTTTGTTTTTTTTGGGGGGGGGGGGGGGGGGTCCAAGTCGTGCGTCCACCCTTCCTGCAGAAAAGATCAGCAGAGAGCTCTGAGATCGGGGTCTGACAACAAGGCTGAGCAGCACACTCACAAACTTCGAGGAAAGTTTCCTGTTCGAGACGTTTCCGTCTCCGCCCCCCCGACACCGTCACCGAGTGAACTCCACATGAAGTCAAACTCACGGCTGAGTGAAGCACGCTACGTTAAAGGTGAAGGGATCACAAACATCATTTTTAAGCAGGATTGCGAGACACTTTTCCTGCGGACAGGAGGACGAGAGGGGGAAATGATGTCAAAAGAACGACGGGGAAATGGCGTCACAGCGACAGAGTTGGACAATATTTCGACAGCTTTCCCTCTAAGTCGATGTCGTCACAGTATCCACAAAGAAGAGGTAAAGATATATGAAGATCTCGCCGGTCATGTGATCTAGGCGTGACCTCCCACTCGCTCACACGCAAAGCAGCCGAACATTTCAGGAGTTAAAAGTGTGTGTAAAAGTGATTCATTGTTTAAAAAATAAAAGTGTTCATGCGATCTGTGGACTTCTATTTTGATTGTTGCCGATGATTTACGAATCGTATTTTTTAGTGATGCATCGGTTAAACGTCGTCGGCTGATATTTCTCCGTTGATAGAAATCAGTAAATAATGAGCCGAGCCAGGCAGACATCTAAGTTCACCAGATGATTCAGAGAAGAGGGTTGTTTTTTTTGTTTTTTTGGTCAAATATTTTTTCTTTTTTTGGGAAGGGCACAGAAACAAAGACAGAGACTTTCCAGATTTACAACAGTGGTCCTCTCTCGAATGTATTAAACTTGTTACAGCAGAAAATAACAAATAAAAAACCCAAGGTGCTTTAGAGGGCGAGTTAACCCTTTCCTCCCTAAACAACTCATTCAATCACAGCAATTCACACCACACATGACAAAATGGACAAGACAACCAAAACTCAGAAAATATCAACAGGTGAATACCACAAAATAATTAACAGAAAACAAAAAAATACAAGAAAAAGGGGAGAAGAAAGAAAAATAAACACTAATAACATAAATAATGATAAATGGACAAAATCAACAACTCTTTGTTTTTCAGCTTCAATGTACAAGTTATCCACAGTATATGAAGTAGAAAGGCTGCCAGGTTTTATGAAAGGCCTGCAGAGAAGAGTTTTGTTTTTTGTTTTTTTAAATCAGGCAGATGAAGACTGACTTGTTTTCATCGTCAAACATGAGAGACCACGTCAGCATTGTGGGAGTCTTACACCAGAAGAAGCCATGAAACAGTCTGGAATCAGCTGAATTTTTACATCATATATTACATGAGAAATGTAAATCTCTTAGTAAGAACATGAAAGTCCAGAATGACGTCAGGAGAGCTCTCGTCAGCTGGCCTGGTCGCTCTCTGCCTCTAAAATCTGTAATGAGAGCACGACATGCCCGCTCTAATTACAGAGATCAGGATTGTTCGCTCGTCAGAGTCTGTCTCCAACACTCCCTGCACTAACACACAGCTGCCATAATACCCCATTAAGACATCAACGTCACGACGCAGGCGGCAGACTGCTGCAGCTTCCAGCACGCGGCCCTGAAAAGAACCCGGACTGCAGGATTAGGACTTCTCAAAGAAGTGATCAAAGTCAGCCAGCTTCATTCAGACTGTTCGTTAGAGAGGGAGGAGTGACGCTCTGTTCAGCAGCTGCAGGTGTCATAGTTACATTTTGTTCCTGTTAAACACAAACAACAGCAGTTCTTCACTGTAACGACTGCAGAGGATCAATATTTGCAGAAAACTGTAAAACAAACAAATGTTACTTTCTTTTGCAACTTGTAAATCATTGATGATGTCTTTACATGCATGAACACGTTCCAGGAAAAAAAAGAAAAACTAGCATTTTGCTGTGGCTGCTCCCACTCTCAGTCTACCTGTTAATATAAGAAGTGCTCCAACCACTGCTTAAAACCCGCCTCTCTGCTCCGGCTTTTAATACAAGCTGAACTTGACATTTTGTCATTTTTATTCACGCTCCTATTTGTTGTATTTTTATTGTGATTTACTTTTATTGTTTTTATTTTATTTTTTTGCTTGTACAGCACTTGTTCTATGTGCTAAAGAAATAAAGATTGATTGATTGATCTATTCCAAATTCCAAAAAGGACACCTTCAGGATGTGACACAAGGCCGTATCATGATCTTAAATAATTATGATTAACATAGTAGCATCATCTATAAGATACTTTTAATAGGGCCATGTGTTTCATTAGATCAGATCCTTGGAGCACGTGCAGTAGAGTCCTTCTCTCCCTGACTGACGTACTGAGTCCTATCACCTGCTCAGTACTGTGTGTCTTCAGTGCTCCTGCTGAGCTGCCGGCCCGGACACGGCACAGTCCACACTGCTGCCTCTACACCGAGGATGCATGTGGGCCGTCCTGCAGGTCATTTATTACAATCCCTCTCTAATAAGACTTTACAGCAGCAGGGTTTTGGACGGTCCTCAGAGCCTGTTTCTCTATTGTTCCCCCGCTCACTGTTAACAGCCGAGCAATCAGCCACAGTGTGCGTCCCCCTCACTTCATCCCTCATCATTAGTCCAGTGCAGCCCCCCCCCTTACACTAACCTGCTCTATGACTGCCTGCCCGCACCGCCGTCAGCCTGCACTGCTCCAAAGATCCTGTTTCCTCGTTATTCCCCGAGCTGGAGGGTCAGCGGGTCGGGTTTGTTTACAGCTTTATCACAGAAGGAAGCATACGTTACTGTGCATCGACTCCACATGGCCATTAGACTCCAGTTCCTCACTCGTTCTAATAAGGTTCGAAGAGAGAGAGAGAGAGAGGGCTGTCGACGCTTTGAAAAATAAGAATCCTACCTCAGCATTAGAAAAGTCCAGAGCAAGATTTTTATAAAGTTCTTAACGAACCATCTACACACACACACACACACACACACACACACACACACACACACACACACACACACACACACACACACACACACACACACACACACACACACACACACACACACACACACACACACACACACACACACACACACACACACACACACACACACACACACACACACACACACACACACACACACACACACACACACACACACACACACACACACACACACACACACACACACACACACACACACACACACACACACACACACACACACACACACACACACACACACACACACACACACACACACACACACACACACACACACACACACACACACACACACACACACACACACACACACACACACACACACACACACACACACACACACACACACACACACACACACACACACTATCATAGGATGACTGCGTTCTCTCACCCTAGCCAGTCAAACTACTTCATTTATTCATATATGGAACATTTGTTTCAAGCAGCCGAACAAACATTGTATAACTGAGTGTTCATGGACTTTAGTATCCCGGTTTTGATGACTGCATCTTATTTGTGCACACGATGTTTTTAACACAAACCCCGGACATTTAGAAATCTGAGAAACATGAGAACACTGTGGCTTATACATAACATTTTTTAATTGTAACAAAAATATCCCTTTTAATTTACGACTATGGATCCAAAATAAACTGAAAGTCCCGAGTAAACAAAATATGCAATATGATCTATGAAAGTTTAAATTGTCTTTTTAGTCTCTTTCTGTCAGAAACGGGATGACGAGTCCTCGTTTTCTTTTGGATTTCTCCAGTTAGCAAAATCAGGTTTCTCAAAACCAGGATGAGGACGTATCTCGGTTTCTGAAATCAGGATGTGATGTTTACAAAGACAGGATACTTAAACCCCAAACAAACCCGGGATACTCGAGTCCATGTAAACACATCAGTTCTAAAAAATCCAACCTCTTTTTGTTTTACAGTCCTCACACATGTTAAACCTCAGAATCATCTCTGTTAAGTTTGAAGGGTCGGTGGGTTCGATCCCCAGCTCCTGTGGACACATGTTGATGTGTCCCTGTGGAGGACACTCAGTGGCGTGTGAATGGGATCAATTCATTCTGGTGGACAAAACTGTCCGTGTCTCAGGCTGCCCGTGGCCCGCACTGTTGTGTTAGCATGCTAATGTTAGCGCTCTTTAGTTAGCTTCACATTGCATCTAAATTGACGCAGAATGAGCGTGATCTAAAAAACGCTGATGTAACAAATAATCAGTATGTTCTTCTTCTTGACTCAAACTGCTTTTATACACAAGGGGAGGAGCCGGCCGTCCCGTCCATGTAAACACAGCTCTGACAACAACACAACCAGCAGGACTCCAGCTTCTCCCTCACTGTAGACAGTCAGGACTCACACACACATTCACACAGGACACACTGATGAGTCATGATTTATTTATGCGTCAAATGTTGCACATTCTTTGAGTAGGAACTACTTCATCTACACTTTATTTTTTACTTGTGTATTTAATTGGTTGGAGGAGGAGACGCATTCATGATCTCCTGTAAACGCTCATCTCTGAAGCGTTGCATCATCAGTCTTTGGACCCCATCTGACTCGTTGTTCACGCCAACAGAACAGGAAAGGAAGAACTCGCAACTTAAACCGCAATTTGCAGACCAACTGTCATTACGCGCCTCCTTCACTTCATTCATTAAGCACCGCTTCTCTTTCAGCCCCTTATTATCCAGACAGCTGCACAATTGGCAGCATCAGTTTTCTACTCATGGCATTGTCCGCTGCACATTGTGACGCATTAGATCCAGCAGCTCACGTCTGTGAGAGTCAGGCTTGGAATTGAGAGCTCTGATGGTTTTGATGGCATCCCAGCGGTCTCCACAAAGCCAAAGGAAAGACTTATTATTGGCATCCGTATAAAGCGTCTCTGTCTCCTTCTCTTCATTTCATTTCCCCACTCCATGTGTGTGTGGATCTGGCAACTCTCTGCGGCAGATCCTGCAATTAAAATGTACTGAGTCTGTGTCACTGTCAGCACAACTTGTCATTTCTGCTCCAGTGTTGTTTGAATTACTGGAGTGAGGAAGAATTAATCTGAGAGTTTGGCTTATTGCAGCACCTCTTTGGCCGTACAGAGGATTCTGAGAGACAGCTTCATGTGGGCCTCGACCTCCAAGCAAATACAGAGTTTATTTAAATACACTGCTGCTTCACACATGAATCATCCCTGAAGACATTTTCATATTAAACCAATATAAGAATCTGTGTAAACTGTAATCGTCCATGCAACGGGACCAAACGGGTCTCACGTCCTCAGACTGGGCAGCTTGGTTCTGGGATGGACGGGGACAAGTCTCAGGAAAAGGCTGTGATGGAGTGTCAGCTCACACTGTACGAATCGTTAAAGACACCGAAGGTCACGATCTGCGTTCACACAGACGACCTGATTCTTCACGCTCAATCTGAGCGGGAAATAGTGAAATTGGATTATTGACAAATGTCACAAAAAAAAAAATAAGACAGACGCAGGTTAACGTCAGATATACGTGTATTTTAGTTGTCTCATGTCTGCGACTTAAATAGACCAGCAAGGTCGCTCACACGCTATCTCTCTCACACACACACACACACGAGCATCACCGATAAACACAAGCTAACTAGCTGAATCTGCAGATATTTCATCATCAGAAAGGGAAGACTGATTTCATGAAAAAAAGTCTTAAAGTCTGAGAATAAGTTTGTGGCTCTGCTCTCACTGTGAGAGTGTGCAGTCTTACGTATGAAATATCAAACATGCCAGATAATCGTCAGAGACAGCTGATCAGGCCGTGATAAGCTATCGTGCCTTGTGCAGTGTACACTACATGACCAATAAAGCACAATCAGGCTGACGTTTGACCTGACTGCACAATCCATCGCACTGCTCACATATCTCATCTAAATCAGTCTGCAATCATTTCACAGTAACTTTGAGTCGAGCTAACGACAGGCTGAGAGCTGGAGCTGAGGCGGGACAAACTGTTGCACCCACCTGTCAATCATGTCAGCTACGTGTCTAACTTTGAAAATCACGTTTTTCAAAATCAAACCAGAGCGGTTTAAATAAAAAAAAAATCGTCCATATGCAGTGTAACAACTAATCAGGAGGTTTTTTTTGTTTTGTTTTTTTTTCATACCAGGCTGTAAACATGTCTCTCTGTGCTGGGTTTGTTTTGCCTGTAGTGTGTCTGTGACTTCTGGTAGAGCCAGCTTCAAGCTGACACTCGATGAACACGCATGAAGCTCCATTTTTTTTTCCTTCAAGAGGCTGCTGCTTGGTTTCAGCAGATTCACATCACAAGAGCACATGGACCAGTATGGAGGTGACAAACATCCATACAAACCATTTCATTGCTTGTATTGTGTGACTCAGTTTTACATAATTGTGTTCCACTATAGCATAGGCTCCATTGAAAGGAGACATTGTCATGGAGACTGATAGGAAGCTGCTGCAGTCAGGGGGGAGGTGACGGCCTCTGTGCTCGCTTTAGTCTGTTTCATAAAGCAGTAAACGCACAGTGATCGACCAGCCGGGGAAACACACCGTCTCATTATTAATGTCTCGCTTTTACCTTGTTGCACAAAGTTTTTTACTGCCCGTCTTTGACATGGATCCAACCTTGTAAATGTCCCTTTAAATCTCTGATCGTCATCAAGGGGTCGACCACTGTCTGCTCCCCATCATTCAACAGCAACTGTGCACCATCGCTCACCCCTGCGTCCCGTCTCCGGCAGCCCTGAGGGGACACGTCCAGCACTGGTCAGGGTCTCAGACTGCACGTGGCACACATAACTCTTCATACAACACATTATAACATATAACAACGTTTGACGGCTGCTGCTGCTCTGACTCACAGCGATAGATACGTTTCTGTTTCTTTATGGGATATCAGACTGATGGATTCAAGCTTCAAAGATCTTGTGACAGAACAGTAAAACATAATGGAATCCATTGACTGTACAGTGTATAAATATATGTATTATATTATTATATGTGTATAAATCCTCTGACCAAAACCCCAAAGATCGCTCAGGTGGGTGCAGTCCACGACGGAGCAGATTGAGCAGTTTCAGTTTGAAGGAGACACTCACATTTATAGAAAGTTCATTGACTCTTACCTGATGTTCTGGTGCACACAGTGGTCAACAGAGCTGCCCATCAGTGACCTTTTTACAGCATCTAACAACATCCTAAAACTAAACTTCTCAGCAAAAATTAACATAAACCAGCTTTTACGTGTAGGTGGTTCTGTAGTTTGACCCATAGCCCATTTGTTAAAATAGAGGAGGTGGAGCTAATCGCCTCTATACTGCAGCTCCACGACGGGGAGCTCTGCATGTTTTGGCTTCACTTTTGGTTAGCTCTTCATAATGTCCATCTTTTCACACAGTGACAAAGACCCCAACATGAGTCCATCATGAGAACTAAGCAACATTTAGTAAAGTTACTGGAGAAGAAAAAAAAACTTCAGCAGAACCAGAATCTGCTCGAGTGGAGACAACATGGAGCAAAACAAACGCAGAAATGTCCGTAGTGATGGTTATAAAGCGAGTATAAACCGTAAGAATAAGTATGATATTGATTGATAGTATAATTGGGAGGACTGATATAGCAGCTGAAGAAGACTCACATGGACATGAAAAGGTTGGTAATTTTTTAAAAACTAGCATGACTTTAAAAGTAGCATTCCCTCAGTGCTTCATCTTCACTCACCCCCCTCCCCTCTAAAGCCACGCCCCCTCTGTGCTCCCTCTAAAGCCACGCCCCCTCACTTACATGCACAAGCGCCATTGGTCCAAGAAGCGGATTTCAGCTCACCCTTTGAGTGTGGGTTCGTGCATGCATGAGGTCGAGAGGCTGTGATTGGTTTATAAAACGTGGTCGATTGCAGACATTGGTCGAAGTTTTTTTGAACGCGTTTACAACTGCTACATTTATTTTTTTTAGAGCACATTATTAATGTCTGACAGGACCTGAAGAAGATGAAGATAAATGTTGCTGCTGATATTTGAAGCAGTTACAGCAGCACGCCAAACACACTTGAGGGGTGTGGCCTTAAATTGGGCCACACCCCCCTTACGTGATTGTGTTGGATTGGGGGCAAATTGGGCCTCAAAGTAAAATCCTTTTATTCTACAGCAGCAAGTGATGAATGGTATGAAAGAATCATTTTGATCAATTTAAGAGAGTTTAGGAGCTTAAACGTTATCGATTTTCAGGTCTTGAAAAATGTGTTACTGTACCTTTAATAGAACCGGCACTGAGCCTCCTCTCTGTTTGTGCACCTTCTTTGTCTAATTCAGACCTTTGATGCAGTCATAAAAAAAATAAATAATAAAAAAAAACTCCTCTGACCTTTACAAAGCAGTTGAGCAGTTTGTAGAATTAGCCTTTATATCTTACAATGCATACTCGTTATAAAAGCTGAAACATCACCTGCAGCAGTCAGAGGAGGATTTATGACAGTCCAGGTCCAGACCAAAACATGAACCGGCTTTATCAACCTCAGCAGGTAAAAAGAAGAGCTTTGCTTCAGGTAGCTTTGTTTGTGGATAAAACAAGCTAACCGGTGATCGATGACTGATGACTTTTTCAATTTGTGCCTTAAATCCTCCCCCGGCCTTAAATCCTGCTCAGGGTCTGTTCCCAAACATTTGGTCTGCTCACTCAAACATATTTATCCCAGTGCAGCACACAGCGCTAACTTCTGATTTCACTGATCCATGTTATTAGCTTCCCCTCACTCTGACAGGCTATTAATCTCAGATGTTTCTTTTCATTGTGTTTTTCTTCCCTTTGCAAACTGCAGTCCTCTATCAGCCCTAAATTAGCAGTCTGACCGGCTCCGAGTCTGCACCTTAGTATGAAATTGTGAGTCAGTGTTGGATTCATCAACCTGTTATCAGCTGCTCAGGACATCTCTTTCACAAACACATTGTCTGCAGCCAAAGTGGAAAAAATGTAACCAGAAAAAAACAACTGAAAGGACGTAGTTTTATATTTTTACTGATGTTATGGGGTTCCCAAACTTCGACCCCCAATATAAAAGTGCTTGAGACTGCAGCCCACATTGTTCCTGCAGTGCTTAAAACATCTGACATTGCACACAGTCACACGCACACTATTAGGCCTCTCCAAACATTGGCATTAGAACAGCCCCAACAACATCATATTTCTGTCTATATTTTCAAATGAAAAGACAAAACATGCAATTTTAAACTATTCTCCGTTTTTTAAAAGGCTTTGAAAGGAATCTCGCGACACCCCTAACCGTGTCTTTGACCCCCACTTTGGGAACCACTGGGCGACAACATGCATCAGATCCTGTCATTTTCTTGTACAGAGAAGAGAACAAGAAGGCAGTCTGACCGTTTGGGACATCTAACAGTTGACGCAGATCCACATAGATCAATGGTGACTGCTGGTGAATTGTCGCTGTGATTGTTTTTGTTTTTGTCGGTCGGTCGGTCGGTCGGTCGGTCGGTCGGTCGGTCGGTCGGTCGGTCGGTCTGTGGCTCCGAGCTCCAATCAGCACAGAAACTGCTTTAGAAATGTGTATTTGTTATTTGTTAGTCTGCCCTTTATCGTGCAACATGTAATAGCAGTTTGAGAGGGGGACTCGAATCCCCACAGTGGAAACATGATTACATGTTTTTAATACTAGCCATGCCCTGCTGATGGGCGCCTGTTACAATCCAAATAACACCAACCAGTCGGTTTTCTTACAGCCAACGTGCGGCCTAACTCATATTTCTCAGACACATTATGTTTGTGAAAAACATTTTCAGCCAGCAGGTTTTTCCAGTTTCATACCACAGGAGACATTTAGGGTACCTACAAGATCAACACAACAAATCACATCTGCACATGAGGTACAGGGGGGGAGGGGTATGTGCAAAACGTCCATAAATCTGCTGCTAGGTGAAAGCAGTTAAACATGAATAAAGTCCCTGCTGATGACAGATAAGGCGTCTCCGCTCTGTGACAGATTGGCTCCTGGAGAATCACCTACAGACCCGCCACTGAAATCCCATTTCATCACCTCGATAAGAGAAGAGTGATAGCAGATAGCCATCTGTGTCAACAGCGACGGAATTAAAAATGTAGAGACTTAAAGAGAGTTGATATCATCTCAAAACATAATGCAATTTATTCTGTACATGTTTAACTTCAGAGGTGAAGGGCGGACAGGGGAGAGAAATAATGACTGCTGGTTAGACAATGAAGTATCTATAGATCTTTGTAAACTGACCATATATTGATTTTAATGAGTTTAATCCTTATTAGTGCTGAAGCCATCTTTATTTATTCATAAAACTGCTCTTTTCTTAATTGATTTATTCATGTGATCACTTATTTCTGAGTTTCAATGATGAGAAAAGTCCACCCTCTCCGTCTTCTGCCTGCTCCACTTTTCAGAAAATGTGCTCAAACAGTATTTTCCCTTCATGACATCACAAAGGGCAGTAGCCCCTCCCCCAGGTGGGTGACACTCCCACAGCTAGGTGTTTGTTCTGCCCTCTGAGTCTGCCTTCTCACCGTAAACAATAGGACATGGAGCCAGAAAGCAGCGAGTACACCCGAGTCCTTCCAGAGAGGGGGCGTGGTCAGACACAGCTCATTTACATATTTAAAGCTACAGACGCAGAAACAGCCTGTTCTGTTCCTTGACTCTTGTTCATTTTTTACGCCTTTCCTTTAGAGGGGAAAAATACCTTGAGCCTGACACAAGAAGAACAAAAGGCAAAAAATCTGTCAGAGCTCAACATAAGGGCATAACTCTGACCTCACTGTGGTCTCACCATAAACCTCCTGTCACCTTCACTCTCTCCACCTTTCACCCATAATTTAGGATTTTGTGACTTCAAGGTGCCTGCGAAAATGAAATTGTCCCTTTAGAGAGAAGAGTACTTTGGCAGAGAAGCTGCAGCTGCTCAGACTATTCCCATTTGAAGTAAACAGTGGCCAAAATTTAGATGGATAAGAAGGTGTTGAACTATCGCACTCATTTTTTACATTTACTTTTTAGCAAGAGGACTTGTTAAAGAGCGCTAATAGTCATTGTTAACCAAACATTTAGGACATCACTACTCTCCCAGATATCAGCAGTTTATGTTCACATCAGTGGTCCCACAGTTTACAACCTTCATGGCCTCTACTGTCTCAAAGCCACAGAGCTCTTCTTTAACTCTCTGTTGTCCTTTGTGGAAGTAAAACATGTTGTGAATTTTTTATTTTAAATAGCTTGAAGAAAAATAAATGCTGTGCATCTGCGTTTAGTCGTGTAAATTTACTGGAATAAAGTAGTAATTTTAGTTATTAGCTGAGCAGCGGCCACCTGTAGGAAAAATGAGGAACGTGCAGCATCTTGTAAAATGCTACTTTTTTATAAAAAATAAAGGCTTTAGAAAATAATGAAATACTTTTGGCACATAAAAAGTAGCTGCAATAAACCGGGGCTTTGCCGGAGAACAACCACAGTGACTTTGAGAAAGAAAGAACCGCACTAACTTTGTAATGGGCAGTGAATGAGCACAATTCAGCTTGACAGATGTGAGCAGAGCTGGGGTTAACCCACTGTCAGCGCTAAGCAGCGAGAGGAAAAAACTGTGAGCCGGCTCTCACTTGATGAGAGTTGGCTCTTCTGATTCACTACAAAGCATCAAAGCATCACTAATAGAAGGACAAACATAGCTAATCACAGTCCAAACTGCACAATGCCTCCGTTACCCGGCTGAGGAACGTAGGCGCTGATGGGACAGAAAAACAGTCCAGAGTCGATAGAGCAGAACAAACATGAAAACTCACTTTAAACAGGCGACACAAGTAATCCACTCTCAGACTGGAAAACAGGAACCAGGAGACACTGAGGCAACACTCGTCATTACCGGGGTTTTGACAGAGAAGGTGAGTCCAAGACAGGCTGGGTCTGTACCGGGAGATAAGTCCAAAGGGAAACGCTGGAAAGACAGCCATGAATGCAGTGACAATCTGTACATGACTGGTTTATGTCTCCTGTTCTGCAGAACAGAAACCAGCTAGAGACATGTTTTTAAACTGACTCATGCCCGTTAAACTGTAACTTCATGTTACTTTTAAATGTTCCTGTATAATAACTGAAATGAAATGAGAACGTTTGCAGCAGCAGCTTCTGTAGAGGCTTGATTACTGATCAGCTGCAGCTGAGAGAGCAGGTGAGCTGAGTGTGGTGTGGGTGTGGCTGACAGGTAGAGTGAGAGGGAGGCAGTCTGAATGGAAAAGTACAAAGAGCAGAGTAGGGCTGTGACGGACTTCAAGACAGAACTACACTGACTTGAAGAAAGAACTACACTGACTTGAAGAAGGAACTACACTGACTTGAAGAAGGAACTACACTGACTTCAAGACAGAACTATACTGACTTGAAGAAAGAACTACACTGACTTGAAGAAGGAACTACACTGACTTCAAGACAGAACTATACTGACTTGAAGAAAGAACTACACTGACTTGAAGAAGGAACTACACTGACTTGAAGAAAGAACTACACTGACTTGAAGAAGGAGCTACACTGACTTGAAGAGAGAACTACACTGACTTGAAGAAGGAACTACACTGACTTGAAGAAGGAACTACACTGACTTGAAGAGAGAACTACACTAACTTGAAGAAGGAGCTACACTGACTTGAAGAGAGAACTACACTGACTTGAAGAAGGAACTACACTGACTTGAAGAGAGAACTACACTGACTTGAAGAAGGAACTACACTGACTTGAAGAGAGATCTACACTGACTTGAAGAAGGAACTACACTGACTTGAAGAAGGAACTACACTGACTTTCAGAAAGAACTACACTGACTTTCAGAAAGAACTACACTGACTTGAAGAAGGAACTACACTGACTTGAAGAGAGAACTACACTGACTTGAAGAAAGAACTACACTGACTTGAAGAAGGAACTACACTGACTTGAAGAAGGAACTACACTGACTTTCAGAAAGAACTACACTGACTTTCAGAAAGAACTACACTGACTTGAAGAAGGAACTACACTGACTTGAAGAGAGAACTACACTGACTTGAAGAAAGAACTACACTGACTTGAAGAAGGAACTACACTGACTTGAAGAAGGAACTACACTGACTTGAAGAAGGAACTACACTGACTCGAAGAAGGAACTACACTGACTTAAAGAAAGAACTACACTGACTTAAAGAAGGAACTACACTGACTTGAAGAAGGAACTACACTGACTTGAAGAAAGAACTACACTGACTTGAAGAAGGAACTACACTGACTTGAAGAAGGAACTACACTGACTTGAAGAAGGAGCTACACTGACTTGAAGAAGGAACTACACTGACTTGAAGAAGGAACTACACTGACTTAAAGAAAGAACTAAACTGGCTTAGAGGATTCCCCTTTAATTCATTCTACAGCCTCCGTACATGGGGCGCTTGTACTAACCACTAGGCCACCAGTCTGGCTTTGATTATATGTTTGTTTGTTTTATGGATGTCGTGTGTTTCTCTATTCTAACAACTTTAAATATATTGTAATTTATACAAACACAAGACAGAAACAGGAACCTTTCTGTAAACAGGTTTGATCCAGAAGACTGAAAAATCTCATTTGAATTTCACATTTGTCATTTTTATTCTTCTACATGAGTACAAATGGTTCCCTTGACGATTGAGCAGCATTCAGACGTAATGAGCCTGCTGGAGGGAGCTTTGGGGGGGAGGGTTTAGAAGTTGTGTGTTTTTTGTTCTGGCAGACCTGTAATTACGTCGACCTTCACCCTGCATGCTGCAGGAGCAAATCTCTGCTTGTCCTTTCTCGCTCACTAAAAAAAAAAAAAAAAACCTCCAACATCTCCAGTTTTCAGACCTTTTTTTCAGCCTTGTATTTCTCATCCTCGCTGCAGTCCGACCGCTCCCCAACCCCACTCCGTACGGACGCTGCGAGCTTTAACGAGCCCCTTTGGAAGATAAGTGTTTAGTGCTGCGGTCTGTTGAGACATGGAGACCTGGTGTTACTGAGCTGATTGATCTCAGGTGTGTGCTACACCCCCCCCCCCCTCCCTCCGCATCCACTGACCATTCAGAGTGATCAATACGTGTTTAGAGGCAGCCTCTTTACGTTTATGAAAGGCTCTGGCCCCTGATTTCTATCAGCACATCTTCAAACACCGTTATTGATTACTGTCACGTTCTCTCAGCACACCTGCAGATTGCCTCTTCTTTACCGGCTCCACAACCTCTGAGCTGTGTGTGTGCAGATGCTGACGTTTCCCAGAAGCCTCTCTGTCTCTGCAGCAGTTTGATGTGCTGTGGGCACGCCGGAGGATGAATAGATAATGGGGACGCTTCTGATTGACTTGCCTGTGCTGGCGTTAAGTAGTCCGACGCAACAACAAACTCAAATGCAGGCTAATAAGTTGGAGTGTGTGCGGGTGCTCGCAGTGCAGCGCCAGCGTGCCTGAGTGTGTGTGTGTGTGTGTGTGTGTGTGTGTGTGTGTGTGTGAATGTGACTGTGTGTGGTAAATCCTCCAATTTGGATGACAGAGAGGCAACGCTGCTTTGCTCTAAATGAGCTCCCAGGAGTGAAGAGTCCTCCAGTTTTATCCCTCCCTGTAGGAACGCAATGCTGAGGAGCTGCCAGACACACACGTGCACGTGTTCACACACACACACACACACACACACACACACACCTTGAATCATTACACCTTGTTCCATCACACAAGCAAGGTACAATACATAGGACAGTCTGAGATAGCTGAGCAGAAACACGGATATTAATCTGCTGCTCCTGCTCGTCTTGAAGACGTTTCACGAGATGCTGAATGTGCAGAAAAACGTTCCCATTCTAACTGATCCTCGAGAAATCCACGGACAAATAAACAAACTAAACAAGATGAACCATCAATACTCAAGTAACTACAAACTGGGCCGGTGGTTTAGCTGACAATGCTCGGGCTGCTTTCAACTTTTTATCAGACATTATTTTTGATTAGCACAAATATTGCAAATGGTGCGCGACAGTGGTGGGGAAAATGGTTGTCATAACAACGGACCACCGCCGCCAGGTGGTAGTTTTAGTCCTTGTGGTGCGGCCTACTTTGTTTGGAAAGATCGTGACTCAACGTTTGATGCCATTGGACGGATCGGCCCGACGCGTGAGGATGTGTGAAGGCACGATGATTAAGATTCTGGGTAGACGGCGAGCAGCCGGCTTAGTCCGCAAATGAGGTTGACAGAAGGTCTTTAAATTCTGAACAACCTCCGCTCAAACAAACCAACTGTTTACAAGAGTGACAATTAACTCATCAGTCGTAATTAGCGGAGACTTACAGCAGTGGAGGAACAATCAAGCGGACCTGATGTGTGTTTAACGCGACCTAATGTGTGCACATCAGCAGTTATTACAGGGAGGAACTCAAGGGTTAATTATGTTAGCCTATGAAAACACAGGCGCGGGATAATAGCATCCCCGTCTCCGGCTCTTCCTGCATCTCTTTCCCGTGAGCGGCGGCGTACACACACTAAGCCCCGCACTCTTCCTCGCCCCATTGTTATTCAAGCGGCGGCTGTGTTGTGTGAATGCATTCATTCAGATCAGACCAGAGGAGAGTGCAAGGGGTGCTTGTTTCCTACAAATGGACCGGCTCATAAGTGTCTGAGCGGAGTGATAAAAGCAGTGGTTCACAGCTGAAAGGATCAACACACGTACACACACACACACTCCAATAACACAGTCAATCGTGCTCCTGCCCTTGACGATGATGAGTAAAGGTCTGAAGGAGACACCGGATTGACTAATTTGACTCGTCTCCGCGGCACCGCCTCGATCTCACACACATGAATCCTGGATTATTTGTTGTTGCATCAACGTGTGTCTTCCCTGTCACCTCCCTCCCTCTCCACTCATTCTTCTTCCTTTTTTTTTTTGTTTTGTTTTTGACTCTGTTCGGGGTCACTTTACATCCAGCTGAAAAGTATTTCAGTCTTCATTCATAAACTGGGTGTTCCCTCCAGTCCTGAATACAAGAACAGGAAACGTTCTTTCATCGTCTCCAGCTGTATAACATTATTGACTGGTTATATCACTATGTTTATGTTAAATCTTAAATATCCTGAAAACATTCAAAAAATATATTCTGTAAAGAATGGTGCTATCATGAAGCTGCTGGGAGATGAAGTTAACCTATCGATGCTGCTATTTGCAGCACGAATAGACCGCAAACACTAAGGCGAAGATGGATGATGCACTCATAACCATAAAGTCTGCAAAAGAGATTTTCCATCGAGGAGAGTGAAAGACCTCCAGCAGTCTTATTTACGTTATTTAAACTTTGAATGGCTCCGTCCTCCTGACCACGTTTGGACAAAAAGCTGCTGTTCTAGTTCTTTCCAGTGTTTTGGTGTTTGTGCGGCTCCTCGTGTGTGTGAGAGGTTGAGAGATAGCAGCTATTCAAGGTGAAAATGTCTCCGCAGCATGAGATGATTTCAGTACCCTCCCGCAGACTCCATTCTGCTGCAAAGTTCAGATGAGCTGCGATGAAATATGTGAGCGGAGGCCCATCAGGTGCAGCCGAGCAGGCAGGAAGCAGCGCTGAGACGAGCCCATTGTAACACGCAGACTGTTCTGAAACATTAATGATTCCTGCACAGATAGCAGCGCTGCCTGTGTTTGTTGGCTGGAGCGCGTGCAGGGAGATGCCCCCGCGCTGACACCAGCTGCACAGTCAGGTGCAGCCAGGAGCTCAGAGGTCACACACCCCGCTGCAGTGAAGCACACAGAGCTCCGGGGACGGGGAGCAAATCACCGAGGAGAGATGTGAAGTGATAAAGAAAAGAGTATATATCACACCGTCATGTGCTTTAAAGGTACACGCTCCGGCTGCTTTCTGCTCCACCCTCTGAAGCGCTCTGCAGGATGTCACAAACTTTCTCTTTTCCTCTTCTTTAGTTTGACACCTCTTCCTCCGTTAGCTTAGCGTGAGAGGAGAAGACACATCAATGAAGCTGAAATTAAAAAAACAAAAGAACAGTGGATACCGTTACATTCGCCTGGACTGTAACATTTTCTTTCATGCGCCCTTGGTACAGTTTTTATTATTCTTTATACTTGACATTTTTTAATGTTATATATTGGTAATTGCTTCTCACATTTTATCTTATTTAAGTACTTTAAGTTATATTAGCCTTGTTTTTTCTTTCGCACCAACACACCAAGGCAAATTCCTCGTATATGTAAATTTTACTTGGCCAATAAAAAATTATTCTGATTCTGAATAAATGAACATCATTTCATGTTCTCACAAAATGAGAATTCAAACATTTGCATTCACTCAACTCGCGATCCCATTCAGATCCCGACGCTGAGTTCATGTGATTTTCTAATCTTTGAATATAGTTGAAATCGATGCACCAATAATTGTGATTCTTTATTTGAATCCTCTGATATAAAGCTCGAAGCGGTCCTCATTCATGTGAGGACCGGCACAATCTCAGTTGTTTTTTCATGAAAATGTCAACTGTGCCAGGTGAAAAAATAGGAAAGATACTTGCATGAAAATGCTTTTGTTAAAGCACCAGGAATGGTCAGAAGTCGATAAAAAGCGTTAAAAGCATTAAATATTAACTGGTTTGAAATCCATTTCTAAATTCATTGCAAAGTTTAAATTTGCAGGACGAAAAAAAAAAGCAAACAACATTTAAATGCTTGTGCTGTGTCTTGAATGGAGTTTGATGGCTTCATGATGCAACCCGAGGACACAAGCAGAATCTCATACCGTATCACACTGGGATGCAGGAGGAGGATAGTGAGGTAGGAGGGGGCCCGGTGGTTGATGTGTGCTGAGCAGGATTTTGAATGGGATACGGTGCAGGGAGTCAGCGGAGACTTTGCAGGACGGGGCGAGTGAGTGACAGCACCATGCAAATGTCTTGTTCCATTTACGTCTGATCACATGTTGGAGAGAATCGAGCCGTGCACATGGAAATAACACTTTGACAGCATTTAGTGATTGTACTGGAGATAATGATATACGCACTGTAAATACTGTATTACAGGAAAGATGAGTGTGGTGTATTTGGGATGGTGTGACATAATGTGAGACCCGGTATGAATAAATTATCTCTAATGAGGCCTCAGCTGCATTAAATACTCAGATGTAAATGTTTCACTTTGGACTCTCTTTTATTGTCCAACGTGGACGCCATTAATCAGAGCATTCATGAATGGATTTAAATATAAACCACCTCACCCACCTGTCTCCTATTCCTCGACATAAAGGAGGTGTATGTGATAGGCAGAGGCAGCCATGGCTGTGTGTTTGATGTTGTTTGTGAGGGAGCCTCTGCGGGGAGATGTGAGGAGACGTGTCAGCGCTCTCCTACAGCGTCTGTGAGAGAGCCGAAGCTGTCACAGTGGGAGAGGGAGCCAATATGTCCATATGCAATATATGAAAAGACCTGCTTGATGGAGCCGAGGGGCCAACACAGTCAGCGTGAGGACGACCAAGCTGGAACAAATAACACTGTGTTATAATCCTGAATCAGAGGCCGTAAACCAGTCAGGTCCACACCTATCACCTTCTTTACTACACTTAGGAGAGGGGGGCGAGTGACAGGAAATATGGAGGGTGACATCCACCAAACAGACCCACAGTCAGACCAAGAGTCTGTCTCTGGCTATTAAATATTAAGACATCAGTGAAGTGCAAAAACCTGCAGGTCCTCGAGTGTCCCCTTGAGAAGACAGATACGCCTCCGATCTAAAATGCTCATGTTTGCACCAGAAATACTCTGGTTTATAGCATGCAAAAAAAACAACTGTTAATACCCAATGCTGTAGCTGTATGAAAAAAAAACACTGATATTGAATATTTCTACAATGGACAGGACCACATACCAAAATCAAACATCTACAGTTCGCTTTGTCAGCTGATGTAAATAGAATGAACTATCTGGATGTGCTGGTGAAATATATCTTTCAAACGGGAACTTCTTGGTGTGCAGATTTTGTATTATTCATGATGAAGCTCGCCGCTTTTTCATAGGTTGATCAAAAGTTAGTCAAAAACAGCATTTCCAATATGGCCACTGCCACCTATGGGCTTCAAACTCCCTCTTTAGAAACCACTGGGGGATGTCGCTGAGACTACGTCCATGTTTTATACAGTGTAGGATTTTTAACAGGGGTTTTTTACAGTCTGGTTCAAAAAACAGTTTGAGGTTGATTTTTGGTTCACAAGAACAAATAAGGATGGCAGGCCTGGCTGTTCCCAGTGGGAGCTGGCTGCAGGTGTTTCAGTCTGTGTGCTACAGGCCTGTGGCTCAGTCGTCATCTCTCAAGGTCAGGGATTCGATCCCCAGCTCCTGCAGCCACATGCTCGATGTGTCCTTGAGCAAGACAATTGTTTCCCCGGCATCGTCTGTGGCGCATGAATGCATATCAATGTTCTTCTGATGGCCTCACTGTGTGTGAGCGTGTAGGTGTGACATGCAGTGTAAATAACTTTATTTGTTTAGCACCTTTAGCTTTGACAGACAATCAAATACATCAACAGCGAGGACGACAACATAATAGAAACATTATGAATCCAGATAAGAGGAATAAGAGAAGACCAGTCCATCCATCCTGGGAGGAAGGCAGCTGCTGGCAGGTTTGGGCTGGCAGCCTCTCGCTGGCTTTGGTTCGGGCGCGAAGAGAGACGAGCTGGGAGCCAGGAGAAGATGGGCATCACTGCAGACCTGCCAACTTGAAGGATGTTGTTGTTCAGGGTCAAAAACAGGCGGTGAAGGTTGGTCACCATGTGACGACCTCATCACGCGGTATAAAGGTGTCGACACAGAGACTGAAGGAGCAGCCATTCGGATGCATCCGATCAATCAGTCAATCAACTTTTATTGTGTAGCACCATTTCACAACGTGTGTGTGTATGGTGTGTGTGTGTGTGTGTGTGTGTGTGTGTGTGTGTGTGTGGGGTGTGTGTGTGTGTCTTTGCCTGGTTGGTTAAAAGTTCATTCGAGTCAGCATTTTCCAATATGGCGACCGCCACCGTTGAGATACATCACACCTCTTTAGAATATAATGATGAGGCTGCTGACACCATGTCCATGTTTTATAAAGGCTATAAGTGGAATCAGTGATCCGTGCATTAAACACAGTGTTGTGTTTATCTAACTGAACCCATCTCACTTCAGCGTCAGCTAATGGGGATCCTTTTAAATAAACAAACAAATAAACAAATAAACTTCCTGTGCTGCAGGAAGCTCTCTCCCTGAGAGTCACATTCAAAAAACTAAACTTTAAATACTTCAATCAAATTTCAGAGCACGGAGGACAAAAGTGTCACAGCTTTTTTTGGTGTGTTCATATTTTGCAGCACTCGCTCAATAATTATCAATGACGTGGTTTCTTTTTTGTTTGAAATGTTAAAAAATCAGTTTATGTTTTAGAGCCCGGCTGAATTTTCCATTTAAATTAATTTAATTTGTTTTATAGAAAGCAAACATTTAAAATGTGCTGAGCTGAACACAATATGAGCTGTGTGTGTGTGTGTCAGTGTGTGTGTGTGTGTGTGTCAGTGTGTGTGTGTGTGTGTCAGTGTGTCAGTGTGTGTGTGTGTCACTGTGCAGTGTTTTTATTTTTGTCTGATGTCTCATTTGATACCTTGTTCATTTATTATTATTTTTTTTAAAAGGGGAAGATTAAGTGTTTTTTTTGCTGCTTCAGAATCAAACATTAGCGACACGTGTAGCCTCCTGATTGAACACAATGAACTGCACATTCAGGAATCTGTTTCTGTCAGTTTATCTGCAGGCTAGAAACTAATAATGAGCTTATCTTCCCCCCGGGCAACCAAATGTGACACCTCATTCCACGGCCAAAGAGCTGAGCGGGCATGACAGCAAGCATGTGTGTGTGTGTGAGAGAGAGAGAGAGAGAGAGAGAGAGAGAGAGAGAGAGAGATTAGTTTGCGAGTTACAGGGAGGCTGTTCTCTGTCTGAAGCTGACCTTGGCTTTATCCTCTACTCTCCACCACTCCGCCCGCTTTCAAACAACCACACCCACTCTCTCTCTCTCTCTCTCTCTCACTCTCTCTCTCTCTCTTTTTCGCAGTATGCTAATGCTCACACATGGCAAAAAAAAACAAAAAAAACAAAACCTGCATTCTTTTCTCCCCCTGCCTCTACATTTGATCATTGTGGAATGGTTGCGCAGCATCGAGAGGCATATATTCATTATCTGTCATCATATTCATTTCTATGCTAATGAGAAACCCGTTCCCGATGAAAATCTGTTTTCAGCCCCTCAAATAGAAGTAAGTGGCAATCACGTACTGTTTGTTTTCGCGGTTTGCCTTTAAATGAGAGAAGACATTTCCAGCACTGTGCCGCGTGCAGCCTATATTCCATAAATCATACCGTAGCCCGGGCACTGCCATGCAAATGCTAACCTGTTTCATCTGCAGCTCGCCGTGCATCGCCAGCCGCCCGGCGACGTTACATTGATTAAACTATATTTGAGGTGAGAGTGGGAGAAACGGCTGGTTTGATAACCACTGATTGATGGGGACAGCAAAAGCAATATCATTCTAAAAGTGTTGTTTCTTCTTTAAAAGTGAAAATGAATAATGAGCCTGCTGGGGAGGAAAATCCCCCCCCCCCCCAGTAGTCCGTCAGAAGTGTTGTCTGCTCGGAGGGATCATTCACAGCTCACAGAAACATGTTTTGTTCATGATGGACTGATTTTAATTTTGACAGCCGAAGCACAAGCTGAAATTAACATAATGGGAAAACCAGTTTGGAGGGACTCAGTTAGAGCTGAGGTCAACCAGCTGAGTAAATCATCCAGAATCAGAGACACTGACGAAACAACACACTACTCATACTCAGAGTATAACTATAATGCTGATAGAATGAACCCTGCCTTGTGGGAAATGGGTCGACTCTACATCCTGGATGTAAACAAGTGAACAGGTAAAGAAGTTTACTTTTTTTTTTTATACTTATTTTAAATGTTTTAATTTTTTAACTTGTCTTTGTTGAGTGTGAATTCAAAAGTGATGTATTATTTATTATTGTAGAAAAGCGGAGACATGAAACAGCAGTAAATAATTTAAAAAAAACGATGCACTGTATAAAGCCGACAAATGTTATGAATCGACCTGAGACATTTAAAGGTTCTAATCCTGCTCTATATTTGCTCTGTGATATTTAATTTGGACATAAAAGTAAGTTGTATTCATCATAATATTTCCTAATGTCATCAAAAAGAAAAAAGCACTGTTTGTGCTCCTGAGCAGAAGAAATTAAATTAAATATGATGGTCTGACAGTAGCAGCGCCTGAAGGGGGCGCTAGAATGCTGGTGGTTCTTGTGTTAAAAAAAAAAGTATATATATATATATATATATATATATAATATATATAATAATATATAATATTTAAATTGTTTACCAGCAAACACTTTAAAAAACAACAGTGTTCTCAGTGATTTCAAACCTTTTGAAATGACTGAACTTACATTTCTATTCAACTAATCAATTATTATTATTATTATTAATAATAATAATATTATTATTATTAATATCTAATCAACTAGAAAACAAGTTGTCCAGGAGCATCACCGTCAGGTTGTAAATGGTGGCCGATATTAAAAAATAATGTAATTTCTATCAGGTGGAAAAAAGTGATATTCCTGCCTAACTGTGCAACATTATAAACTGCTTTGTGAAGTCAATGACATTTTCTTGTACACGTCTGTTCTGAATCTCTAGTTTGATGTAAATGACCTCCCATGAAGAAGAAGGAGGAGCTACTTGAGATAATCAAGTCGACACTACTGCTTTAAAATTTAACTTAAAAAACCTTTAGGCATACATGCATCAGAAATCCATCTGGATGTCCCGTCTACCCGAAGTAGAAAGGCGGGACTTTGTGTCTGGCTGCATCACTCTCTCAGGGTTGTTTGTTTGTGTAGCAGGGCACGGTGGTGCGGCGGCGAGCACCGCATGTTCTCCCCGTGTCCGTGTTGGGTTTTCTCTGGTTTCCACCCAGAGCCCTAAAAACATGCACTTTAAGCTAACTCTAAAATACCCATCAGTTAATTTGTAATGTTTAAACTCTAAATAAATACATTCACAAAATAAGTCAAAAAAATATTCTGCCTTTTTTTTTCTTTCTTTTGTTTTGGAAAAAATTGCTGAGAGACTGTTGTGATAGTTGTGTTTTATTAATCAAAAGTTTAAGACTTGAAAGCTCCTGCAAACACAAATCCACAAAAAGCTTCCACCTATGTTATTTATGATTTTATGTACATTATATCAATTCTCTTAGAGTAAGTCTCCTGACATTTAAAGAGTTGGTTCTGAGATTTATTACATTCAAACCGATGATAAAAAAAAAGTGATTTTCTGCTGAATCAAGCTCGTGCTCAGTCTGCTCCTCACTGCGTCACCTTTTGTGATGAGTTAGCGATTAGTCCATCAATCTGCACTCTTTCCCTCCCGCTCTCTCTTTCCTCTGCTCCTTTCCGGTGTGTAGTTCCTGGCTGCACATCCTTGTCCAGCAGGGGATTTAGAGAAACTGAAGGTTGTGGTTTGATGAGACATGGTGGAGTTGCACTCCAGCATATACTGTGCTCATTTACCCCCCAGGACCAACTAGCCACCCTGTCCTGCCTCCCTCAGCCCGCTGAAAGCAAACAGACCGAAGCTCCATTTACTCCTTGTGTTGAGTTTAAGCTTCTATTCAAACCAACACTGCACATTTATTTTTCAAACTGTACACCAGCGTTTGACGTAGCGAGGGAGAAAAGGCTTTGGCTCGCTGCGTCGGGACATCGGCGCCTGTAACACAGTTCGTTGTTCGATGTTTGCAACTACGGGCGACAACAGGCTGTTCAATACAGCGACTGACCATTCACTTCTGATTGTTGTCATCGGCAACCACCAGTCGACACCTGCATGAGAAGAACGAACACGATGAGACGAAACGTGTTTGAAACAAACGCTACAAACACACGTCTGCAAAATGATCATGTGAAAGTGCGTTTTATGAGACTGAATTAGTAGATGTACAGAGGCCTTCACTTTACTAACAGGTGACGCTGCTGAATTCTTCTTCTTGTAATCTATATAGTTTAAAAAGGTGAGTAATGGTAGCAGATAATGATCATTACTATTTAATTCACAGATGTTTACGTTACCCGTGGTATCTCCCTGCTGCAGATGTTTTCACGGCTGCATCTATGCAAAGAAAGTGAATTAAAATTTACAACTCTGCCAGTGCAGTTTTATTTTTTTCTGTATTTAACATCAATGCATTTAATCAAAAAGGCTTTAAAAAGTCTACTCACTGCAGGAAACACCCTCCCCCATTACCGCTGTGTTTAGCGGTGGGCTAACCCGAGTTTATACGCAAGCTGTTGTCTACGATGCTTACATGTAGCCAGTGTTAACAATGTGAAACTTCTTACATTATTATGTGTCATATGCTCGTAGCTCTTTGTTAAGTAAAAGGTAAATAAACACAATAGGCTACAAGTCTCAGACAAACCAAAGCCGCTAAGTTCTGTACGATAAAACGTAAAGACGACATGAAGTTAGTCACTCACCTTTCAGAAACGCCTCCCTGAAGACTTGGTTGACGTTCTACTTCCCCCTCAGGGTCGGACCCCGGGTCTAATTGATACGGCTGCACCGCCGTGTTGACCCTGGAAGCCATGCTTTTCTCATGGGGCATGCTAACCAGCTGACATGAACGCTAAAGCTAACACTGAGCTCACGGAAGAGAGGGACAGGGAGCCGTTTTTAAAAGGTGAAAAATGGGCATCATACTCCCCCTTTAAAGTAGTTAATGTATAATCTGTCCGAAGACGGAGACGTTCTGACTCTGAGCCGTTCTTGTGACTGAGCTCCCTCCCCTGATGAGTCGTCATTACACCTCGTTGAATAGATACGGAGCTCTGCTGGCGATCCGCTGAAAAACTCGCTCTCTCAGCGTTCCCGGAGGCTCGCTCACTCTGTGTAATTATTTCTATACCAGTTGGCCCCAAATTTAAAGAACGAATATAGGCCCATATTTCCTGTGAATGCTGTCGTTTAAGAGGCTTTTTATGCGAGTTATAAAGCAGGGGCCGCCACCCTCTGTCACTGAGGAGCGAATCATTTCCCAGGGAGGGGAAAACATCTGTTCCCAATTGAAGAGCTCGCCTGATGGGAAAAAATGGCTTTTCACATGATAATGCAGGAAAGAAAAGGTTGAAATGGGGTCCAAGGAGTAGAGGAGGAACTGGATAATGATGCTCGTGACATGCACAGAGAGAGGGGCGGGGTGAGGGGGGGTGAGGGGGGGTAAGGGGGGAGTGAGGGCTCTGCACGTGCTCAGTACAACCCTTCTCCTCCTCTGTGTTATTCAGACTCTGAGTCATCACTGTGAACAGAGCGTGTGAAACCACTTGACATAAATCGCTTCAATTACCTGTGTGGCAATAACAATCATGCTAACAGATGATAATGTGCATATAGAGAGAGTTACATACTGACACAGATTATCACAAGACATATGGCACACACACACACACACACACACACACACACACACACACACACCTTCGGGTGGATGTTTGAGGTACTTTTCATCTCTATTCACACGGGGCTCTGGACTTCACTGTGCAAAGTGTTTTTTCAGGTTTTTGTTTTGTAGTCTTTTGTAGTTTTTGCTGTCTTGACCAATCACGTATCAGCAGGTTTGGCGTGTGCTTGATAAACCATTTGTAAGTTAGCGTGAAATGAAATCCTGGCGCGCATCCACGCTCGTCAAACAAGGATTTATTGACTGCATCTCGAGGCGCAGATGTCGTCATGCGGGCTCATCTGACGGTCAGTTCTTCATCAAACAGTTTAACGTGAAGGAGAAACCCGCTTGATGCAGCGTCATAAAAAAACCATCAAAACACCAATCAGACAATGTAAAAAGACATATGGTAGACGATGGAATATTGATAAATGTGTAAATGAATTAATTAGATATTTTAATGGAGAAACAAGTTTGATTGTTCATTTGAATGTAGTTCTTCCAGAAGATTCTCCATTCAAAATATCGGCATAGTGGCTTGCTCAGTAGCTCCGTCCTTCAATTTCCCTCGGGATCAATAAAGTATCTATCTATCTATCGATCTATCGATCTATCGATCTATGGACTCTGGTGCTAGCGTACAGTGAGAAGACCCATCCAATATGGCGGTGACGTTTGATGCGTTCCAGCACGTCGTGATACGTCTATGTAAGACTTCCTTCTCTATAGTTTTAATTCGTCATCCTAATATACGCAGATGTGGCTGGCTATCATCAAATGTAGCAGGAAGAAACATTTCCCACATGAGTTAAACCAAAATAAGAAAAGAAATAAACAATAAATAATTCATTGCAAACAAACACTTTAACTCGAGCAGTCATGTCAGGCTTCTTTTTCTATAAATCTCTACATCATGATGTATATTTACCCAGAGAAATGCACACATCGATCTTTCCAAAAAAACAAAAAACAAACAAGGTCTGAACCACTTCTGTGGACTTCCTTCATGCATCACAAACACGAGGTGTTGTTGGTGCACAGCTGCAGGTGTGTGCTCACCTGGCGCCCCACGGCTCTCAAAGCTTTTAGAGGTTTTCCTGACAGCTCGTTTTACCGTCTGATGAAGCGTTTCTCCACCGTTTTGTGATTGCCCCGGTGTGTGATTGCCTGCCTCTGTCTTTGCAGGGCTGTACTAGTGTGAATTATGTACCTCCACTCCTCCATCGCCGCTTCAACTCGCTGCTTTAAACTGAGGTATCACCCCAAAGCCCTGCAAAGCTGCAGGCTGGGACACTCTAATAACCGCCCCCATAAAGTGACAGTAAATCTGCGGCGGTATAAAACACAAGCTTATGAGAGGCAATCATTTGGAGCGTTCAACATCCCCTCTTTCCTGTCCGTCTCCCTCTTTATCCCTCCTTCCCCTTTTTCCTGTCTCTGCTCCTCCACCTCCCCGCTGCTCCAGTTCTCCCCTAAATTACTGCAGGCACTGCTGCAGAATCTGAACTACACCTACAGGCTTGACTGGAAAGGTCAACAAGCTGCTTAAAATGAAGAATAGTGCAGGAGCGAGCGCAGTAATCTACTCTCTCCATCTCTTCTTTCTTCTCTTCTCCTTTTTAGCTGCCGGCTTTTTTTGTATCCTCCTTCCATTGTACGGCCTTATAGGTGATGTGAGATGCTTTTCGTGCAGCCTGCATGCAGTGTGCGTTTTGTTTATCTTCTATTTGTCTTTAGTTTTTGCTTCCTCACATGCATCTTTTTCCCTTTTCTCCTCTCTCTTCTTCTCCGTCTCCCCCCTCCTCCTCCCCCCCTCTCTGTAGATGTATCGCTGGTCTTACTACCTGAGACAAACTGACTGTATCGACTCCATGAATCCACCTAACGGCGTCCATTTTTCTTCCCGCCTCCATTGTTCTCTTTCTCCACTTTTCTTTGTTTTTTTTTCCTTGCTCACTCATACATACTCCCTCTCTCACCTGCCTGTGTTTCCACTAACATGCCACCACACACACACACACACACACACACACACACACACACACACACACAGATTGTCTGCTTCTGCCTCCAGCATATGTGAGATTAAGAGGTAAAGTAACAAATGACACTGATTGCTTTTTAGTCTCACATCTCTTCATTTTGTCAACGTGGAGACATGAATGAACATAAACATGTAAATATGTCAGATCATGTCAAAGGCTGATTTCCATGTGCAGTCCCTTGGCAGAGTGTTACGCACGTTCACGTGTGGCTTCTTGTCTCCCTCTTTTTTTTCTCCAGGTACGACACGGTTTTTCTGCAAAAGTCTCCAAGTTAAAGTCCAACTATATTAAAATAGATCAAAAACATGGAATCACCATGGTCATTAATCTTTGGCAACAACAGCATCCAATCTTCTGCAAGCTGTCTGCAAAGATTTGATGCAGGGATCTGTGTGTCATCCTCAAGGGACCAGTATGTTACCGTTACAGTTTAGTGACAGCCTTCAGCGTTTTAAAAAGTGCAAAAATACTGCAGTTCCTCAAGTGTCCACTTGAGGCTGGAAGTCACACACACACACACACACACACACACACACACACAGACAGACAGACAGACAGACAGACAGACACACACACCCTGTCTTTACAGCAGAAGTTGGTCTGAATACACTGGAATAATAAAGTATTTTTGTAGGCCAACCTGGAAGTAGCTTCGTCACGGGTTCCAACGAGAATTCTCCTCTGGGATTTCTGCATCGGATTTTGGATCACTGCAGAAAATAATCTCTGCGTCAAACACATTTCTGACGTGTAGCTGCTCAGTTAAACTAGATCATCTTTACAGATGAACATCATTAATATGAAGTTTGAGGAGTTAATTGTTGATTTTGACGTCACGACCGTTATGCTTCATCGATCTAATTAGCGGTTTTGACAAGCTAGCTAAACGTTAGCTTAATAAGTTGTTTATTAACCTAATATTTACAAGAACACTGAAAAACATGACTAGAGGCTGTAAGGAGGATTAGTGAGAGAGTTCCCGGAGTAATGACGTTTAATGTTTCCATGACAACCATTGTAGTCTCATTTAGCCACTTGTTAGCAACCAAACCGAAAAAATTCACAAGTGGAGGTTTTAGCTAACGTAGTTTATCTCATCTGACAAAGTGTCAACGTCTCGCTTGTGTTAACCAAAGCCAGAGAAATCCGTCATTTTAGAGTTGACACGTTTATCGTGGCTTCCGCCATGACAGACACATGTTTATCGTTGCCATGGAAACACCAGATATTACAACAAAGTCTGCTACATAAAAAGGTTACTGCTACTGAAAGCTGTCGTTGCTGTAATGGGCTAATGACAACAGATGATACAGCGTCTGTTAACATGTTCTCTTCCTCAGGTCGGTTTCACCCGTTTGTCTTCACTCCGAGTTCCTTTTCAGACAGAATAACTCCCATGATTCCCCACCAGCCTCTATGTCAATTTTTGTTTTTCTTTTAATTGTGAGGGCCCAGGCGTATACTGTAGGTTCATTACAGTAATGTAAATTCACTTCTGACTCAAATTGCAATACAATTCACAAATTCCAATCTTTGTCATTTCTGGTCAACATTTTCAGCATCAAGATACTAAAAGTAAAAAGCTGCGAAGGCAGTCTTTAGTTCTGATGTGACGTCCAAAATGTCTGATTGGAAGCACGTTTTGATCGCAACATTTCAAGAAATGTTTTAACAACAATCCAGGAAATGAAATGTTTATGTGGACTAGTCGGAGGAAGGAGGCTTGAATTAAGTGTCATGAGATTTTGTTGATGAAGAGTCAGAAAGCTTCTTAAGTGAGATTCACAACATCGCTGTAACATCACCCACTTTCTCTAAGCATGAAATGATGTGAAGCAACAAGTAGATGGAGAGAATTTCCCTCCACCCCATCATGGACCAATCTGCAAAGTTGCTGTTATATGCATTTTCAAAAGATAAAAGAAAAACAATTCAGATGTCCTTGTCTTCGATGGAACAACATCTTCATAAGAGTGTGTGTCTATGTACATTAAGCTGTATATGTCAATGTGTATCTCATGAAGACGGTGTTGGAAACATTTTAAAAACAGCAAACACCTTCAGACCAGTCTCAAAGTCTTGTCCTCAAGACTCTGCTTATCTGGTATTTAAGAACAGAATTATGTTGCCCCCTAGTGGCCGGACTGTTCACTGGTGGTGCCTGAGGAGTGAACACGGTGCAGTTCAGCAAAGTGTCACGTTCACAAAAAGCCTTTCATGCATCCATGAAAACCTTTAAATGCTCCTTCAGAGAAGTCCGATTCTCGAGAGTGTTATTTATAATATGTGCAGCCGCAGCAGAGTCGGGTTTTGTTCCTAAAAATGCTCTGGAGTGTTTGAGGTATAAAACCGACTCACAGCCTTTCAGCCATGTTGTGCAGCAGCATGACATGTGTTTTGTGTTCAGCTGCAGTATGGGATGTATCCTGTGTGTGTGTGTGTGTGTGTGTGTGTGTGTGTGTGTGGCAGCATATGGCCGAGTCATTCAGCCATACATGCTCAGTGACAGCTGTGTGTGCACTCTGCTTATACATCCATGATACACACACATCATTTCTCTGAGAGTGCGGTGTTGTCAGGAAAAGTTTTGTCGTTGGATTAAAACTCTGAACTTATCAGAGACAGGTGATCCATCACTGAGGAAACACAGATTTTATTTTATTTTTATCCGAGCCATCAGCAGTCTGTCGGTTCTGTTCACTCTGGAGTGAGGTGTGATTTTATCAATCAATCCAAAACAGAACGAAACAAACAACAAGCAAAGACGACCCATTAGCCACTGAAATATCATAAAACTTTTAGAGTTCGGCTTCGCGAAGATTGAAAACGTAAAGTTCCTCCTTTTATGTTTCCAGAGATCGCTTTTTTTAAATACATAAATAACATTAACAACCTTTACATTTTGAAATATAAATGTGAAGAAGTTGAAAACAAAGACGATAAAATCTTTAATATGAAAAGCTGTGCCTCACTGAGACCTACACTCGTAAAATTTACACAATTGTCAGAAATCGATTTTAACTGTTTAATGAAAGAAAAAGAATCAGAAACAACCTGCAGACACTGTGAACCAAAGGACCTTCACATGAATTATCTAATTCATGTTTTTCATTATTATCCATCTTTTACTTATTCTGCTCTTTCCCCATTCAGGGTCACAGTAGTGCTGGAGCTGATGTCAGCTGATCATTGCTCAAGAGGCGGGGACTGATCGTCAGCCAATCACAGGGCGGACATTTAAAGACAGACAACCAGCCACACTCACATTCACACCTCCGGACAGTAAAGAGTCAGCAGGTAAGCAGCGTGTGTTTGGACTGTGGGAGGAAGCTGCAGAGAAGCCACGCCATGCACACACAGAGAGGCTCCTGTCAGACAGGGATTCAAACCAGCAACCTCCTCGCCTTGAGGGGACAGAACCACTGCACGGTGGCTGTGCAGCCTGTTGTGGTTAACGTGTACAAATATAATTTTGAGTTCTCTGGTATCGCCCCAGGATGGTATCCAATGTTAGGCTTCAACGTGCTTCTTCAGAAGCCAACGGGTGACATCACTGGCGCTGCATACAGGTCTGTCTATGCTTCAATCACGTTTACAATTCAATTAAAAAAAACTTTATTAGTCCCCCGGAGGGCAATTCAAAGGCACACAGAGCAGCAAACGAACGACAGTGCAGACACAAAGAAGATAAACTGTCAATAGTAAAGTGTCCAAATCTTAATAGAAAATGTAAAATACAAAGTTAAATATATCAAAGAGGAGTGGAGGTATAAGTGGACCATGATCTGACTCAAGATGTAAACACAAATATAATACACAAATGAACAGATGTAAACAAGTAAAACAAAAGACTAAATATAAAGTACTAAACGTGACCGTAGTGCAATGATGGATTAGATAAGAAACTGATATCAGATAGAATAAAGTGGAGTAGTGCATTAGCCTCTCTGACCAGCTGATCATGTGACGACAGAGGACTATCAGGCTAACAAGATGAGACCTGCTCGGTGTTCGTCGTCAGCGTTTGTCCGTCGTTGATGTCAGGCCTAACAGTTGGTGGTCGGACATGAAAACGTCTCCTCTGTGTATCCGACACACTCAGTGCCTGATTTACTCAGATCCCAATTAAAGAGAACTAAACTGCCTCTTCACTCCAAAAGATTGGACGTTTGGTTTGCAGGTGATCTACTAAGAATATCTGCGTGAATGATAACAGGTGCAAACCTTGTAGAGGCGGTAACATTTAAGTCGGGCTTTTGCGTCTTCTACTGGTTTACATCATGGAGAGTTTGGATGGAAAGTCGGATGACTGCAAGCTCAAAATAAGTATTAGTGAGAGGCAAATGAACGTCCAGTATTTGAGATTTATTGCTGATAAATCTGAAGATCGTGAAAATAAAATGTGGCTTTTAAGAAAACCTCTGGATTAAACAGGGCCTCTTTTCTTCCCTCCATTTTTTTAATGTATTGTTTTACTGGTTCTCAGGCGCGCCACTCGGACCACTGTTACGCACCAACAACAGCGTCTGATTGGACATAAATGCCATGGCAACAGGTATCGAAGTCGGGGGTACAAGCAGCGGTGAGGTCCTTCAATCCAAGCGTCCAACAGCGTAGCAGCTGTTAGTAGATCAGATAGTTTGCACACGTTTAAAGATGTGCAAACGTTAAATCCGGCCTGTCGCTCTCACACAGGATCTCCTGCTTTCTGTTCAAACTCCCCACTGAAGATGTGTCCCTCCATGCTCCCTGCTTTCTCCTCCTCTCTGTATGCAGGGGAGGGGGGGAGGGTGCATCTCCTCCAATCAGCTGTGCAATCAGACGCCTGCTCAGATCCTGACAGTGACAAATATGGCTTTTAATGTCCCGCTGGTCCATGTTAATTGCATTTCTCTGCAATTTCGACGAGCGTCACGCAGAGCGACCGTTGGCATAACAATTAACACCAAACGGCTCTGATGGTGTTCAGCTACAGCAGCGCAGCTCTCTGTGCTGGAGTCTGTGGAGTCTCGGAAGGACCGGGGTGAAAATTAACTGCTCAGTCACCCAGACTTACACAAAGAGCGACGTTATCCAGCCACACTGCTCAGAGTCCGGGCGGAGATGTGACAGACGTTTACCCGTCAGCACCTCCACGGATCTAAAGAGGACGCCTCAGCTGCTGACGTCTCAAGTCACATTTCACTGATAATATTTGGATGCATTTAAGGGGAAATACGAGTCTCTCTGTCCGTCTGCCTGTGTGAATAACAAAAAGCAGAGATGCTACGACTAAAATTTCTTCAACTGGTTATCATTTCAGATTTTTTTTTTTTTAGGCCCGAGCTGGTTCCATTTGTCTTGTTTTTTCATTAAACGCATTGATCAATGAAATCCCAGAAACACAAAAGGCTGAATAGCAAAACAAAAAATACAACTTTTTAAATTTAGTTTACAACTTCTTGTTTTACATCTCTATATTGCTTGTGAACTGTTTCTGAATCATGTAATGTTTATCATGTGCTGCTGTCCTCTTGTCAGTGGGTTAAATACCTGGTTAAATAAAGCCCATGTGTACCTTATATCCATTCATTATCAATGCATGTAATATCTTCTCTGACAACAATGCAGCAGCCAGTATGTCCTCCTTCTAACTTTAGATTCTGCTCCTGAATGCTCTGGATTTGATTGGACCAGAGAAGGTAGGCGGGGCTTTGAAGGCCGTTTTGGACGCCCCTGGGTTTGCCAGATATGAGAGCAGTTATCAGGTGAACAGGTGTTGCAGCGATGGAAGCGGGCAGCGGAACTGCTTCAGATAGAAGTGATTGTACCCGAGCTAAAAAGCCTCTGCATGTTTCTAATAAGCTCCAGCAGCAGAAAGCTGCTCAAACTAGGATCAATGTTGGAGATGCTTTTGAAACATGGAGAGAGGTTAGAACGCAGAAAGCTTTACAGACCCATGCAGAGCTGGCTAAACACTGAAGCTACAGTGTCCACCACATGCAGAGCTGGCTAAACACTGAAGCTACAGTGTCCACCACATGCAGAGCTGGCTAAACACTGAAGCTACAGTGTCCACCACATGCAGAGCTGGCTAAACACTGAAGCTACAGTGTCCACCACATGCAGAGCTGGCTAAACACTGAAGCTACAGTGTCCACCACATGCAGAGCTGGCTAAACACTGAAACTACAGTGTCCACCACAAGGTGACGTGCGTGCACTGAAGCAGCTCTCTCTCAAATGTTTTCTGTCTGCAGTAGTCATTTTAAAGCCTCTGTTTCAGATTTACACACTGCTCCTTTAATTTACTAATTCAGGTCCGATGTGGAGAAGAAAAAAAAAAAAAGATTGATTGCACATCTAAACATGGACTTGGTGGCTTGAGAAAGTCTCTTTCCCCTTTGGTCTAAACATGTTTATATAATACTATATATAATAACTGGTACTGCTGTGATGATTTCAGCTGTCCAGTAGGCCGTTAGAAAAACATTAGATATACCTCTCAGAATATGTTAAAATCAGTGACGAGCTCTTTTCTGTGTTTGTTAAAGATCAACACTCCAGCCCCCCTCGCCCAGACAAGGCAGTCAGGAAGGTAAAACTCACTTTTTTGTTGGTATAAAGAATTCATCATCTGATAGGCTCCACGTCGTGTAATATTGATGGATCCTCTGACCCAGTTTGAGAGTCCTCCATCCCAGTGGCAAACAGCAGGGTTAAGGCAGCATGAACGCCCTGCAGCTCGCCTCAGGCTGCACGAGGAGGGGGGAGGGAGGGGGGTCGGCGGTGGCCACCTGCCTGTCTGATCCACAGTCCAGAGCTTGAAGAGCGACGAGGTAGCCGTTTGTGCAGCGAAACCTGCATCATAAAGAGAGTTCAGTCAGAGTCCGAGTGCCATACGTCAATCCTGATGATCCAAATATGACCATTTAGAGATGTGCGTGTTTCACTGAAATCAGTGGGAAGAGAAATCTGAATCACATGCAGGAATGATCAAAAGCCTGAAAACTCACCTGATGTCAAATCCTCCACAAAAAAAGCATCGACTCCTTTAAACAGTATTTCTCTCGGTTCTCCACGAAGGTTCAAAAGCGCAGAAGTGAGACCTGTACCCACCTTATGAAATAAATATTACCCTATGAATCTTAAAAAGGCTGCAGGGACACGGCTGGCGCATGCATCACGTTGAGTAATAGTGTAATAAACATTTGTTTTGCAGTGAGGACGTGTGCACCTTTTAAAACCCTTTTTACTCGACATTCACCAATCACCAGGACTTACGAGCTTGGTTATTAGATGTGTGAAAATTAAGACTTTGTGGTTTATTTCTTCAGCTGCATGGCGACGCACCTTAAAAACTTTTGCAATATAACTTTGACGGCTGTGGATAAATGCGGTCAACGCTGCAGCCTGTGCTCTAAATCGAAGGCGCGAGATCCAGCAGCTGGTGGTCGGATGATGCGAAATACTCATTTTAGTTTGGGTGGCATGATGGTGCATTCAGGGACGCAGGAAGTCCTTTTGATTGTGGAGTCACTGAAGGTCTACAGGGGCTGGATGATCCTGGTTTGGATCATATTCAGGATATGGTTTATGTTCATACAGAGAAACCTTGTAATTGTTATCCCTGTGTACACGATTAATACAAGTATCCTTCTGATTACTGCATCAATGATCCTCCACCATCAGACCGCCGTCCTTGTTCATGCACGGTGTGCTCCGACCTCCACCTCAGCGGCGAGGAAGTACGGACAACAGGAACGTATCCCAATTTATCCCCTACGCTCTTTTTGTACAGCGTCTCGAGATAAGATAACACTCGTTGTGATTTGGAACTTTACAAATAAAGATTGTTATTCTTTCGCCACATGGTAATGTTTCTTCAGTGCTTTACAACGTGACTTCCTGCAGCCGGTTCACTGCAGGCTGGAATAGGTGCTGAGGCCACGTCTGTGCAGGAAGTCAGCAGCTGTCAGACTAAGAGTGGGTAAGACTTCCTCACAATGTGACGAATCTGCCGGGACATGATGTACCGCCGAAAGGAATCCTGCACAAGTCAGTGTAATGTTTGCTACATCACATCCTTCTCATGCATGCTTTGTGTAAAAAAGATGTATTCAAAAGTACAACCTGAGAGTGGAAAAGAACACATTTGCAAGCGGGAAAGAGAACGAAGATGCTTCATGAGGTGCAAGGAGATCGAGGCAGGTTACTTCGTGTTCTAATAATCCAAGAGAGTCCTGGCAAAAATGCAAAATTGGACGCTACTTTCTGTTTAACACATCATCTCATCCCATCCAAGAAGAGTCTTCAGAGTCGGAGTCTACAGAGGCGACCCGAACATCTTTGAACACTTCAAGGAAATGTTTGCAAGTGTGAGATATACGTCATCCTAGTAATAGACTGGAATAGTGATGAGGTATTTTTGTAGGCCAACCCAGAAGTAACTACTAATGCAGCCGAGAGAAGTAAAAAGCTAATGTTATGCTACAAGCTAACTAGCTATCGATCTTATCAGCGGTTTTGACAAGCTAGCTAAACGTTAGCTTAATAAGTTGTTTGTTAAACTAATATTTACAAGCGCTCTGAAAAACATGAGTAGAGGCTGTAAGGAGGATTAGTGAGAGAGCTCACTGCGTGATGACGTTTTAATGTCTCCATGACAACCACTGTAGTCTCATTTAGCCACTTGTTAGCATTAGCCGTTTTGAGTATGGGTAAAAACTTAAAAATTCACAAGTGGGGGTCTTAGCTCACGTAATTTATCTGGTCTAACAAAACGTCGACATCTCTTCAGCTTGTGTTAACCACAGATCTTATTTCAGGCGTCTAAACACAAACACATTTAAAATCCACATTTAGACTTTTAGAGTAAGGAACCCATGGCGCTAAAATGCTAACTCACTTCCTGGTTTTAGGACTCATTCCTGAGCCAGTCTGTTGTTGAACACTTTATCATCTTGGACAGTCCAGATAGCTTGTTACGCTCAACACCTGAAGGACCGAGGCTCCGACAGGCTGACCTCTGACCTGCTGTGATGTCACAGCAGCCCTCACACACAGTGATGGATCTGAACCCGTCCTCATTTCATACACATGGAGGTGATTTAATGAGAGCAGACAGGCAGCAGACACGAACAAACAGTGCCGTCACCACACAGCTTTGTCCTCCGCTGCTCTGGCTTCAGTGGAGGATTTTTATCTTTACAGAGCTGCCGTGACAGAAGGGAGCTTCTGGAAACTTGTGGGCTTTTTTTTTTGGTGTGTTTTTCTTCTGAAGCAGTTTGAGCTAGAGAGTGTTACTCAGAAAGGCGGAAATCTCAGCACAGCCAAGAACTGATCAACAAACCTTTAAACCCTGCAGATTCTCTCTATTAAGTGTTTTAACTTTAAGTTCCTGCAACACTCAAAGACAACCATCAAATCACTTTTATCACTTTCTTTATTCAACATTTCCCTGCAGCCTCTTTCTGCCTTATTAAAGGGACAGGCGAGTTGGAAAGCCCCAGGTCGGACCAGCATGGTATGAACCAACCAATAGGCCATCAGAGCCCCAATAACTTTCATCTTAATAAAAAGCCTGGGATCGTCCCTTTTATTTTTTTTGCAGCGTCTTATCGTCTGTCCACACACACCACCTTGGGGATAAGTGTCTTGCCCAAGGACACTTTGGACATGTTGCTGCAGGAGCTGGGGATCGAACCCTCGACCTTCCAGTTTGTAAGACAATGGAGAAAAAGTCAGCCCGAGGTGGCTGGGATGATGGATGGGTCTGACAAACACAATCGATCATGCAGTAAACTTGACGAATGCTCGGTCATACAACCTTTATTATTAGTTTTTATTTAAACCCAGTGCAAACGCGGCCTTGAAGAAGAACCGGCACATGTGCTCAGAGCGGCACTGCAGTAAGGGCGGCACAATGTGGACCCGCTGTGCACGACGAAAAACCCCAAAATAACAAAGTGCAGTTCTGCCTGCTCGGTAAGTTGGGCTTTCTGTAGGCTGAATATACTGCTGAGAAAAATGTCAATCAATCTGCTCCTCTCGCCCCCAGCTCTCACGAGCCATAAGTAGCTAGTTGTGTGTGTGTGTGTGTGTGTGTGTGTGTGTGTGTTTGGACTTCAAACACAGTCTGGCATTTAAAGTGTTAAAAAACGCAAACTGACTGTGCTGCTCCTTTTTTTAGACACTGAGAGCGAGCTGCTCTGAGCTGATCTAAACGTAGCTGAGTGTATTGCTAGAGACAACCTCCAAACACACACACACACACACACACTCTCTCTCGCTCTCTCTCTCTCTAACCATCAGCCTAATTCGCTGTGACATCACATTACCGCCAGCACTCAGCACCAGCCTGCTCCCTCTGCAGACACTGTTAATTAGGTTTGGACCAGCTAACGCTACAACCGTAGAGATGGAATACAAACAGCTGTTAGGGACGAATATTCACACACACACACACACACACACACACACACATGCAGAGCACCTGAGCACTCAGACGCTCTGCACTGCATACCTGATACACGCAGAACTCCATGTTTAAAAAAATAAACAAGCGCGTGGACTGGAGCGCCATTCAGCTCGGGATGTTTCTCGCATGTTCAAACACACAAACACACACACACACACACACACGTGCACAACTTTTACACACCTTTACCGTAGAGAGGGGGGATGCAAAACTGTCACAATCAGATAACACAGCGGACACATTCTGAGGCTTTGACTTGCACATGAATGCGTCCTCGAGAGTTGACACATCTGGCCGAGTGCAGATTCAGCAGTCTGTCCCACGTCAGGTGTGATAGTTTCTGAAGGAAATCAATAGAGTTCCTCATCACCAAATAGCCATCTGATCGATGGAGTAACAGACATCAACGGGCTGAAGGCAGACCCTCGTACCGGCCTGCATCTGTGAAGGATTCGACAGGACTGATCCTGAACTGCTGAGCCGAGTTGAACTCTATTTAAAAATCGCATTATTTGCGTTCCGTCGGTGCCACGTTGGAGTCTTACTAAGGTCGTTTTGTTTGTTTGTGTAAATAAAGGTCAATAAATGGATGGAAAAAAATACGATGGTGAAGATTTGTGGATTGTGTTTTATTTTGAAATCTACCGAACGCCCTGTGCTTCCCATCTACTCTGTCCAGGAGCAGAGCGTACAGTATGTGGCATCTGAGAGTGGCGGTGAATGGTGACGCTGTATATGGAAGTGTATATTCACCAGGTGTTAAATCAGGTCACAGGTCAGTGTAACAAGCTATCTGGACTGTCCAAGACAAGAATGAGGTATAAAAACATTTATACGGTCTTTTGGGATGAGTCGCCTCTGTGAACGTAGGAAGTTGTCATGGTTTGGGTTTTGTTCTGCATTTAATCCTGTTTTAGTTTTCATTATTTCCCTTGTGTTCTGTGTATCTATGTTCCTAGTGTGTTTTACTTTAGTCCTTCGTGTGTTTCCCTGTATCCTTGTGTCCTCCTATGTTGCCTGTTAGTTTATTTCCTGTCTTGTGTTTTAAGTCTAGTCTTGAGTGTTTCCTGTTTTATTTTGTAGATCTGGTTTTGGTGGTGGTGTCAGTGTCTGGTTTTACTTTGTACTTGTCCTCAGTGTTCTGGTCTTGTGTTCTTTGTTCCTTGTGTTTCCCGCCTTAGTGATTACCCTGATGTTCCTCACCTGTCTCGTTAGTCTCACCTGTGTCTGATTACCCCGTGTCAATTTAGTCTCTGTGTCTGCCTCAGTTTCTTGTTGGTTCATTGTATTGTCAATGTCTCGTGGTCTGTCGTCCTGGAATGTGTTTCATCTCCCTCCTCCCTGTGTTTTCTCCTCCTGGTTTTTGGATTTTCGGTTTTTGCTTTTTGAGACGTTTTGGATTTAGTTTTTGAGTAAGTTTTTGTTTTGTCTATTGTTAATAAATTTTTATCCTGCACTTGGGTCCACCTCTCTCTGTTTCCTGCCTGCTAACTCGTGACAGAAGTAGCGTCCACGTTTGACTGTCTAAGAAACTGGACAAGAACATGAGGAGAGGTTTAAAGTTAAACGTCTCATTTTGGCACCAGTCTCTCCCGCCAGTGCAACGTGTCCACGTTTGTTTTTCTTCCGAAGTCACGTTCGATCTCACAGGTTTCTGTGAGATCTCGTGTCTGTGGAATCGCCACTGTGAAATGTGAGTGTTCAAAAAAATCTGTTGACAGTCTCCTCATGTCTCTGGTCTCTGACGTAAAAAATCTGTTTAGTTAACTGTTAGAAGCCATCGATTCGGGGTTAAGTTAGTAAGATGTTTTATGTGGGACTGCCTTTGTCTTCTTCAGAAGGTTCTGGACTAAAACAAAAGTAGAAACAGACAAAACATCCATCCACCTGCAGAGAGGACTGATGACAGATTCCGACCGAGCTGCAGACATCTCTACTGTCTTCACGATTAATCATCCTGCTGCTGCTGCTTCCACACCCTCCACCTCTGCCCTCACTGCCACGAGCCTACAGGGCCTGTTGGAAGAAGCCAAAGAGCAGCGAATGCAACATTTATCCCATTAACACAAAGTCATTAACCGAGGACGGGATATATCTGCAGAGCTCTCGTGAAAATAAAACCCGAGACCATCACATTCACTTCCTCTCAGTCTCTTCATCTGCAAGCGAGAGAGAGGAGCCTCGTGTGTTTATGTGAGGAGAGTCGTCGTTTGCTCTGATGTTTATTTGCTGAGGTGGAAGGGAGGCGCGGTGACAAATATGCTGACTGTGGTAAGGAGCATTAGCAGGTGAGGCAATGCATTAAAGCCCTCAGACGCCATCATTTAGGTAATGTCCCGTTTGTTTTAGATTCATGGCTCGTCCTGACGCTCGACAGATTGAGAGTGGTCGACCGTGAATCTGAGGCTGCCGTGATCCTCCGCTCTCTCACTCTGTTTCTACGCCGCTCTGCATCAGCTGCTGCCAAGCGGGCAGGAGGCGGAGAGCGTTTTAAGGCCGGGCACACGGGTCAGAGATGAGTGTTTGCGTGGTTCAAACTGTTTTTGTCAGAAGTGCTTTTGAGCTACGGTGATCATATATTCAAACCTCCAAACGTGGACACTTATGTTAAACTCAAACCCACGCGATCGATTCACAGATCGATGACCTGCACTGATCGCACAAAGACGGTTGTGCGAAGCTTTCCTCCCGAGCTGCTTGTTCAAGTTGGTTGTCAGCGGCGTTTGTCTCGATGAAGCAGAACGTAGCGATGCTACTTCCTGTTCCCACCCCGTTTGTGTTCGCTCGCTTTAATACGGCTTTGCGTCTGCATTTCCAACGTTAGCGGCTAAATATGGACTCTTGCCAATGTGCAAAGCGCGGCATGTTTTACCATTGGATGGTATTTTCCAAAGGAAGCTGTAAACCTGATTCAGGCTTCATGCAGACGGTGCGCAACCGGCGCGACAGCCCAACGAGGGTCTGGTCTGAGCGCCCAGCTGTGCATTTCCAAGATTTTGTAACCACGTAGCCGACCGTGGTGCAAAGATTGACTGCAGAGCCTGATGTTCTTCATGCCGTTGAGAATTTTTGGCGCTTTGAAAATGGAGGGGTTCAAAGACATGTGAGAGAGTACTTAGATCTGTTATTGACCACATCTAGTATGAAATGAGTTCATGTTCGTAGGGACCATGCACGCCATCCGCACCGTGCCGACCGCATCAAGCATGAATCAGGTTTAACTCTCCTGGGTCTCTTTGGGAAACGCCATCTTCCTTCACAGCATTACAGCACCTACATGTCGTTTCTCCTCAGGTCCTGTTAGCATGAGAAGCTAAGCTAAGCAGCAGCTGTCATTATTAACTTTGACTTGTGCTGCATTAATGAAGTTTTCAGAGGTTAGAACAGAAAAGGCTTTTGCAATTTTCTTGTCTATGAAAACTTGACTTGCGTTGAAGCTGAATGAAGTCGAAGCTTCTTTGTAGTCATTTTTTTCTTTCTGTCGTTGGATGCCATTTTGAGAAACGCTGACAGAACGGAGTGGAAGATAAGATCAAAACCTTATTTATCAGCGTTGTCTTTAACAAACAGAGCAGCTGAGGAGTTTCAGGAGTAATCGCTGCACTTATTTGGGATAATTGAATCTGTCTAACCTCATTTATCTGAGGTGTTAAAGAGAGCGATGAGTGGAAATAAAGCGAGTGCATTCTATTGCTGCTGATGTTGTCTCTGCCTTTTTTTTGATGAACATATGTTTCTGATGCTATGCCATCCTCCCACGCCGCGCTCTCCCACGCTCACACAAACGCACAACGCCAGGCGGCCTGTGGCAAAACTCTCATTTCCCACAACTTGATCTCTGAAGCACCTCCAGAAAAAAAAACAAAAAAAACCCAACATCTATCGGAGTGTGAGCGTGCTCAGCGCCAACAGTGGCGTTCACTGACGCCCCGCGGCCTCGGATTCAGCACGCTGATCTGACCGAGTTCAAGTGTGGAGAAGTTGTTTTAGAGATGAAGTTATAAAGCCTCTCTGCGACCTTTTAGTCCGCTTCCTTTGATCCAACTTGAAGGAATTGAATACATTATTTTGTCTGTAAACTCTCAGTCTTTAGTGGGTTGTTGACACCGACCCTTCAGTTAGTTTGTATTTATCTGAATGTGTTCGATTAGGCGACGTTATGACCCGGATGAAACACCATCGCTGGCGCGCCAAAGGAGATCTCGTTCAGTTTAATCAGTCGGGAAGTTGGATGGAATCATTATTATTTACCCGTGTGCCTGCTGCTCTCGTGTCTGAGCTTTCCACAAGCCTTGAAAAGGAAAAGCAGCTTCAGAATTCGCCCATACAAAAACAAAGAAGTGATTCTCGGAGGGAATCTGTGGAAAGCTGCTTCCCCAGCCGGATGCCATGTTTGACCTCCAGTCATCCCATCGGGTCTCTGCACAAAGTAATTTATCAAAACCGGAGCTCTGCAGAGCCTCAGCAATAGCTGATAATGACCGGTTTACCTCTCTGCACAAGGAAAACACACACACACACACACACACACCCTTCACTCATGTGGTGCACACATCCCAAACACTGGCGCCCCACAATCCAAGCACTCGACAGCAATAATATAATTCTCATCTTTGCTCCATCAGTGAGCTGTGATTGGACTAAGCCTGACCCTGTACAGCCGAGGACTTGACGACTCTTAGAGGGGTACGTTTGGTTGTTTGTTGTTGGTCTGTAAGGTAAATAACTATTGGCTGTCACTAAATGATGTCATCAGCTAATTTGCATAATCAACAATATGCATGTAATCGTAATGTAAGGCTGTAAGAGAGGAATAACATCGTGAGAAAAAGTGAGTAAAAAACCTGAATATGTTTAGGATTACAAATGAACTCTCTTCCGTTGATTCGATTGATCTGATTAGATCATTACTTCTCAAAATAAAAAGTTGCTAAAATTAGTCTCTAGTAGCTTTCGACAAAAAAAAATCGGCAAACAGAAATGGAAAGTCGCCAGACTTAGCGAGAAAGTTTAAAACACTGATTAATGCAGACTGAATAAATGAGCAAATCGATCGTAGACCAAAATGTTATTTCAAGATTAGACGACGATAGTTTGATGATGTAGTTAAACTCACATCATGACAATATTTGTAAATCAACAACAAAACTGTTGACTTTCAGTCGACTGTGGGACAAATCGGACGAATCAGGTTCGACAATGTAAGTCCTGCGTGACAGGTCCTGATTGGACTGGAGCTCCGCTGACTTGCGTTAAGAGTTATGCTGCCCCCTGCTGGGCGAGACTGAAATACAATCAACCTCTTCTGTCTGCGGGCGTGATACGAGTGTACGGAGAATTGAGACCGGTGTGACTGAAGTCGCATCCGTGGTTTAAAAGTCATCACAGTTAAAACACTTTAAAGGAGTCGTTGCGAGTTTTCCTTCTTGTTTGTCTGAAACGCGTCGCTGAGTGTCCTGATGTGCAGTTTGCTGACGAGCAGAGCGCCGCGGTTAACCTGTTTGCTGACCCCTGTCGTGATGAGGCCCCCCCCCCCTTCAAAGCAGGTGACTGCTGACCTGAGAAATTGCTTTTGTTGAGCTGCTGGCCGACACCTTGACCTGAGACGAACACAGGATGTGACTGCTGTGATTTCACAAAGATTCTCCAAAGAGCTGAACCCGTTTGGTCAAATAATTGTACTGACCATTAATGTGTCACGCATTGTGTGCTTCTTTAATTATCTCACTTCTTTACGTTTGTATTAAGAGAAAACAACCTGGAAATGAACACACACACAGACACACACACACACTTTCTCTCTTTAAACTTCCTCAGTTAGCCTCATTCCGGTATCAGAAACGGGAAATGGTAAGCTAGTGGTGCATTCATAGGAACACCATTTATATGAAGTTTGAAGAGTTAATGCAGCCGAGAGAAGTAACAAGCTAACGTTGCGCTACAAGCTAACTCCACCGCGGTCGGTTGATTTTGACGTCACGACCGTTATGCTTCATCGATCTAATCAGCGGTTTTGACAAGCTAGCTAAACGTTAGCTAAATAAGTTGTTTATTAACCTAATATTTACAAGAGCTCTGAAAAACAGGACTAATTTTAACACTCACAAGTGGGGTCTTAGCTAACGTTTATCTCATCTAACAAAACGTCAACATCTCTTCAGCTTGTGTTAACCACAGACCTTATTTCAGGCGTCTAAACACAAACACATTCAAAATCCCCATTGACTTTTAGAGTTAGAAAGCCATGGTGCTAAAATGCTAACTCACTTCCTGGTTTTAAGACTCCTTCCTGTGCCAGTCTATAAACAGACTGTCTAACCTGACCTGGAGCCTCCGTCTCCATGTCCAATCAAAGCAAAGCAAAGGCTACAAAGATCTTTAAAAGCACCTCTAAGCGGACGATAAAAGACAAGTGTTGAATCTCTGGGTGTGAATGAATCTGGACGGCCGTGGTCTCTGTCCTGTCACAGGTTTGGTCCTGGTCATGTATATCTGGACTCTTTGTTCTTCCATCTTTGCTCTGGGTTCATGTTCTTCTGCTTTGTGTGCTGACTGAATAGAAGCACGTTCACCGCCGCACGTCTGCTGAATCCAAATAGCGAGCGAGCGGCGGTGACAGTGAATTCCAATTTTCTTCCTGGTGGGGTCTCACAAGATGGAAATTCTAATGAATAAAAGATAATCAGTTCAGCGGAGCTTTTGTCAGCCTTTTTCAGCTCATTTTCAATTATAACCCCGGCCTTCTTTCCACCTCCGCCAAAGCATTAAACTCAATAATATTTAAAGCTTTCTTTCCCCCCCGACTCCTCTCCATCAACACAGACACAGAAAGAGAAATCGCTGACGTCCCTGCTCCCACACAGAGGAGCCAAACAGTCAACGTTTACGTCTAAATATTTCCAGGAGCTGTGCAGGAATATTTGACTGACGGAGCTGAGGAAGTGATAATCTCTCCTGAGCAACTTCTAAACTTTGAGCCCGGCTGCCTGATAGTCCCCTCTGCTCTCATATAATCTCTTATTGTTGTTTTAAAGATGATCCAAATCACAATATCGAGTATTTCACTCATTTTCAGACTAGAGAGTCCACACACGAGGAGGACAAAACACTAAATCCACCAGCATTGACACAGACAGTGTCACTCTCATGGAGGTGGCTTGGCTTTAAAATCATTTAAAGACAGCTTGAAGTATCACTTTTGTCTTTAGCCAAAGAATGTGAAACACTTCAGGAGGACCACGATCAACCAGCTGAGGTTTGAGCCAAACAAAAACACTTTAAGTCATTTAGCAAGAACGCCTCGTTGACTGACGGCAGGAATGAAGAAACGGATTTTAATGGATTTGGTGTCAATTCAACAGAGATGGTTTGAAACTACATTAGGCTACTGTTGATGACTTTGGACTTATGTTAACTCCTCCGAGCTTAGTTTAAAACTCTGTTCAAACATTTTTGAGGGGTGCAAAATGTCGTCGATTATCTTTATTTGCAAAATCCGCCCAAAAATATCGAGGTACTTTTTGTCAATATCTATGAAGCAGGTTTTTATTCCTACTGGAGTATCAAGATCTCTGTGAATGACATCTCTACCAATCACAGCATATCAGGGAACTTTGCAGCTCTAACCAAACTCATCTCACGTCAGCATACAATCAGATTCTCTTTGTTTGAGGGAAGAAGACTTCCATCTTTTGTTGCCCAGAGACAGATGGTTTGCTCTCCTGCACACACACACACACACACACACTTCTCTCTCCTGCCTCGACAACAGAACGAGTCACTCGACGGAGCAGCCTCTGACATTACAGCTTAATTCATCTGTAAATACTCCACTGTGCAACAACACCTGCTGTCCTCCTCCTCCGCCGCCGCCGCCGCCAATCCTCCTCTGACTTCCAGCCGGATAATTTTAGAAAAGGGTCTGCATGCAGCCAGGGCTCGTTCACACGTCTCTTTTTTTTTTTTATGTGTCTGACTCATTATTTGTAAGAGGAGCTTGTCAGACATCACCTCACAAACAGGACCGTGTGCTGAATTACAGAGAGCAGAAGCGTAGCTGCAGGCGACGGCAGTGTATTTGGAGGTGTTGCTGAATGTGTCAAGGTCAAGTGAAGGTCTTTAGCTGGGTATATATTGTTTTGTGGCTCTGAGTGCATTCAAAGGCGAGTTCGACCTCTGCAGAAATTGTTCTTCTGCAGCTCTCGGAGCCCAAGGTCATCAGAATTTATTGCATTTCTTAATTGGAGTTTTCTTTGGCTCACTAAACCTCCAGCGCCTGAGCGCCTCTTTTCACACTGTTGTTTTTTTCCTCGGCTTCCTTGTGTTTTCTGATGATCTGTGCGGGGCTTTGGGGACTTGTTCCTTTGCTGTGATGTGGGGGGGGACCAGAGGAAAGCCTCCAGCTCTTGATTAACAAACAAAATATTGAACTTTCTTTTGCTTCTGCCAAGATTTATTCAAACTCTCTGCCTCTTGTTTGCCTTGTTATCACACTCGCATTTTTATTGTCTGCTCCAGCCTGATAATTACATTCTGTGTCTGTTTGTGTAGGTGAGAGAGCGAGAGAATAAATTCACTTGAACCACAGAGCACACGCAGTTTGATCTCATATGATAAGCATTCACTGAGAGCTTCAGAAGCAGCACTTGTGTCGTTTCTCCAGATCACACGTGAACCGCAAAACCTGCAGAAAATCGCACATTCACGGCCTCACATGTGAGCAAACCTTTTGATTGTGCTTTTTTTTTTTGGTTTGTCGTTCCACGGCAGAGAACGACACAAACAGAGGGTAATATTTCCCCGTCCTGCAGTGATTAGATTAAGTCTCAGAGCGGCCAGCTCGCTCTGCGGCTGAGGAGGCGAAAGCTCCTAAAATGAGGTGTCAGAGCAAATTACAGGAGCAGCTGAGGCCCAGCGACGCCCCAGCAGCCAGGCTCACCCATCCGGGAGGCACCCAGTTATCAGTCCTGATGTGACCCACAGTCAGGTAACGAACGTTGGTGTGTTTGTGACGAGGGGGGGGGGGGCTCCACAAACCGGCCTGTGATTCAGAGGAAAAGGAGAACAGAAGCGCTAATGTCACCTTGAGCACAGAAGTGAATCCCTGCATGCACAAGTTTTATGTTCCGTCCTTTAAGAGTCCTGCAGCGCTAAAGTCATCCTTAGACAGCATTTACAAGGAGTTTGAGATTAATGGTTACATAAAAGAGGCTGAGCTGCAATCAAAACGCTTAGAAGAATAAAACGTTTGTTTTTTTAACAGATTTATTCATGGAGAGGAAACTGTCAGACTAAGTAACCACGACGACGACTTTATCAGTAGGGCAGCCGTGACTGAGTCGGTCGTCTCTCTACAGGAAGGTCGAGGGTTGGATCCCGAGCTCCTGCAGCTACATGTCCAATGTGTCTTTGAGTCAAGCTAAGGACAGGCTGAGAGCTGAGGCGGGTTTTAAGCCTCCTGACAAACCGTTACACGGCGCCCACCTGTCAATCAGCTCAGCTACACGCCTTATTGTGAATAACTCTGATCCTTCATCCAATCAAAACTGATGAGTCATCAAAACATTCCCCCCGTACAGTGTGTGTGGATGGAGACATGAGCTAATCACATCTATTTGGTTTTTTGAAGCAGGCTGTAAACATGTTCATGTCTGCTGTAAAAACAGGCTGTTTGAATGGGTGTGTATGTGACTTCCTGTATTCCTGGACTGAGCCTCTAGTGGACACCTGGGGAACTGCAGGATTTTACACTTCCGCTTAATTTTTCTAAGACTGGAGGTAGCTGCTTGGTATTACCTACAAATGACTGAATACTGTCGTCTGTAACTTTTAGATATCTCCTGAGGTTCTGTGATTAAAACGTATCAAAGTGAAGTTCATAATGATTTTGTTTAGTAGGACAAAAATCTGAGTCAACGCCAGAGGAAGTGAGTAGCTCAAAGGTTACAAATTAAAGTCCATCCTCCTTTAGATCTAATTAGGGAGCTATTTGAAGCTAAAGCTCAGAGATCAGACTGAAGCAAAGAAAAACAACATTTTAGAGAAACAGCCGCAGCAAGCTGCTGGTCTGAGGCTCAAATGTGAGAATTCGTTTGGTCCCTTCTGCACAGCGGGATCATCTCGCCTCGCCACCATGCTCCTCCAAATGAAAGAAATCAGAAGAATGACTGACCCCCGGGGGCCGGTCCCACATAGCCCGGGTCAAGCATGGCCTCCTTCCTTCCTCTTCTTCTTCTTCATGCTCGCTCTTCTTCCTCCTTGCAGGCCCTCGAGTCACACACACTTCTCCTTCACTGCAAAGCCAGCTTTTAAGTCCTGGATCTAAATTATCTCCGCTCACGCTCCCTCGCTCCGCTGACACAGCGAGCTCGGCTGAGGATGAGAATCTATTCACGTCGTATCTCCACCATCTCGATATCGTAAACATGTGCTCGCTTTCTCCCCTCTTCACCGCTTTTATTCAATCCTGAGAGCACTCCATCGTCTCAGAGAGGAGGAACAGGTCTCATCACTTTGGGATGTTTTTTTTTCTGCAGATTAATCAAACGCCTCTTATTACACAGATGATTGAGATCCAATTATTTGCTGAATGATATACAGTTTTAATTAATTTGAATTTACATTGCATGAGCCTGGAATTAATGTTTCTATTTTTAATCGGAGGAAATCTGGCGGGTGGTTCTGATTGAATTAATTCTTCACGCTCCTCGTGTGCAAACCTCTGCAGCGTGACGGCTGGCTGCGGGGTCCTCCACACCTAGAGGGGGCGCCGTCTGCAGCCAGCTGGCGTGGTCTGGCTCCTGGCAGGGCTGCGATCTGCAGCCGCTGGAGACACAATTAGAGTGGACAGAGGAGACAGATTACATCGCAGGGTGATATATTACAGCTCTGTCAAAAGCAGACACACAAAATGGCCTCAGTGACTCTCAGAACGGCCTCTGGCGTATCGCCACGGTGGACTCGGCTGCATGCTGAACTGGTCTGACAGCAGGGCCGGCCGAGGCAGTTTTAGGCCATTACACTCACAGGAAAACTCCCAGGATGCTTCGAGGCAGAAGGCAGCTTTAATTTCTCTGACCAAGAGTAAAAGGAAGTTTGAGATGAGACAATATCCAGAGTTCAGAGAGACACAGGAGCTGAAATCACACAGACTAATATTTCTCCTTCAATCTCATCATGAATTCATCCTGCAGGAGCAAAGGTGGCAGAAGACCCAGACTCAGAAGTAGAAGCACAGATGCTTGTGTACAAAGTGCTGAAACGTTCAGTGTTGTTTCTGTCGGCTGTTTGTGCACAAAGCTAACTGAAGCTCACCTCTTATTTGGAGACGATGAAACTGAGATCATACTAAGTCCACTCAAAGCCCAATAGAGTAAAAAGTAACAAACATTGACTTTGCTCCGATGTGTCAATCAGTGGGAGAAAAGCTTGAATGCCTGCTTATTGTCGGCCATGTTGGCTGCTTCACTTTCATCGCGGTCGCTCTCGACATCACAATTACAGGAGTCTGTTCCTCTCCACGCTAATCCTGAGTGTTACGACCCGATGGACACAACGAGCAGGCGTGCAGAATGATGCAAAATAAAAATCTCTTCATATGCCTTTGTTTGTTCCTATTTTATAAGGGTCAGACTAATTCTTCAGGTTCTCTGCAAGACACTTACCCGGTATTGTCCTGAGGGCTGGTGAGCTCCTGGAGGTTCCTCTTGATGGTTGGTGGGGACGGCCTGTTGCTATGGCAACAACTGAACTGGCACTTCTCCAGACCAATTTCCAGATTCATCCGCTCCAGGACATGAACCAGCGACCCTCCAGGTCCCAAGCCAAGTCCCTACGGACTGAGCTACTGGTGCACCAAGATTAGCACAAATAACCTGAAATCATCATCAGTTCTTGTGGTGGATTTTGGACTTGTAGTCATCAAGTCGTTTTTAAGTAAATCATACCAAAATGTGAATTTGTAAATCTGTGTTAATCTCGTCAGTTATATTTAACCTCATGATGATGAACCCTGGTTAGAGGGAAACCAGGGTTTATTTCACCCAGTGCTCCCAACAGACTCTAGTATTTCCCCTGCTCATAGGTTGCATGCAGTAAGATGTTCGTCTGCACATGACTGTTACAACCCGACTCTTAAATTGCAACATCAAAATAGGAATCAAAGACCAGTTTTTTTTATACAATACAGCCGTGCTGCGACGCTCCTCCAGTGTGTGATCAAGATGAGAGAGACAGCCATCTTTCCCGAGAAGGGTTTTTATAAAGCTGGACTTCAAACTAAATAACACAAAAAACAAAACCAGCAGCACAGGGACACCAAGGTGTGCAGGAACACCGGTACCTAACTCAGAACCATACAGATGTGCAGTGAAATGTAAGGACTGTTCCGCAGGCTAGGCAATAACAATAACAATAAACACTCAGTTTGGCGATAATAGAGTAAGTGTACTCAACGTTTATTTACAAAACCTTCTGTACGTTCTTCAACCAGCCTCTATCCACCTCCGGCGCCTGAAGGAGCATTTAAGAAAGGCAGAACAGAGACATGGGAGACCAAAGGGTTAAACAACTCTCACAAGCTCTAGATGGATGGACAGACGGACGGACAGATAGACAGATACTTTATTGTTCAAGGCATCCAGTAGCAGTATACAGACAGGCAGGACAAAAGACATTGGTTACAATACACACCCGCTGTCCCCCATCCCCTCTGTATACAATAATCCCCCAAACAAGATTTAGCAGCCCCTATGTGACTAAGAGTAAACATAATTACAGGTTAAACCTGTGCAGTTAGCATTAGCATTAGACTTAAAACTTATATAGTATAATGTACATAACCTGTGAGGAGAGAAAGACATGTGCCGGTTAAAAGAGACCTGTAAACAGTTAAAGAGCCTTAGAAACAAAGTGCTGACCTTCTAGAAACTAGTTACATGTGCATGTACAGAGGTGTTTGAGGTAGTGCCAGAGGTGTGAGTACAGTCATTAAACAGTCAATGCAGGGATGCAGACTGGGCCATTAAAATGCTCAGCATCATAAAGGAGCAGTGATTAGCATTAAGTGTGTCCAAAACAATGAGGTGAAACCAGGAGTGATTAGGGTGATTGCATTAAAGTACCCAACTATTGAGGAGCAGATTAGCATAAAGTGTTGAAGACAATAGAGTGAAACTTGACCTAGTTAGGGTGATCATGTCAACCCTTACAGATGTAGCATAACACAACAGTAGGATGAAACCATACATGATTAGGGTGATTATCATTAAAGTGACCAGTGCTCAGTAAGGTGACTATCAATATGCATTAAAGTGTCCAACTGGAGGCTGACTCTGAGGTCAGCAGTGCAGATGAGGAGTGAGAAAAAAAGTGAAAAATGAGTCCAGGGTTCACCGTGTGCTTCTTCCCTGCCGTGACAGTGAAGTGTTGTACAGTCTTATGGCCTATAGGGGGACAAAAGAGTTCTTGAGTCTGTCCGTGGAGCACGACTGTGACAGCAGTCGGCCAGAAACATCGGCCACAACATTATCAGAGCCTTTCGATGTAGAGAGAGAGAGAGAGAGATCTTCCCCGACAAGGGGTTTTTATGGAGCTCAACTTCAACGGGCCAAGTTCTTGAGTATCCCCTGATTACAGCCCCGCCTTTCTGGAACCTGCAGCCGCACAGGAACATGGATATGAGTGGAGGGGTCGTCACAACACTGAGGATGAAGGACAGGGACTCTGCTGATATCTTCTGTTCAGACTGATTAGTACTGATCACATTGGAAAAAGAAATCACAGTGTGAGCCTGCACTGGGTTTTGTGCGTTGATATTCCCTAATGAAATGATCACAGGACATTTGTGCACCCTGTGATTTCTCACACTGATGAGTGTCGCCGAGTGCTCAGAGAGAAAATCTCTTGGCTTTTCTCTCGTTTTTTTCTGCTGCTGCTGCCAAAGAACCAAAATGTGTTTTTGAATCATCAGTGACGTAAATCCACAAAGTCTTTCCCCGACAAAAATCCCTGATCGCTCCTTTTCAACGTTCTAAAAATAAGAAACAAAAAGTGATTAACCACCACGTTTTCGGTAAAACAATGACTCTGTGAAATGAAGATTGATAACCAACCAATTGGAAGTCCAAGTCAATAATGGGAGATTGAAAAGAGACAAGCTGCCGTCAGTAAATGAAGGATACTTTCACAAATTGGCTCTTTACTGTTCATAATGCAATAATGTCAAGGGGGCCAAAGCAGACCACTACGTCACTGCCAAGACACAAGCTAACGTTAGCTAGCTAACATGCTAACAAAATGAGTTGGGACTTGACTTGGAGCTGCAGGGAGAGTTTATTTTTTAAACATTGCATACTGCGAGTTTAAAAAGGTGAGTCAGCCACATGAAGGCCAAGAGTCTCTGACAGCAGTTAGTAAATCTGTGAGACCGCCTCGGCAAAAGTTCCAGATATGAGAAGGATGATTCACAGACCTAAAGCGGTGCAGTGCTTCCTCCAGGTGAGGGAGTTTAACTATCCCGGGATCCTGTTCACAGTGAGGGTGAGATGGACCGTGAGACAGACAGTGTCCACAGTAATGCAGGCGTGCCGTACCGTCGTGACGAAGAGCCTGAAAGTAAAGCTCTTAGTTTACCTGTCGATCTTCGTTCCAAGCCTCACCTACGATCGTGAGCTTTGTGACCAAAAGAATCCATGAAACATGTGTTTCCTCCAGTCTGAGAGATGTGGGTGCTCAGACACTCGGAGGGAGCTCAGATACTCGGATAAGTGGAGGAAAATGGATGGATGGATAAACTGCTTGTTGAACCAGATGTTGTTGAGTGAATTGTATGGAAACATTGATTTTAGCTGGAACAAAAAGAAACAACTAAAAAGGACACCTGAACAATTTCCAAGCTGTCAATCACAGCTCCCTTCACTGTTCAGTGTGAGTGCAGACTGTTGGCTTGTTCCACCTGTCCTCTCAGGACTGTAGTACAGGTGACGTGACTCCACTCTCTTCCTTCAGTACTGTGGAGCCACGATAAGCCTGATCTCCTCGCTCTCTCCCTCCTCTTCCTCCAGGGTGAGGGAGCTGTAACCGAGCTGCCACCTGCCGTCTTTTTAAAGCAGATAAACTCTGGACCGAGGAAGAGGACACACACACACACACACACACACACACACACACCTACCATGTCCTCCTTGAGTGAAGCACAGAGGAAAGGCCAGACGTGTTTCTGCCTTTTTGTCTCGACCTGGACGTGCAGCAGGGCTACTCAACGTCAATCATAAGACAAGAGAGGGAAGACTGTGTGTTTAGAGGTCGAAGGCCGCAGAGCTCACTGACACTGACCGCATCGAAGACTTTCATTATGTTAGCATTTCTTTTAATTACACAACAGATTAACTCTGATTGTCTTACTTTATAGCTCCTTGCAGGTTAAGTTTTTTCCACTCAAATTAAAGTCGTTTGTTTCATGTAAAGAGACGATGAAGCACAGAGATCTGCAGCTACGCTCAAACAACCGATAACTTGATCTGTACAAAGACAATGTATAAACAAAGATTTAGTTGGGCATCAGTCCCAGCTTTCAGGCCCATGAATAGGGGTCGGTTTAAGCTGGATTCTTTGGGCCCGGTCTGCACCCTCATAGAGAGGCAGCAGCTTTAACTGTAGACCGTTTGTTTCCCTTACAGTGGCTTTTTACACGCCGGCTGACACAGACGTCTTTCAGGCTAATAATTCAGCTGTGACTGTGACAACAAGCACTGCGGGCTGTTACACTTTATTGGTGGAAGCTGATGGCCGTCCTCTGTTTGCTGTACATCACAGCAGAAGAAAACAGGAGCCTGCAGCAGAAACAGTATTGGCACCACCAGCTCACTTTAAAGCAGGATATCAACAATAAAGAAACCTTATAAAATATTAAAGAAGAGGAGGAGGGTCGGGAATAAGCTGAAGTAGACATCATGCTCGCTGGCCGTGTCGCTCCTTTGAGAGGTGGAAGAACTGCAGACAGATGTTTCTTCTGGCCTCATTCTTCAGATTTTTATGACATTTTGTTCTCAGCACGGTCTCTCCTGATTGGCCAACCCAGATGTCCCCCCAAAATCCTCAACTATGATTGGCTATAATTGCCTTATCAGGGGTGTGTCTTGTGATAAAAGTAGAGCCCGAATAAGTTATTATCGGGCCGATATTAGTTTATCTGTTAGGTACCCTGCAGATATTACAGGACTTATTCACCAGTTAAAGAGCATTTCATTTAAGTATCATTGTTTTTCACTGGCCGTTCTCGGTCACCAGCAGAGGGCGCTGTTTGGACTACAACAAGCATCATCACCCTCCAGCGGCTTCGAACTGTGATGCAAATACGTACAGTTAATTTCCAGTTGAGTGACCATCTTGTCTTCGTTATAAATCTTTTCCACAAAGTGCCGGATGGACTGGATTTGAGTCTCTCGCTACAGATCAACCAAAGATCGAAGACAAATATCGGCTGATACAATGGAACCGGATTTTCTCTCTCCCCATTATCGGCCTCAAAAATCCAATATCGGTCGGGCCCGAGTTAAAAGAACTGCTCCAGCGGTGTTGTTAGTAGTTAGTCACACATCTGGACACGGCCCTGCATTTTTTAAAGTTACATTATGACGGTTGTTTCCGACTGTACTTTATTTCTTGTCTGTTAAACGTGTGAGCAGGATGGAAGTCGATCCATGTTTTGAAATGCTCTCCCTCTGCTGCTGTTTTTTTTCTTTATATTTAACTCAGTGCATCTCAGTGTGTAATGAGGACGCTCCTATCAGCGGTCCTGCGTCTCTCTGTGTGATTGTGTTTAATTTCGGTGCGGCGGCTCTGTGTGCTCTGCATTAAATCAGCGTCTGTCACAGGGCCTCAACAGGAGATAAGCTTTAATGTAATGGAGTATTCAGCAGAGATCCAGGAGGAGTTTCCGCTGAGCATTCTGGGTATTTTAATATCTGCTACATTACATAACAAAGCTGCGTCTGTAATCTCTCCTGGTTGGATGAAAAGTCCCTCTCGCTTTTCATTGAACTGATCAGGTTTTCAAATTCACTGGTTTGTAAATGAAAGCAAATTCCACAAGTCATCGCTCAGGAGCAAACACAAGTACATATGAGACATCAGAACCACCGACTGGTCCATTCCCACACAGCTGTGCACGTCACTCCTCCAGCTGTGAATGTACACTGCACACCGAGATGCGACTGGCCAAGATGGAGACTTAGGCCGGACTCTTACACACTGGCAAAGTTGTCCCTTACCTTGCTAAAGAACGACTGCCCCAGGGCTAACCGGGCCCGAGCACGGACGTCGTAACACAACATGCATGCACTAGATGCACTGTCCGGTCTCTTTAAGACTGTGCGTCTTATCTGGAGTCATGTTAGTCAGATACAGACTTCATGATGAAGGCTGTCAGCGTTGTGTCCCTGAGTGCTTGTGCTCGTCTATGAACTGTACCGTGCGAAGACCTGGAAAGTGTTTCGATCACACTCGTCTAACGAAGTGGACTTGAGGGCTGATTGCCTGGTGTGAGTGCGCCCTTGTGTCTGGCTCCAAAACCACATACTACAAATAATACTCCTACTTCAATATTGACGTACTGCATGCTAACCTGACTGTTAGCATGTTAACCAGACTGTTAGCAGGCTGTTAGCAGTCATGTGACGTACTTCCGGTCTGAGCTCTTTTAACCCTTTATAGGGCACTCATTGAAACTCATTGAAAATTCCACCTCAGTGTTATTGGGAGACATAACAGAACTTCATATCTGTAAAAAAAAAATATATATATAATTTCACTTAGAAAAATAAACTGACAAAGTTAGCATATTTGGTTCAAATGCCACAATAGCAAGATGAGTGACACATGGGGATCTCTTCTGATTGGCTGAGTGAGGATCACATGCTTCTCGACCTTAATGAGGTGCAGAAAGGCGGCCATAATGTAATGTGTACTGAAATTACCAAAAACAGTCACTTGCCCGATAAAGGGTTAACTGAGCAAGCATCATAAACAGTAAACAAACAACTGCTGTCCACCCCTTCAGTAAATAATAAACTAATATACTGCGTACTCAATGTGACGTCATATTTAGTCTTTGAATAGTTTGCAGTTTCGTGCACAGCCATATACTTTGAGTGATTTACACCCATCGAAAACAGAAACTTTAAAGTACAAAAACATCTTCTAAGTGACCTTTGTCCCAGATCCTGAGCCTGCAGAGAGTTCCCACAGCTAACACATCTGCAGTGCGTCTATGGATGCTGGTGGAGTGTTTCCCCTCGTCAGCCTGTCCTGTATGAAGGTGTCACAGTAATCAGCAGAGTGTTGAATGTGTCAGACAATCTGTGCATATGTCCTCCTCCTCCTCCTCCTCTGAGACTCTGTCTGCCTCTCCCCTCCTCCCTGTGTGTTTAATAGTTAACATGGAGGATGAACAACACAGCATATGGCTGTCAGAAAGCTATCCATTGGGTCGCCATGGTTACTGCAAAGCAAGTGTGAGAGGCATCCAGTGATAACTATCCATCTATTTACTGTTTATTGGAAATATTAGTCGTAGTAACACGGGCGATGACCTCTAGGAGGAACATCAACACAAGATCCCGTCAGGACGAGTCTGTCGAGCAGCAGCATACAGAAGGAGTTACATCTTTTACATGCTGAAGGATTGTGCTGTCCAAAAGAGTCTGAGGCACGAGGACAGAGTTGGTGCTTTTAGACTTCAAAGTTGATGCTGAAAACATCCTGAAATTATCTGTGTGAGCTGCACGTGTAAACACAGGTGAATATTTCCTGCTGTAAGAATGCAACAGGATGCTCGCAGGAAAATGAAGCTCAGGTGGGAGGAAGGGGAAGACGTTTATGTCTTTCAACAAGCACGCGTCCATAGATGGCTGCAAGCAGTGTTTGCATGTTCAACACGTATGTTCCTTCTCCTCTGCTCTCTCGTTGATATTGGGAGTGTGGCGGGCTAAACATAGCGTTGATATAAAGGCATACATTCTCATCATAGCGTTGGACAGGGATGGTGTCTCCTGGTGTGCGGTGCATGTGTGAGTCAGTGTGAGTCAGGCTGCGGCTACAGATCAGACCCAGTGGTTTCTGACATGATAATAAGATGGTTGGTAGTTCCTGATCAGACGATGCAAGGCGCCTCTCTGTGGGGATCAAAGTTCTGGATTTAAAGAGTCAACACAGAGTTTGACTATATTACTTTGTCACTAAACTCAAATCATGACCCAGTCAGGTAGGGTTGGGTCTGTAATGGTGGATGTTGGAGAGTTATATGTAGTGGACCCATTCAGCACAAAAAAGAAAGGTCACTCACTCACCAGCCGCTAACAGTGACATCATCACTGTCAATCAAATCAATCAATCTTTTTTTATTTCGCGCCAATTCATAAAAAATGTAATGTAAGGGGACTTCACAAAAAAATGGATAGAGGGAGAAGATGCACGAAGAGGGATAGGAAACAGGGCTTTGGTCCAAATATAACATGAAGCAGCAGAGGAGGTTTGTGACCCTGCAGAAACCAGCTCTCTTTAAATGCAATAAGCCCCGCCCCCCTGAGTTTTCCCAGTAGACATCACTCCTCTGTTGAGACAATGAAAAACGGAGGACCTGTGCAAAAGTTTAGCTCTAGTCTTGTGGTGGAGTCTATGGGAGGAGATACCAGGCGAGGATTTTTTTATTTATTTTTTTTTACCAGAATTCAAATTGTGATGTCACAAACTAAGAAAAATTGAAACGTAGCGTTTCTTTTTTTCACAGGCCACAAACAAATAACTGGATGGATTTATTTCAAATTTTCTGGGTCTGTAGCCCCTAAAGACTGTAAATGTGGATTCTTCATAACATGTCCCCTTTAACACTTAAATACAATATAACAAAGAAGAGGTAGTGACTGGACTGCAGTGATGATGCTTGTTGTAATCCATATAGCGCCCTCTGCTGGCGAAAGAGAACTTCGAGTGTAACACAATGAAGCTCAAATGAACTCGTACAGACGGGTTAATAAATCTTAATAACATCGGGGCATAGCTGCGATAAAAGTAGCCGATACCGTCAGTCACTGCATGAGCGGATGTCGGCCGTGTGATTAATCAGTCGGGCTCGAGTTTTCTCTAAGAGGCTCGAATATAGATATTAAAAATATATAAAAGGGGGCACAATTCCACAAGAGGAGTTAATCCGTCTTGATGGGAATGTGCAGAGTGAAAGACGGTACAGCAGGACACTGGTGTGAGCAGAGCTCCTCAGGAGTCATGGAGAATGAAGGCACACCTGTGGATGATGAACACAGCGGGGGAGAGAGACAGAGAGAAAGATCCAGAATACACAAGAAGATGTTCTCTTGTTAACAAGCTGTCAGATCAAAGGTAAGCAGGACAAAAGCTCTTTCTATCCAATCCTCCTCCTCTTCCTCGCCTGCACTCACCTCTGCTCCCCCCTTCATCACACTGTGCACTGTTTGACCGCTCTCACTCGGACAGAATAAAAACAACAGGTAAGAACGGACGGGGCCCAGGTATTCATCAGAAACATGAAGCCTGGAGTAATACTTTATGACCTTTTCAGAAACACTTTGGTTTATTAGCACGGCAGAGATTCAGCCTGCAGCTCCTTCACGAAAAAGCTTTTTCAGTTTGCTGTCGTAACACAAACAAATATTTGCAGGGGAAGTGGGCTCACACAATCAAAATTTAGACATGAAAGATTTAGAATCCACGACAAATGAGTAAAAAAAAGCAGTAAGTGATGAGTATGAGTCAAAATCATGCAGGTAAGGTGATATAAACTGAAGGTGGTGACCCCTAGAGGTCAGAATGTTAACTACACCCAACAACTAATAAAGTAGTCTGTAACCACTGGGTCCTTCAGAAATGTGTCGTTTGCATGTTTCTTGGGACTAAGTCGGATTTTATCAAGAGGCAAACGCCAGTGTCGGAAAAGAAGCCAAAGTGGAAGTGCAAAAAAATAAATAAATAAATAAATGCAGTTCCTTAAATGTCCACTTGAGGCTCGCTGCAAAAGCCTCATAAAGTCCCATTTAAAGAGTTTCACCTTTACAGCTTGGTGCTAAACACACTTTAGTACTCTGGCTTCTTTAAACTGTAAACGGGTGAATTTCTTTTATAACTCGTCCTTTTAGACTTGATTAAACCTGAGAGTCATTTTCATAATTAGGGGCGTGCTGATTTGACTGACAGATAGATGTGCTGTAGTAGCACCAGGAGGTTAAAGAGGTCAAAGACCCCCCCCACACACACACTTTAAGTTCACCTCTCTGCCTGTTGATTGAACATTAGGTTGTTATTGTGTTTTCATTAGTGGAACTGCGAACGTTAAGCTCCATAACTTCTCTTTAGAAACATCCACGACTGTTATTGGAGGAAACCATCAGAAGGCAGAGCAGAGAGCTCATGCTGTCGCCAACTTCCTGATTATTCAGATGTAAACAACAGACGAGACAACACACAAGGAGGTGACCATAAATTGAGGATTAATGAATCCAACATTTCTCTCCCGGTAGTCCAGAACGTCTTCCCGTTTAGTTTTGAAGGTTTCAACTTCCAAAGTCCGTCACCAGCTTTTCAAACAGGCACGTTGGCCGCTGTGCAGTGGCGACAACAAATCATGAAGATGTGGATAAATGTGGACTTTGCCGATCGTCATTTTTAGGACTTTCATGACCAACACTTCCGACAGATCTGCAGAGATGTGAGGCAGCATTATGCACACTGTTAAAAACCAATATATCTAACTTTAGCAAAACTACCTTTCAGAAACAATTATCTGTTCATGTTTACGTTCTACCAAGAGAGCACAGTCTACCCAAGTTATATTCCTTGTGTGTTAAACATACCTGACCAACAATAATATTTAAAGGTTGCAGTCAAAACTTTTAAGGTCAAGTTACAAAGCAAAGAAAGCAACAAAGTAACAATTACATCGATGACATTAACATTAAAAAGACAAATGACAGGATGTAGTGGATTTGTCAGACTGAATATGCCAATTTTAAAAAAGACGTGTTTTGAGATGAGATTTAAAAATGGAAAGAGAGTCAGTGTTACGGATGTGAGGTGGGAGGGAGACCGACTGAAGGCTCTGGACCCCGTGGTGATCAGGCGTGAAGGTGGTACAGGTGAAGTTGAAGGGAAGAGGACGACCTGAGAGTGCGAGTGGGGGGGTGATGTGCAGGGGTGTCAGAGAGGTACGGCAGCTCCAGGTTAAGGACGGCCTTAAAGCTGACCAGCAGAATTTAATTTAGGGAGCCGATGAAGCTGCTGAAGGACAGGAGTGATGTGATTAACAGAGCGAGTTCTGGATCTGGATGATGATGCGAGCGGCAGAGTTCTGGACCAGTTGGAGTTTGTAGATGGACTTGAGAGGGAGACCAAAGAGAAGCAGGTTCCAGGAGTCAATGTGGGATGTAACCAAGGATGGCGGTGCTGTTGGGAGTGTGGGACAGGCGGAGGCGATGTGGACATACGATGTGGAGCTTGGACTGCTGTCAAAGATGACACCCACACTCTTAACCTGAGGGGAGGGAGAGACTGTGGAGTGATCGATGGGAAGTGAAAAGCTGTCGAGTTGTGGATTTGGTGCCGACGTGGAGAAGCTGGACTTTGTCACGATAAAGCTGATTCCGTAAAACATGACGCGTGTTTGTGTAAAGTCTGGTGCTCGTCATACCGAAGCCGACGGGTACTTTGTGCTCTCGGTGACGTCAAGAGCTGAAACAGAGAGAACGACGACAGTCTGGAAAGTTTCTGTCCCTGACCGGGAGGCAGAAAAAGGATAGATCAATCAGTTTCCTCTGACCGTGTTTACAGCACAAAGGAGACACAATCAGAGCTGGTTTATCCTGCACAGCCCCAGATGAATACACGACTCTCACAGCTGTTTGACCAAATGGAAGCTAACAACCAGAGATTTTTAGTTTTGACAGAGATTGGAGGTTTGGGGGCACAGTTCCTCCTCTGATCTGTATGTGTCCTGTTCCTCACTAATAGAAGCCGGGGGGTTTGGAGGCGGCCGCAGATGCACAGGCGGGCAGCGGGTCGATACTTCAGGCTGGTGGCTGTGAAAGGATTGGATGGTGCGAATGCCAGGGGGACATTTGAAGGTTTTTGTCAGCCAGGTGAATCATTAAGCTGCAGCAGCGTGTTGTCGCTTCACAAAAAGAAAAGTCCTCTTCCGAGAGGGAAAGAAAGCCCTCCGTTTGCCTGAAATAAATCACTTTTCAGATCTCTAAACAGCCTGAAAAGCCCTCCGAGCTTTTCCACAGTCAACATTTCAGGGCTCTGCGTCTGACGAGTTCTCTCAGTCTGTGAATCCAACAATCCGACAGCTGCGCCCACTGTGCAGGTGAGAAGGTGAGACGGGGTTTCAACATCTCTTTCTCCTCTTTCACACGACTTCTTGTCATAGTTTGGGTTCGTTTATGTTGTATTTCAGTGTTTTGAGTTCTGTTTTAGTATTCTCTCGTGTTGCCTTGTGTGTTTCCTAGTCTTGTGTTTACTTCAGTCTTTAGTGTGTTTCCTTGTATCCTTCTAAGCTGTCCGTAAGCTTGTTTCCTGTTTCTCGTGTTTTCAGGTTCTTAGTTTGGTGTTTTATGTTTCTTAGTCTTGTTTTAAGTGTTTCCTGTTTTATTTTGTAATATCTTGCTTTAGTCTTTTCAGTGTCAGGTTTTACTTTGTACTTGTGTTCCTCAGTTTTCTGCTCTTGTGTTCTTTGTTCCTTGTGTGTCCTCACCTGTCTCATTAGTCTCACCTGTGTCTGATTTAGTCTCTGTGTTTCCTCAGTCTCTTGTCGGTTCTTTGTCTTTTGTTGGTGTTAGATGTTGGATGTTTCCCTGTTACCTCGTTTTGCTCCTTGTGTTCTGGACGGTTTGTATTTATTATTTAGGACGTTTTTGTTTTGTCTTTTGTTTAATACATTTTTGGTTTTCTGCACATGGGTCCTCCTCCCTGTTTTCTTTTTGCATCTTTTTCAGTTTACACAACCACCTGCAACAAAGAGTTGAATCCCTGTTTGTAAGGAGACTTTCTGAAAGAATACCACATGTTTGTTTACATGATGTGAAAATAGATTTTATTGTGTTAAACCGACTAAAACAGTGACGATGATAGTCTCTCTGAAATCGTACTAAGTTGAATTTTACACAGACTATCCATTAGTATCTCGACGTTCCCCATGTATGGAGGCTATAGTGCTCTAAGTGGGCGGCCTGGGTTTGAATCCGGCCTGTGGACCCTTTCCCACTCTCTCTCCTTGATTTCCATCTCTGTCCACTTTCCTATCCTTCAAATAAAAGTTCAAAAATAAATCTTTAAGAGAAAACAGATTAGAAGCGTGATGGAAATGGAACAGAGTGGCGCTGGTTGGAGCGAGGCCGGGGCGCTCGCTGCGTGCAAAAAACAAAGATTGTGGGGATTGGGGGGGTTAGTGAGTGACACGCCTGCTGCAACAAAAATGCAGATTTTTAAGTGATATAATATTCATGGTGTTGGTTTTGTCTCAGTCCTGGAGCAGGTCTGGGGTTTGTCCTGGTCTAGGTCAGTGTGGTCTACAACAACATGCTGCAATTTAGCTTCATTGAAATAAATTCAGAGGGAGAACGGCTGGCGGTACAATCAGCTGAACTTTGATAAACTTTTCTTCATGCTTTCAGGTGTTTGTTCTCATTACAAGCAGCTTAAACATGTACCACGTCTGCAGGCCTGAAGTAAAACTTGAATGATGATTATAAGCGGTGGAGTCAGATCACAGGTCTGCTGCCCCTTCAGTGTGCGTCAGTGTTCTCGCTCCCCCCGGGGGGAAACGCAGTGAAAGGGTCGATCTGCGGGACGCCTCAAACTAAAATAAAACTGCTTCTGATTTTCATTCTACCGCCTGTCAGATTTCTCTCCCGTGAAATCCCCTGAAAAGAAACTCTTAACAGGTACTTGCCACCTTGAAGGATGTAATTAAGCGGAGTCAGATGCGAGTGCAGAGCTTTTTAGACTAAATATATCCTGCTCCTGGTGTTGTTGGTGGGCGGGGGGAGGCAGGTGGAGGCGGGGGGGACTGACAGTGACAGACACTCGGGTGGAGGAAGCTGCCAGCTCCACTCTCAGCTCAAAGCAGGTGTGAGAGGCGGCTTGTTCCTCTTGATTAATGTCCTCCAGCACTTTACTACTGTTGACTTCAAAACGAGGTTTGATGCTTATAATAAGCTGCCGTTCATCCTGTGGAGGTGAAACAAAGAAGATGAATTCAGTTTCCAGCTTTAGGCAGCAGAGCCACAATGAAGTCCAGCAGCTTGGACTTTCTTATTGGATTCACAGGAGAAGACGAGCTGGATGACGTGATGAAGTGGGCGGAGTCAGGGTGCGCACGCTCGCCTTACGTATGGAGGCGCAAGTCTTTGAGAGCGTGCGGTAGGAGGAGTAGGTCAAGTTGATTTCACGCGAGCAGAAACCTCCGATGTTGAAGCCAATGCAGAATCGCAAAATCCTGCAGTTCGCTGAGTGTCCACCAGAGGCAGCAGAAAACACATACACACTCAAAAACACATTTACAGCCCGGTTTGAGAAAGTTCTGCTCATGTGTCGATCGACACACACACTACGAGGGGAGGAGTTTTTAATAACTCAACTTTTGATTTTATGAAGGATACGAGTTTTTCACACTCCAAAGCAACCTGCAGGAACAAACATTCAGGCTACTCCTGTTATTATTTACAGTCTATGAATTCACACCATAGACTGGAGACCAGTAAGCCACCATCTTACTCCACATCATGAAACTGCTTCATACTGACATTACAGGCTCAGACTCCGGCTTGGAACTGAGCTGATTTTTCTGAAATGCAAATGTGAAGACGTCTCATAAATCCTTTGAGTATAAGTTGCACCGCTGAGCATCAGGACATTGACCAGCAGAACAGAATAAATGCTCGCCATAAATAAATCACAGTAAGGTTCGAGGTCCTGAAAACCCAAAGAAACCTTTAAGATTGAATAATTATGGTGCCATAACTGATGATAATCACATTTACAATCAGAGTTGCTCCACACAACTTGAAGTGTCATAAAAAGGGATTCAGCTCCCAGTTTCCTCTGTCGACTTGCTTTCTGGTCTCTCTGCAGCCCGATCGTCTCATCAGGAGGAGCCGCTGAGGTCCCGAACAAACGCAGCGAGTGATCACGCTCCACGGGGAGCAGGATTGATTATAATGTCTGAGGAAATCAGGACGTGTGGAGGAGAGGCGGGGGGCGGAGGATTACCCTGCGCCACACTGAGACACCACACAGCTAGGTGACATTGGGGATAAAGGGCTGTGTAATAGCTGTTATACAGTATCACCCACAAACATCACCCCGGGGAGTCTGACAGGCCTCCCCCTAACACCATCCGCCTACATCCTCCCCCCGAGGCGCCTTCATTTATCACCCTGATTCGCCCTAATGAAGTGATCATGCAGACACACGCTCACAGAGGGGGGGGGGGGCATGAGGATGGAGAGAAGACGTGGTAAGAGGGGGTGAGGGACGGATGAAGATCTGCACCCCCGGAGATGCCTGCAAGGCAAACACTGACGCTGAGTCGTTGCTTTTTAAAAAAAAATGTTTTATTGTGATTCAACAAAAGAGTGTAACTATGACTGAAGTCTGAGTGAGGTCACACGCCTGTAACTGCATCGATGGCGGTCAACATGTTAGAAATCCGTCCCACTCTAACTTTCAGTCAACCTAACGACAGGCTGAGAGCTGAGGCGGGTTTTTAGCCTCACGCCCACCTGTCAATCATGTCAGCTACACGCCTAACTATGGATAACACGCATCGTTAATAAACTCAGTTATTTTAAATTCTCCCCGTACAGCGATAACAATAACTAATCAGACCTGTTTGATGTTTTTGCACCAGGCTGTAAACATGTTAATTTATGCTGTAAAAACGTTTTTGAACTGTGTGTATGAGAGCCAACCTCTAGTGGCCACTCGAAGAACTGCAGGATTTTGCACCTCCTGTTTCAACACCGGCAGGTTGCCGCTTGGCTCGAAGTCTCGACATGTCGTGCTGCGCGTGCAGCTCTGGAATGAGATTCCAGGGCGCCGTGCACTGAGTGACATTTAGAAAACAAATGATCAATACTCATAAACTCAGTCGTGTGTCCACAGAGAGTTCGGGGATATACGTTAGCTACAGGCCGAGGTAAGATTAAAGGAGTGTGAGGGTGTTCGAGGGGCAGTGGGACCGCCGAGACGACTCGTAAAACACCAGGCCATTATCGTCATACTTTAATGCCGAGCTTAGCATTCAACACATCAATTCCATCCTGCCGCGGCTTAGGATTCATTTTGAATTCAGTTACAGTTTAATATGGCAGCAGCGAGGTGGGCGAGGTGAGACAGCGAGAGAGAGAGAGAGAGAGAGAGAGAGAGAGAGAGAGAAATATCCGAGGACTTCAAGGCGAAACATTGACGGTGGTAATGGCTGTAATTCTGGCCCTGCACACTCAGGGCACATAAACAGCAGGAGAACATTAGAGTAAAGAATCTGTGTTTCACGAACAGACTCCGGTTCAGCTCAGAGGTCAGAGGGAAGGGGGGGGGGGGGGGGGGGGGCAGGAGAAAGATGGAAACAGACGGGATGTAAACACGATCACCGGTCGGCCTCTGCGGGACTTTTTCATGACTGACGTGCGTCGTTCATATCAACGTGCCGTTAAAGTTCAATATATTCACCGCATTCCACTCCGCTTCTTCCACGGGGACGGATAAATTAAGTGAATCCTCCAGAGAGTCTCGTTGGAAAGGTCGGTTTGGTAATCAAGAATCCGTTTTTGAAAGTTTATTGAGCAGACTGGGGATGTTCAATCGAAGACGTCTGCCTGTCAAACGGAGTAATGACTGCCGCTCTGACAGCCGCGTGCAGCCGTGATTAATGGAGCTCAATGTTAGAGACATTATAGCTGTCAGGATATCAGTGAAGCCGCTGCATAAATAACTTTGTTGATTCACTTAGGACGGCTCAACATGCTCACAATTAAACAGCCGCATCACTCTGATCGGGAAGATGAAAAACTCGTCTGATTTGGGGGAGAAACCGGAAGTTGACTCGGCTGTCGGTTTGAATGTGAGCGGTCCTGGAAAGTGAAAATTTGCCCACTTTGTTCGTTGAATACGTCTCGTTACCTTTTACGACAACGTAAAGGACTTCAGGAACAGAGCTGGGAAGAGTCACAGATCCATTTCAATTCTGTGGATCACCATTCAACATCGATTTAATAATGAGCGTTGACCTTCTGATATTTGTTCAGTAACGACGTGTCCATGGTTTGGATTTAACAAACTTGACTCAAGCGTTTATTTTATCCTTGCATTATTCTTCACAAACATTAAAGTCAGACTGATCTAAAGTGCACGTTTGTCTTTTTGCAGCAAGATCGTAATAAACTGTGCCTGACCTGGAAGACGCTCCCTAGTGGAGAAAAGCGTCATTACAAGGTAAAACAATAACTGCTATGCATCGATGGATTGATATATTTTAACCAGCTCTTCTCAGAAAGAATCTGTGGAGCTCTACAGTTCACAAAGAGACGAGAAGAATGTGAACTTTGAGAGCGAGCACACGCTGTATGACAGTGGACAGATTTGTTGTCCGTGCAGAGGACAAATGTGTTCTTCAGAGGAAAGAATAAAGTCATTTATAAAGGAAGTTTCTCTCCTCTCCGAGTGGTCGTCCATCACCGGGCGCTGAATATAATGAAATCCGGTATGCAGCGTTCGTCTGTTAGCATGTGATCATTACAGACCAGCTGCTTCAACAAAAACACACACATGCTATACGAACATCTACAGACGTTTAAAACTCGTCCATGAGGATTAAATGCAGCCGTTGATTAGTGAAGCTAACGAGCTTGTACAGTAACGTTTTATTCGACTGGATGTCCTCAAGTTTTCATCAGGTCGTTGTTCAAAACATGTCTGATATTTAAAATCTAGGTTTCCTTCATCAGCAGCTGTCTCAGACTGAGAGGCCACCGCAGTAAAGGCCGCCACCACAAGATGGCAGCGCCCACAGAATGTAAAACGAAAAAGCTGCAGCCTCGTCGGGTTCATATTTGACCTCAGCCCTTCGCTGCACGTCTTCCCGCCGCTCTCTCCTCCCAACGTTTCTCTCCTCAGACGTCCGATTTGATAAAGGCCAAAAGGCCCCAGAAAATAACAAAGATTCATAATGTTAAAGTTCGCCGTGAGTTAATGTTAGGACTCGTAGTCGAGGCCTGCGTTTCGTGCCACATCACACTCATTCATTAGTAAAGAGCGGTGGACCGGTGCCGTCAACAGCGGTGAATAATTCATCCACCTGTGCAGAGCTCAGAACTTTTTAAAAAGGGCAGCATCAGCAGTCCCGTCAAGACTTCAGATGCAGAAAGCCGCCTCTGACTTCAATTAAAAGTGATCGATACGATGAAGAGGTGGAAATCAGCAGCAGAGGGGCCCGTCTGTCTGCGGGGCGTTCACAGGAACACTAAGTCTGAAATATATTTACAGGAGCTGGATTACATTCCTTTGTTTTCTTGCAGGTATTTGCAATTTTATTAATCTGACTTCTTCTCCTCCCCAATATTCCTCCGAAACAGGAAATTAACATAAAGCAATAAAAGCGCGATGAGTTGGATGCTAAAGGGGAAAGTCTATTACCTTTTCTGGAGATTGTAAGATGGTATTAGTCTCTATTTCTGTTATTGGCAACAAATCCTATTAAAGACTCAAATCAAAACAATCTGTCACTCAACATATTCTCCATTTCCTTCACTGTCTGCGCCTCCAGAATACAAACTATACTCTCATCCATATGAAGAGAGAAATCTGTTGAAAAAGCTCCTGAATGTCTCGTTGCTATCTTTAAAAAATAAAGCTTGTCATTGTACTTTAAGGTTTACGATAGGAAAAAGGACATTAATCGAGACTCTTTCACATTTGGTCTTTTTTTTTCCACTATTCCTTCAAGTTTATCCTGTTTAAAGGAGCAATATGTAACTCTGACCCCCTAGTGTTTAAAATGGGTACTGCAGTTTAAACAACATGAGCCAGAGCTGTCTCCCCCTCCTCTCTAGAGTCCGAGGTCACGCAGGTCACCATGTGGCAGACACTGAAGCTTCAGTGTTTAGTCTGTTAATGATTAATTAGACGTTTATTTTTTAACAGATTAAAGATGTATTTACTGGCGGTCACGTGTAATGCCATTTTATACCAACAGATGGCGTGCATCACTTTTTTTGCTGCTCGGATGAACTTCTGTTATTACTACTGACAGAAGCCAGCAGAGGGAGGGTTTTCTGCAGATGGACTGACCTTGGCAGTATAGAAACGGCGGCAGCGCCCGATTGGTGTGTTAGCAAAGGTTTAGAAGAGCGAGAGCCTCGTTGTTTTATTCGTTCAAACTGTTCGTATTTAATTAATGTGTCAAGTCTCTATAAAGGTTTCAGTAAAACCAACAGAGAACAAGACAGCTTGTTAATTATTCCTGAAACATCAGATTGTTAAGCATCAGTACAGGTTACCATGTTGCAGACACTGAAGCTTCAGTGTTTAGCCAGCTCTGCATCACCCTTAAACCCCCTCTCTGTGTTTAAACCTCTACATTTTTCCAAAAGCTTCTTTTCTCCTCGTCTCTCACTCTGAGACTTTGGATGTCAGTTTTTTTTATTTGAATAGTTGTGCGACCTTTGACCTTTGGCTTCTTTCATCTTTTCATTGAGACATCAACAACCAGAGCAGAGGTCTTTTCAGGGTTGTTCTTTGCTCCTGTGGCATTTTTAACCATATGGCAAAACTTGTCCCGTTGTATGGAGCAGACATGCCCAATAATTTTACACCAACAAATCAAAAACCTTTAAATCAGGTGTTTACATGGACACTCAACATAAGGGATACAACCCCCTCTGAATGGGCATCATGGGAGAAGTGTCTTTACATGAATCTTTTTCTATTTTATCAGGCTATTATTGATCTGCATAGTGATTTATTTGTTCTCGATTTCGACTACTTTAGATAAAGATATCTAACACTTGATGGTTCTTAGTTTCATGGTTTGTAGAAAGAATCTGTGTTTGCTTCTTCTAAACACAACAGAGAGAGAAAAGAGACCACCCGAGGAGTTTTCAGAGTTTATCTTTTTGACCCTCTGACCCGCTCTTTTCTGCTCTGATATCTGTGTGAAGTTTTTCTTATTCTTGAGTGCACTCACCCATGTGAGGAGGAAGAAGAGCTGAGAGCATCTGAAAGGCCCCCCCCCCCCCCCCTCCTCCCTCCCTGAGACACCCAGCCGTCCTCTGACAACGAGAGGTCGTGTCATTCCTGCCTCCCTGCAGGACGGGGGAGCATCCAAACGAGCGGCCTAATCAGAACATGGACTCCCCGGCTCAATCATCCCTGTCAGGGGCAATAATTACTCTGCCGTCATCTTAATTAAAACTTAGCCTGCTAATTAAGAGTCATTGTTTACTTTGCAGGGGCAGCATTGATATGCATGTCATCACTCTCTATTCCTGGCTCTCATTGCCCTTCCTGTGCTGCAGGCTACCCGTCTGTCACTCATCTCTCCTTCTATTGATGCTCTTTTTCTGTCAGAAAGGCACAGAGAGCTGGAGGGGTGCCTCCTCCAACACCCAATTATCCTGTGTTTGCTGATTGTCCTGGAACGGATGGAGGCGAGACGCTTTGATGTGTGGACACCTTCCCAGGAGGGAAGAGAGACAGAGGAGGGGAGAGAGGGCAGACAGGGGTCAGGGGTGGTGCCCGCCTGCGGGAGGGAGGGGGGAGCTCTGCAGAAAGGTCGGCTGGAGGTAGGTGTGTGTGTGTGTGTGTGTGTGTGTGTGTGTGTGTGAAATGTCCTCATGATGCATTTATGAAGCGAGGACAAGCAGAGGACCTGTTGAAGAAACCAACACTGTTACGATATTCAATCTCAGCTGCTGCTCCGGTGTGTTTTATGGAGTCTGCAGGGAAAGTGTTATGGGCTTTCTTTTTTCTCCGCACTATGTACACACACACACACACACACACACACACACACACACACACACATTACTAACTCCTGCTTTGAAATAAATAATCATCCTCGTGTGGCCATAAAAGCAGCCGAGTAGAGCCGCTACAGGTTTCACTGTGGCTGTAATGTAAGTGTGTTGCCGGTGCATTTGCAGAAACACATCAACAGAATGTTTCACACCTGGTCGTGTTTACAGCATTATGAGACTTTGCTGTGGTTGTGTTTCAGCCCTCACAGGACTCCGGTCAGGTCAGGAAGAGATCACGATATCGGTTTAATAAAGTGAAGGAAGGACAAGTGAACCTGCAGCATCAATAAAAAAGAAAAGGATGTCTGTACACTGTGAGTCTTTGTTTACATGTGTTTACGCTAACAATGTGGCGAAGGCAGCTAAAAGTGAAGTGCAGCAATTTTTAAGTCCAAGAAAATCAGATCATGTCAAAACTGAAAATCTGCTGTGCAAGGTGCTTTTTCCTCCTCATTGTTTAATCGAAAAAGTGCTGCGTCGTAAACACCAGTGTGACCAATAAACCAGTAAAAAACACTGCTACAGAATGCAGCTGCCAGCCCGACACAATGCACGCCACCATAACACACTGCACGCCACCGTAACACACTGCACGCCACCGTAAGACACTGCACGCCACCATAAGAGACTGCACGCCACCATAAGACACTGCACCCCACCATAACACAATGCACGCCACCGTAACACACTGCACGCCACCATAACACACTGCACGCCACCATAACACACTGCACGCCACCATAAGAGACTGCACGCCACCATAACACACTGCACGCCACCATAACACACTGCACGCCACCATAAGAGACTGCACGCCACCATAACACACTGCACCCCACCGTAACACACTGCACACCACCATAACACACTGCACCCCACCATAACACACTGCACCCCACCATAACACACTGCACCCCACCGTAACACACTGCACCCCACCGTAACACACTGCACCCCACCATAACACACTGCACCCCACCATAACACACTGCACCCCACCGTAACACACTGCACCCCACCATAACACACTGCACCCCACCATAACACACTGCACCCCACCATAACACACTGCACCCCACCGTAACACACTGCACCCCACCGTAACACACTGCACCCCACCATAACACACTGCACCCCACCATAACACACTGCACCCCACCGTAACACACTGCACGCCACCATAAGAGACTGCATGCCACCATAACACACTGCACGCCACCATAACACACTGCACCCCACCGTAACACACTGCACCCCACCGTAACACACTGCACGCCACCATAAGAGACTGCATGCCACCATAACACACTGCACCCCACCGTAACACACTGCACCCCACCATAACACACTGCACCCCACCGTAACACACTGCACCCCACCGTAACACACTGCACCCCACCGTAACACACTGCACCCCACCGTAACACACTGCACCCCACCATAACACACTGCACCCCACCATAAGAGACTGCATGCCACCATAACACACTGCACGCCACCGTAACACACTGCACCCCACCGTAACACACTGCACGCCACCGTAACACACTGCACCCCACCGTAACACACTGCACCCCACCATAACACACTGCACGCCACCATAACACACTGCACCCCACCATAAGAGACTGCATGCCACCATAACACACTGCACCCCACCGTAACACACTGCACCCCACCATAACACACTGCACCCCACCATAACACACTGCACCCCACCATAACACACTGCACCCCACCATAACACACTGCACGCCACCGTAACACACTGCACCCCACCGTAACACACTGCACCCCACCGTAACACACTGCACGCCACCATAAGAGACTGCATGCCACCATAACACACTGCACGCCACCATAACACACTGCACCCCACCGTAACACACTGCACCCCACCATAACACACTGCACCCCACCATAAGAGACTGCATGCCACCATAACACACTGCACGCCACCGTAACACACTGCACCCCACCATAACACACTGCACCCCACCATAACACACTGCACCCCACCATAACACACTGCACCCCACCGTAACACACTGCACCCCACCGTAACACACTGCACGCCACCATAAGAGACTGCATGCCACCATAACACACTGCACACCACCATAACACACTGCACGCCACCATAACACTGCACGCCACCATAACACACTGCACACCACCATAACACTGCACACCACCATAACACTGCACGCCACCATTCATTGTTCGCTTCGCTGTCTTCTTTACGCGGTCACAGTCATTCATTTAAATCAAACTGTGCCATGTTGTTGGTCACATAAAACCTGTGGAGCGCTCTTTTGATTAACAGACTTCTCAATTGAAGTGAACAAGCGACCAGCAGAGCGGGCGAGCGGGACTCACTCTGCGTCTATCTATCTATCTATCTATCTATCTATCTGAGAGCTCAAACACCGTACTGCAGCTCGAAGAAGTGTAAACTCCACATCGTGAAAACAGACGAAAAGAGAAACAAAGATTTACATGTTAGAAAGAATATAAAAGGTAACTCTAATCAAGATGTATGCTATGTATGGTAGGAGTTATTTACATGTAGCAGCGTAATACATTATGAATCGATACTGCAGAAATATAAAATAAATATTGCACAGTATGAAATGTAAACTACTGCAGAATTGGCAATAAGCATGCAGTCGTAATGGATGCTGCAGGAGAGACAAGAAGTGAGTAAAAACAGAACGACACATGAAGTCTCTTCTGTTGATTCTTGGGGTTTTTTTGCCATTGAATTAGGCTATTATAGGCTATTGACAACAAAAGTCACAAAGATAAAAATCTTTTTCTTTCTGGGAAAACCCCCAAAACAGAGTGTGTCTAATAAACCAGATGTTAAAGTGGTAACGCATCGTATCGGATGTATTGTGTTCTATCGTTTTGTTCCATAAACTAAAAAGCCAGCGGTCAGCTGGGTTGTCTCCTGCTGTTAAATCTTCGGCCCGAGGGCTGACTGATATTGAGTCTTCATCGCCTCACTCTGCGTCTGGAGAGGACATCAGGCTTTACACACTGGATGACGGAGAAGATATGAGGCGTCCATTAACGGGAACAAACCTGAGACAGATCTGCAGCAGCTCTGGGAGTGCAGAATAAATGTTGGTGGTTAGTTCTGGGCCCGTGATGGAGAAAGTTTTCTTCAGTAACGAGACCACGAGGGGCCTCCAAGGGACCAATTTCCCTCCGATCTGTGATCCATTTCTCTGTGCGTCCGTGTTAAGATGAAGAGGAGAGGAAATGAGAATAATTGGTGTAAGAGTGAACACCTGCCGTTGTTTTGTGTCCACGACAGAAGCTCAGTCCTTTGCAACACACCAAGGACAAAAAGTAAAGGACGATGAACAGTCGGCGATATGACCAACTCACCACTTTCTCACTTCCCAATTCTTCAACTCGAACACTGTAAAAAAAAAAAAAAATCCTCCCAAAGACATTAGTAAACATGCAGCAGCCAGTATGTCCTCCTTCTAACTTTAGATTCTGCTCCTGAATGCTCTGGATCTGATTGGACCAGAGAAGGTAGGCGGGGCTTTGAAGGCCGTTTTGGACGCCCCTGGGTTTGCCAGATATGAGAGCAGTTATCAGGTGAACAGGTGTTGCAGCGATGGAAGCGGGCAGTGGAACTGCTTCAGATAGAAGTGATTGTACCCGAGCTAAAAAGCCTCTGCATGTTTCTAATAAGCTCCAGCAGCAGAAAGCTGCTCAAACTCGGATCTTTTAAAACATGGAGAGAGGTTCAGCTTCCAGGAGGTGGACCGCTCCATACGCCACAGAAATCTGTTTTTCTGCCCTTTCGCCACCTTCGTACGCTACACCTGACCCTCACCTGGACCGGGCTCTACCAGAGAAGGTCTCATTAAAGCCACCTCATTATAATTCCACAAAGACAGCCAGCGTAACCCCGAGACAGTCACCCCGATCCTCTGTTCATGGCTGCAGGAGCCCGTGGGTGCAGGAGGAGGTGGAGGGCAGCTGTTAGGTGATATGATGCGACGTGTGCTTCTGAGAGATTCAGGTACGATGCAGGTACACAACCACGCTGAGTGACTAATGTATATACACAGGTGAAAGGAAAGACGTGACAGGAAAGAGTGTACAGAGATATGAAAGCTCACACTGAAGAGAACGTGGACATCGGGTCAGCTGAGTCAGCGAACGCTTCTTAAAACATCTGCAGCCACTTCTTTTTATACTTCCATCTTTTTACTTTTAATTGTATTGAAGTTTGAAAATAAAGTCAAAACAGTTTGAAGTATTTCAGAGTTCTTTAGAGGCACAGTATTTATATTCCACCACCAGGGGGCTCTCAATCAAAACAACAATAATAAGATGACGTCGTGGCTGGTGGGGAATCATGGGAGTGATTCTCTGCTACCTCCCCACTCGCCTGATGGAAACAAACTGTGTGTTGAACGTAGTCGAGACGAATGAGGGAAAACAACCTGAGGAAGAGAACATGTTTACTGACCAGTTAACGTGTCTGAGAATAATTTACCTGACGTTTTTAAATCACAGCAGCTCAAACAGCAACAGGACGGCCGCTTTCAGTAGCAGCTCGCGCTTCCTTAAAGCGGTCTTTGAGGAACAATTTATTTTGCGGGAGTTGATTTGAAGTTGGATACTTTAAGAAAATCTATCTTAAACGAGGTTAAGTTTTTTAAAAATGCATCTTTAATTCTTATTTGTGCTTAATTACTTGAGGCCACATCAGATTGATTCATGCTACTGCTTTCATAATGAAGTCTCAAATGAGGGATTAGCTGTTCTGATTTATTACAGCTCCAAACAAAATGTGCGACGGGTGCAGAATAAGGAACAATTACATCTAAACAAACTTAAGCGCAAGGTTTAACCACGTCCTCCAGATTCACTTTTTAAGATTTTGGTTGAAATTAGTAACTCATGTGCTCTGAAAAAGGAGCAAAGAAAATCTGGTTGTAAAAAACTGTTTGTAAGCCTGTAAAAATGTTGTCCAATGTCTTTCACGAGGTACCGATCTGACGAGCCAATCACACGCCTCCCTGTCTGCCTGGTCGTTCTCTACCTCGTGTGCACGAGCCCGCACTCAGAGCATACGATGAGGTCCGCTTCTGGGGCAAGCCGCTCGTGCGTGTAAGTGAGGGGGGCGTGGCTTTAGAGGGAGCACAGAGGGGAGGGGTGCAGAGGGAGCACTGAGGGAATGCTACTTTCAGTATCTCGATAGTTGTTTTGAAAATTACCAACCCTGCCTTTAACAAGCTGGAATTTCTACAGTAATAGAATTTCTACATTAATGAGACTCTTAAGACAATTTCACAGCTTTTGAGATGTTAAAAAAAAAAGATAAAGGGCCTTTATGACAAAGGGATAGGTGGCTGAAGGTCCATTTTAATTCCTCTCACACTGACTGAGCATGAAAACTCATTTAATACAGAATATTGGATCTGCAAGCTTCATCGAAGTCCAATCAAATCATGTATTTCATTTGACATTAAAGTCAATGACTTCTTCAATAATGCTAAGATTCATCGACCACATTCATCTGATCTTTTCCATTTCCCCCCACCTACTTCACCTTGGTACGGCCCAATCTTTCTCGTTTACATGGTACATGTCTCTGCACTTTCTAAATGTGTGATGAAGCACAGCAGCTGTTGGGGAGAATCATAAAGTCCATCATAAAGAATCATAAAGTCCATCCATAGGTCCACTTCCTCATTTATTTATCATATGTGCAGAGATTGGGATGCATTTGGACACTTAGCAGACTGCAGCTGCTCTGAGATAATGCATGCAATGTGGGGAAAAATGTGGCAGATGTTAGCATCATGGGTATTTACACAAGCAAGTGAAGGTCCTCAACCCTCTGCTCCATTAAAGAGCTTGTTTAATGTATCAGTAAATACAAAAATATATACAGGAGTTGGAGCAATTCAGTTTTGTCTGTGTGTCAAACAGGCAGAGTGGAAATCAGATATGAAGTCTTATATGTATGCCTGTCTTTCATTGAACCCGTCACCCCGTCTGTCACATCATTTGTGAAGTGTGTTGTTGTAAATCCACTCTGATCCTGTATTTGATCATGTCTATAAACCCCTCTATTTCAGCCCTGCTCAGAACAGGCTGTTTCTGTGTCTGTAGCTTTAAATATGTAAATGAGCTGTGTCTGACCACGCCCCCTCTCTGGAAGGGCTCGGGTGTACTAGGTGCTTTCTGGCTCCATGTCCTATTGTTTACGGTGAGAAGGCAGACTCAGAGGGCAGAACAAACACCTAGCTGTGGGAGTGTCACCCACCTGGGGGAGGGGCTACTGCCCTTTGTGATGTCATAAAAGGGAAAATCTCCAAACGGCCTGTGTGAGCACACATTTTCTGAAAAGTGGAGCAGGCAGAAGACGGATCATCATGGGGGGGGGGGGTTGTAGACAGAGGAGGGACACGTTAGTCTTAGACAAACATGGTGAAGAGTATAATATGCGACCTTTAATTAAAGCAAAGTCATTAAAAGACTGCTAATGAGTTTAAGACTGTATTACGGTGGGTTTCATTCTATCTCTTTTTTTTGAGCCTGCACCTGGTGAAATCTAGAAATGGAAAGAAAAAAGCTTCAATACCAAATCCTGCCTTACACCTTGATATTCAGCATTTTTTAATAACCTCTGAAAAGAGATCAGAATGTTGGAAATGATTCCTCCTTTAAGTAGGGACGATTAAATAAAATCAGCCCAGGCTCTTCAAACGTCTCCATTGGGTTTGCTTTTTTGCTTTTTCAAACACAGAAGAATAAGCTCATCATCAGCTGTGCAGCTACATAAGATAAAGAAGTTAACAGACCACTGAGGGAGGGTTCAAACTTAGCCATGGTCACAAATGTTCAAATTTATCGACACCCAACCTTCATTATTTCCCTGTGTCACTTCTTCCAAGGACAGCCTTCAGTTCTTTAAGGAGTGAATCAAATCCACTCCGGCATCAAACTGGAGCAGTGTTTACTTTGTTTGTCTTCTTCAGCATTCTGTCGCTCCGTGTTTTCTATATTCTATAAGATGTTTCTTCTGACTGCAGCTTATCAGATGGTGCACGCAGACTGTTCATATGCGGCGCTGCTGCCTCCTGCCAGACACCACAGAGGGAAAAGTGAAATCTCTCAGGACTCCCCCACACCCTCTCCTCTCCTCGCTGTCTGCCTCCTCCACCGCCGCCACCGCCGCTCCGAGCCAGCAGGGTGGAAAATTGCATCTTGTCATTTAATTTAAAAAAAAAAAAAAAAAAAAGGAGGAGAAATCTTTGTTTTCACAGTATTAATCTTTCTGCTTTGCTCCACTTACCGTAAATTCCGGACTATAAGCCGCTACTTTTTTCTCACACTTCGAGCACTGCGGCTTCTACTCCGGTGCGGCTAATGCATGGATTTTTTATGGGGGACAATGAGCTTCTGCCGCAAAAACATTTGACTTCGTCACGTCGGATCTTAATATCAGTCATTTTGCGCTTCATGCACGCACCCTCATGATGGAAAACACACGGAGAAATACATATGATGCAGCTTTCAAGTTAAAGGCGATCGACCCGGCTGTCAAAGAAGCTAACAGAGCTGCTGCACGTTAAGATGACACTGACAGCGACAAGAGAGACTGAGGAAGTGAGTAATGAAGTCATTCTGAGGCAGTGAATGGATGGACTTTTTCTTGTGAAATATATTACGGTCATCTTTTTCATCAGCCGTGTTACAGACACCGTCGGCTAGGCTTCGTATTGTAACGGTTCATGTTGTAAAGTCAGTAGTTGATAATGTGTTCATAATTCCGATTATGTGGAGAGTCAGTGAATGCACCAGCGAGAACGTGTTGAGTGGCTGTATGAGAGAACGCTGGGGGAGAGAGTTGGATTGTTACGACAAGTTATGGTGTTGCTCTCTGCTGTAAACGGCGTGGTCACGGCCGACAGTGATCGGGTTATTAAAAGTTATTATTTGAACGCTCTCGTCGTCCTTTAACGTCTGTACGGACGCTACAGTATTTGCGGATGTTACCGGTAGCCTACGTCTGTGTAAATAGCTCTTGTTATAGCGTGGACACCTGCGGCTTATAATCAAGTGCGGCTTATATATGTACAAATACATTTATTTACTTATTTTTAGCCGGTGCGGCTTATATCCAGGTGCGCTCAATAGTACGGAATTTACGGTAAGTTGAAAGCTCAGCAAAACGAAGCTCGCTGTATCTGTATCAGCAATCTGTGGGGACGAGTTTGAGAAGGCACAGAGAGATGAATAATGATCAGCTTCCTTCATTGGACTCTTTGCTCCTCTGTGGAAACCATCAATTACCTCCACCCAGAGCCTCCTGGTACTTTACGGCGACGCAGCGTTATCAAGGAGATGCAGACCTAATTTGCTCCAACAGGTGGACACTGTGCCACCGCGTACCCATCAACACTGCCACAAGCTGTGTCGAAGGAGTGACAAAAGATTCTTGTTCAGGTTTCACACAAAGGGAACGTATGTCGAAGATAAAGTTGCATCATTAAGTTATCTGAGTTTTCATCACAAGCAGCACTTTCAAACATTGCACCTCAAAAAGGCCCTGAGCAAGCACTCTGTAAGGACGCTGTTTTGACGCCTCTCTGATGCAACCGTTGATTATACTAAAGGTCACATTTTCTCTTCTTTAGTTTAAATACGTGTCAGAGCTCCTCAAAACATGTGTGAACTCTGATCCTGTATTTGATCATGTCTATAAACCCCTCTATTTCAGCCCTGCTCAGAACAGGCTGTTTCTGTGTCTGTAGCTTTAAATATGTAAATGAGCTGTGTCTGACCACGCCCCCTCTCTGGAAGGGCTCGGGTGTACTCGCTGCTTTCTGGCTCCATGTCCTATTGTTTACGGTGAGAAGGCAGACTCAGAGGGCAGAACAAACACCTAGCTGTGGGAGTGTCACCCGCCTGGGGGAGGGGCTACTGCCCTTTGTGATGTCATGGAGGGAAAATCTCAAAACAGCCTGGCTGAGCACACATTCAATGGTCCAATCAATGATGGTAGTCCAATCAATGGTCCAATCAATGGTGGTAGTCATGCTGGAAATGTTGTCCCAAATAACAAACATACAACAATGTTAAAGAAACTTCCTCGTTGCCATTTTCTCATACATTACAGATCATTTGGTGGCATTGCACAATTTTCATTATGTGGAAAGTTGCTCCAAAGTTAATTATTTCACAGGCGGCTCAAAAGCACTTTTTTTTGTGTCTCTGCACAAATGAGAGTTTGGTACCCCGGTCTCCTCCACACATCTAGCGGATTTTTGCGCTAAAAGCTCCATAATTGTGTTCTTAGATCAGTGATTAGACAACATAACAGATGACCAGAGGACATCAGTGACTGCCAGTCATCCTCTCTGCTCCCCTGAAGCCTCATTAAAGAGAAAAAATATTTGATCCAGTCAGACTCTCACTGCACGGCGTCTGAGCGGACTGATCAATTTGCGCGGGCGGCGGCGGCGGGCTCGTAAAAGGCATGTGTTTAATGAAAACACAAATAGGTGGAGATGGAGGAAAGCTTTCAGTGAAGGGCGGAGCAGCGATCTGATGATTTCAACAGGGGAGAGCAGAGAACAGAGGGTTACGCTTATTAACCTTTTTGAAGCGGCTCATGAGCCAAGTCTTTATTGATGACCCGGGTTATGAAGTCACAATGATTTCTCCGGGAAGCCGAGACGAAAGGTTAAACTATTCACATTAATTGTTTTATGTGGTCGCTTATCGACGGCCCTTTAAGCCCGAGCCTGAGCAGAGACCGCAGGGAGAAGAGGAGGAGGAGGAGGAGGAGAGGATGGAGGTGGCCATGCGTCTGATGTTGCTGCACATTATGAACAAACTGTTTTTTGATAGTGGCGGGCTTTCTGAAGGGCCTATGAATAACTCAGAGGGTCGGTGTTGAAGAGAGTCTCAGCAAACCTCCGAGGATTCGCTTTTCAATGAATAAAATCACGGAGGGAATTCTCACACGGCACATTTGCACATAAATGCGTGTCTCGGGCTGCGGGGCTCTGCAGGAGAGGCCGCCTCTCTTTGTCAGCCTCTCCACATTAAGCCGCTCACAGCACCATGTACAGTATGTGTACCGCCATGTTGGATTATGGAGTCAGGACGCTGAACGCTGAAGCCCGGGCTGCGAAACACTGCGTTGAAAAATAAAGCTGACAAGTATTTAGCAGTCTGCAAAAGGTTTCCACTGCCAGTGTCAGCGACATTTGATTGATTTATTGAGATCTGTTGTCAAACATTATGATGCAGGAAAATCTGTCTCAACGTTTTATTATCCCGATTGAAGTTAAAAATTAAAGTTGCCAAAAGAACAAGGAAATGTTGACAAAGTCAACGTTGTAGTGTTATTGAATTTGACACTTGTGTTTGCCATCACCTGAAGACACTTTCACATGTGCATTATCAATACATTTACAGATATGTAAATGATCGAGTCCTCGGGGCGCTACGTTTAGTGTGTCATTCCTTCAGTACTCCTTTTTCTTTTTAAAAATCAACTTCAAACAAATGTGAGAATCCTTCAGAATATGACACGAAACATTTGTGTGTAAATTACGGATAAATAAAAACGGAAAACTTCGCATGACTGTAAAATAATAAGTCAGTAAAACTTTATTTATAAAGCAAATTTAAAAAACAAAACGCTTCACAATTAAAAACAAACAATTCAGAGAGAATCACTCCCATGATTTACCTTTTGCTCGTATTGTTTTGATTGAGAGCCCCCTGGTGGCTGAATTTACTCACTGTGCGTCTAACCCAATGAGTTACAGTGTAACTCTTTCAAGTGTTGATGGAGGATGAGGCTGCTGTGCTGTGATTGGTTAGGTTACGACGTTGACAAACATGACCTTGTTTTTTCAGCATGTCTTATTTTATTTTATTTATTCTATTGAAAGAAGTGTGATGAGTCTTGTTGTTCAACGTCAGTCAGTTTTTGCAGCTGGCTGCTGAAAACATGGCAGCCAGCTTCCTGTTGGAGGTCACTGTGCTCGCTAAAAATATCTTATATTGACCAGGATATTAATGTAAACTATGTTCAAGCTGAAGCTGTACTTTAGACTCAAACATTTATCACTGCTTTACAAAAGTCTAAGTCTATTTTCATACATTTATAAACCCAGCTTTAATCACCTCTCTCTCTCTCTCTCTCTCTCTTTGAACATCTTTGTGAGACGAGGCCGTTGCATGTTTTCTTTCCTTACGCTCCTGTTTAACATAACAACATCACTCCCTCACATGTCGTCATTGTGTTTGTTCTCCCAAGGACAAGGACCTCCTCCTCCTCCTCCTCCCTGGCTTCACAGAGACGAGCGTGTCCATCAATCTTTACTTGCACAGTTCAGAGCAGGTAAAAGATCCAGACTCTGCTGCGTTATTCACAAAGCTCCAACATGAATCAGATGTCTGAATCATTTAGATTTGCATCAAATTCTGATTCAGTCTAGAAAAATGTTTTTTATGCATGTACATTTGTGATCAATCAACACGAGAACTTTTATTTAGCTCACTTTTTCAACATGCAGAAATCTCATCAGACGTCCAAAGGTCAGAGTGAAGTCATGAAAGTTGGATTGGAGCTGATAATGTAGGTTAACGTCTGGACGTGAGTTCAAACACGTTTTAACCTCTAACCGGCCGATTCCTCAGCATCCCTGTTTGCAGACTTCTGCCTACGTGGTGGCCTCGCTGCATGAACCCACAATATGGTGGCTGTTTTTGATGTCAGTGATGGAGCACATACGAGTCTGTAGTTTGTTTTATTTTGACATCAGGATGCTTTATGTGTTCCCTCGTCTGACTTCCTGTCCATGCCGATCTCTTCTGTTCAGCTGGCTCTTGCGTGCAGCGTGCTCCATCAAAAATCAGACCTGGCACGCATTTAGAGTAAAGTGCAGTGACGCATCGAGCCCGAGCTGGAGGAGGCGATTCTACAGTCTGCTGTAATTGACAAAAGTTGGTTTTCAAAGCACCAATGCATGCAACACTTAGCAGGGCAAGAATCGTGAGTGCAGCATTAGAAAAAGAAAAGCTTTACACACCTGAGGATAATGTTAAAAATATCATATTATACCGTGAAGCTGAACTTTAAGCAACTCAAACTCCACTTTGCATCTAACTATCTGTTAATACTGTTTAGCTTTTTTATTTGTCACTTCATTTGCATAGTTTTTATTCACACTTTTTTTTTTACATATTTATTCACACTCTGTTTTGATTGGTTGCTTATTTTTCATGTGATAAATCCGTTCTTGCATTTGTTTACTCTTTCATTATGTATGTTAAACTGACTCATATTTACATGAAGTGCATGCATTCATCCGTTCATGAACTCCATGCGTTGAAACATTTTTTTTTTTGCTATTCCTTAAAGATGTTTTTATTAAATGCAAACATCAGGCTTGTAAGATGTCAAGAGTAAATCCAGTGAGCTCGACTGAAGCCGTTCCTGCTTTAAAGAGCTCGTGGTGGAGGGGAGGGGGGGTGGGGGGGATTGAGGGAGTAATGTCAGCACTCCTGGTGGTTGGCGAGTGGCGGGAGACGGCCGTGGGCGGGTGATTACGGCCCAGGCGAGAGACGTCAAATCAAATCAGATGTGAAACGTGGCATTATGCAGCCTTGATGGAGATTAAAAGCTCTCAGCGTCTCAGCCGTGCACAGCTCAGCGTACCTGTGTGCAGCCCCCCAACACACACACACACACGCACACACACACACACGTCTGACCAACACACTAAAAGCCTCCGACCACCGCTCACATCAAGGCTGAACTCTGATGGAGGCTCATTTTCCTCCATCACAGCACAGCGGTGCACATGCTTTTAGACCCAGACTGTGTGCGCGTGCGTGTGTGCGCCTGCGTGTGTGTGTGTGTGTGCGTGCGTGTAATTTTATCAAAGGCTTTTCTACGTTTGTTTTTTTTAAAGGACATTGGAGGAAACTACAACTCCCAGTGCTGACGGCTTCTGGGGTCACGTCATTTCCTCGTTGGCTTTTGAGGGGCTGCTGATTGGACGTTTTGCGTGCCTGGTCAGGACACGCAGGCGACGGTGAAACGCCGGCGCTCTCTACACTTCTCTCGTCACCAAAAGCAAAACAAAAAAACGTGAACTCAATTTAAAAAAAACGGCGTTCGCCTGTCTTCACGGAGGTCCGGAGCGAAGCAGCAATCGAGTAAACATGAAGCTCGCCTCGCCTGTTTACAGACCAGCTCCTGCTTGATCTACTGTTTTGCTTTGAGGCGGCCTAACAATCAAAAGTACCTGAAAGTAGCGTGTCAGCTAACAGAGTGAAGAATGCTGAAGGTGAAAGAGAAACCAAACATGTGAAAGAGATCTGCTCTGCTCCTCCGCGTCGTTTCTCCTTTTAATACATCGTCCTGTTTGGCTCATTTTCCAAAGCCGGCATCGACGCCGGCGCCGAGTAAACTGTGAGGTTAGACGTCAATCAGGGCTTTGATGATTTCACCGCAGGATGCATTCACACACTAATCAGAATAATCACTTTAATGAGGCCTCTTTGGAAGCCACGCCACCGAGCACAGGGGAGCATCACGACTTCCTGTGTGGTCCGGTTTTGTTATTCTGGCTAATGAGATGAGAGAGCGATGAAAGCAGACGTGCAGAGATTTTTTATAACAGCAGTTTGTAAATCGTGGAAGAAAGTCATGTCGTGGCCAGACGGGGGAAACAAACGTGTAGCTGGAACATGGACTTGAGCTTGTTCTTCTCTCAACTTGTGGTGAAGCGTCTTTGAACAGCCCGGTCGGCAGTCCTCCTGAAATAACGTCGATATTTTCAGGGGTGCAAACATTGACAATAAGGTTGTTGGTTTTTTTTAAGGTTCTTCCTTTTAGTCTAGCCCCGCCCCCTTTCTTCAAATGCTCCATGAAACAAAGATGGCGGCCAAGCAGAGGCTTTAGAGCGGCGATCAAACAACCAACGGGTGATGTCATGGTGGATTCATCTTCTACAGAAACGACACGCCGGCATGACGTGTGATCCTCCGACTGAGCGTCACACTGACGGCGGAGTCATCACGTTGTTTGAAGTGCGGTCGAACCCGAGTCACCTCTCGTGTGTTCTCATTATGAACAGAGCAGTCACACGGAGGCTCTTTAATTCTCCTGAAGTGGCACGCATCAATCATGCGTCCACGGGAGCCTCGCACTCGCAGAAAGGCAGACGAGACAAAAATCCGTTTGACCTGTCCGTGACTAAATTAATTATCCAATTACTCCTCTCCGAGTGACTGTGCCGCCCAGATAACTTCAGAGCTATTTACAACCCACTGCGTCGCCAAGATAACAAAAGGGGCCACTCGCCGTATAATGACTTCACGTGGTAAACGATCGGCACGAAACTCCTGAGACCGCCGAAAAAAACTCCCCAACCTTCGGGAAGTCATCAGCATATTTGACTTTTTTCTCTCCGTGGGACTGATGATAAGGTAATGAGCAAAAATAAAAAACCCTGAGAAGCTGAAAATAAGACAATGCTGAGGTGATTTAACTCTGCACTTTTTTTTTTTCTGGCGTTCATTCGCTCTTACGTCCATCGCCGGCCCATCTCGAGCCTTCGCAGCCAGTTGTTTCATTACCATCGCAGCCATCCATTTTGTTTTTATCTCCGCTGTAGCCATGAGGAAGAGGAGGGAGGGAAAGTGTTCCTGCATCGAGAGGGTAAAGCCCAATTACACCCTCCGTCCACTCATCACCGCGGCGAGATGAGCATGTTTTAATCCCCGAGTTTCTCAGCACAGCCAAGGACGTCGAGCAGCGGCGAGATTTATCTGAGCTCCGTTACAATCTCCATGGATCACAAGCGCTCGTCGCCCTGCATGGGACGATGTGTTTCCCCCAGTTCTGCACGCTCCTTCCTCTCCTGGGAAAAAAAAACAAGAAAGAAAAGAGCTCCACACGTCGCCGTCGTCTCAGCTCGGAGGCACGTGTCAAAGGTTGCGGCGTGTTATCTTCCTCGGAGCACGGCGGCAGTTTCTTACATATGCTAATGCTAATCCATTCCCCTGCTCGCCGCCCCCTGTTTTACTTTTCTTCATCTCCTGGAAAGCTCATCTAAAGTCAGATTTAAGTTTTAAAGTTTCAGAAAAAAAAAAAAAATCTGCACAAAAGTCGTCCCACTAAAGACAGGATGATGAAAGTTATACACGGAGCAGGCGCTAATCATATTTAAGCTGGACCCGCGCCAGTCACATGGAGGGAGGAGATTTGCCTTGAGAGGTCTTAACAGAGTGTAAGAAGGAGAGCCATGAGATCAATACGGCGTGTCAGTGGCCTGCAGGCCTCGCAAACACACCCCAAGGCCCAGATCTTCAGATTAGCGTGAATCTGCAGCCCGAGCTCGCCGCATCAGAGCCAATGTCAAACAGAGGTGGAGAGAGTTCAAATATGGAAACATGATTACTGTTTTGAACCGGCGACCCCTTCCAGCGCTGAAGCTCTAATGTGTATTCATGACTGCGGAGCGGAGAGGGTGTGGGAGAATCCACGCACACACATGATAGAGTCGTTAATCCACGCTTTGATGGGCTGACCCTTCATGCAGCTGCAGGCTCACGGAGAGAAACAACTCAGGAGGAGGATGACCCTGAGCGTGACCCTGACCTCTCCTCGGAGACCAGAGGAGGAGGAGGAGGAGGAGGAGGAGGATCCATGCATAAAGAAACAAGCTCTCTGCCCTCTGACGTCCACAGCACATCCTCTGAGTCCACGCTGCCACCTGGAGACACAAAGGTTTACGTCCTGACAACAAGCTCTCCTCGTGGACTCGGCTTTACTTTGAAAATCTGAATGTTTGTTGTTGTTTTTTTTTCCTTTCTCAGCTCCAACTCGTTCTTTCATCCTTTGTAAAGAGAACGGCAGCGTCTGTTTGCTGATCTGATCAGTTCTCAGATTATAAGGTTATAAATCATTAAACAGGCCAGCTCAAACCTCCCTCTCTCTCTCTCTCGCCCTCTCTCTCTCTCTCTCTTTCTCTTTGTAAAACCTTTTATCGAGTAAACTCAGATCCGCTGATCACTTGTTAAAGTCCCGAGGTCAAAGTTGAAGTTCAGGGGTGACGGAGATGACGGGCTGTCCTCCACACTGCATGTTTTTACTCCTCTTCTTTTGGCTCGACTTGAGAGACGAGTTCATCTCTTTCTTTTTCTCCCAGCACACTTAAAAACGCCGTCGTCATCGCGCCGTGGTCATGTCGGCGTTGTGTTTTCAGAGCTGTTGTTACTCCTTGATTGTCAGAGTACTTTTTTTTTTTTTTTTTTTTTAATTCATGGAGGTTCATTTGAAAAACAATAATGGAAACCTTTTAGCTGCTGATAATGTGGCGTAGATGACCTCGTGGTCTATAAATCCACAGGTCCAGGTTCGCTGGTTTCCTCCTGCTGAAATTCTCGGCTCCATTCAATCCAGGTTAAAGACTCACCTGCCTTTAAATAAACTACTTCAATAAGATTTTAATCTTTCACTCTGCACAGTAACTTTTAACTCTTTTTATAATTATATATAATTATTATTTTTACTTTATCAGATTTTCTCTGTCATGAAGCACGTTGTTGTTGAAATGTGCGACATAAATAAACTTGCCTGCAGTTAACACCGTCTCCCGCCCTCCAACCTGTGGACATTATCAGAGTGGGGCTGCTACACCAGAGCAGAGTTGGGGTTTGATGCCTTGCTTAAGGGCACCTCTGCCCTGGTGTCTCTCCAGCTACCAGAACAACTTCTGTATTTTTGGTCCGCTCCAGGACTTCATTTCATTTCACTTCATTTATTTGAATGAAGACAACGCACATTCATCAACGTGTCAGCATAAAGCTGCAATGTAAAAATGCCGGAGTTAGCACAATAGCTAATTTTCATCCGTTGTCCTGAGGCAGGTACAGTAAACAACAAGACAGATACAAAAGAGAACATCTCACTTTACAAATAGAGCAGACAAGTTACATACAGGTTGAGATGAAGACTTTAAGATCCAAGGAAAGGAGCGGTTAATCGAACTCGAACCAGCGACCCTCCGCTTCCCAAGAAAAAGTCGGTTTGAGATTCTTGACAGCACAAGAAGAGCTTTAGATATTTCTATTTGACCTTTCAATCAGACTCTGGAGAGGATATTCTGTTCCTTAAGTCATGGGGATAACTCCGGCTCTACACGGGGACGAGGAGGACGAGGATAAGGAGGAGGACGAGGAGAACAAGGATGATAAGAAGGAGCAGGATGAGGAAGAGGATGAGGAGGAGGACGAGGAGAACAAGGAGGATAAGGAGGAGGACGAGGAGGATGAGGAGGAGCAGGAGGATGTGTGTTGAAATGTTGGGTAGGTCTGATGTACAGACAGCAGGCTCTTTGGTTTGTGACTCCTAAATACATTCAGAAGGACCGATGATGCTGTGTTGGGGTTGCTGCCTTGAAGCGCCATGACCCCCCCCCCCCCCACCACCACACACACACACACACACACACACACACACACACACACATCTCCAGATCCCCACACAGACCCTATCTGTGAGTCTGGGCTGGCTCAGCTCGGAGTGAATTAACGAGTGAAAGCAGCTCCAGTAACGAGGATGTCAGAGCGCGTTAAGGCTGCAGGACGGCGGTGGCGAGCTGCAGTCTGCCTCAATGAGGAGAAGCTGGAGCCATAATGTGTTTGTGATTAAAGAACCTGTGTACACTTCTAGTCATCCCACAATATCTAAACCCGTTTCAGTGGCAGCAAAAGCCGTTCAATCAGGAGAGACAAGCGAATCAAGAAACTGATTCATTGGAAATGAGTCTTGACAGAAATACCTTTTTCCACCTGGACTCGATGGGGGGGTCGATGTGTTTGGAGAATGAAGTCACGTCCACATTTCTGTAGAAATACGAAACAATTACAGTTAGATCAGGAGCTCTCTCTCTGTCGCATTAGGTCCACATTAAATCAATATTAACTGACTTTGTCCTATCTCTGTTTTTATCACCGTTTTTAACCTGTTGTGAATTATACTCATGAACGACTTTAATGTAACTTAACATGTTTTTATTACACAACCAGGTACAGTAATACTTCCACATTATTCTCACATATGTTTCGACACTGAATTTTGTGCCAACTTTTTTTAACGCACCACTCCTTTTAGGAACATATTCCTTTAATCTTGACCGAGACGACCAAACTTTGACTGAGCTGATAACACAGGTTGTAGCATTAATATTAGAGCTGTCACTTTAACACGTTAGATTAATTAATTACACTGCAAATTACTGCGTCACAAAAATTGTTGCAAGATTAATTATAGCACACTTAAATAAAAAATTCTATGTACATTTTTAACCAGAAACGATAGACTGTAAGAAATATGCATTTCAAACTTGGCCCATTGCAGGACCCGTACTTGTCAGTGGCACGTCATTTCAAACATGCTTTGCTAGCCAAACCAAACAAAGCAGGACTGAGGTGAAAATGTTGCGTCCATTCAGCAGCTCGCGAGCAGCGCAATGAAAAGAACTTCTTTTCAATAAAAACGTTTTATTCAATCACTAATATTAATGTGGATTTCAAATCTCTTCTTAGCGTGTTCTTTTCATTAGCTGTACGCTACAATTTTGTAATGTCATGAAATTTGAATTCTTTATTTGGGACCTTAAACAGATATATTAAAATTAGATTAATTAATTACAAACCCTGTAATTAATCAGATTATTTTTTTAATCTACTGACAGCACTAATTAATATACAGTATTAGCGGGAATTAGCATGTTAGCCTAGCCTCCTCGATATTATACACAGCTAATACACAGTCTCAAACAATGTCTGGTTTATCATGCTTCACACCGTTTGTTCTCACTATTATTGTTTTTACCAAATAGCTCTGAAAAGTTATTTTACACTCAAAAAGTCACTCGCTTCATATTTAGCAAACAGAGATGTTTCTATCAGCGGCCGCTATTTTAGACACACAAACGCGGCAACACACACACATACACATACACACACACACACACACACACACACACATACACTTTAACTACAGTGACTTTCCAAATTTCTTAATGTTACCATGAGAAACTAAAGTTCTGCTAAAACATGCTACTGTTGTCTATCACCAGGGTGTTAATTACCATCAGCTTACTTGTACAAATATGAAACACTTACAGTCGGATCAGGAGCTCTCTGCGTCGCGTGCACACATGAACTCATCACGTACTGGCTACTACTTCTGCTCTACCTGCGTCAGCTACTGATCGTTCTTTTTTTCTTTTTCATGTTAGCGAGGGAGACCTATAAAAGCCTGACTATTCTTTCCAAAAAAATTAGAACACAACAGTTTCCCACTGCAATTAGTTATTGTGTATTTACATTATTTTTTGAAGAGGTCAAAATACAAAAAGTTCCTTCCAATATTTAAAAAAAACAAACAAAAAAACCCTGTGGCCCGTGAGCGATTCTAACACGACAATTTTGGCCCGCAAGAAAAAAAGTTTGGACACCACTGATCTAGTGTGAAGCTTAGAGCGCCCTCTGCTGTTCAGGCTGACTTTAGCAGGAATAATATCACCCATACGAAGCACATTCACTCAGATTATCCTGATAAAACAACAAAACAGGCAGTGAAACAGTAGTTTGCTGATGTTTTCAGAGTTTAGCTTTTAGTAACCTCAAAATTTAAAGAGGGGGCAAATATTTATTCTCTATTAAAACACAGCATGCCACATTAGCGTGGACAGAATAAATCCCTCCATGGAGTCCAGACGGTGATGGTGAAGCTGATGAATCGATGACACCGGGTGGGAGAAGAATTGATGGATGAGGAGTCTGGTGATGAAAATGGCGGCGATGGGGAGAAGGAGGGACGGACGAAACATCAGTGTGAAGGAACAATGGCCGAGGGAAGACTCTTATTTAAAAGGGAATCAGAGCGACGATGAAAATGAGGGAGGAACGTCACGCTGTCACGTCAGCTGATTACCCAATGACAGCTGACAGTGGACACGAGAGTGAGCGTGCAAAAAGGGAGGAATGAGAAAGGTGATTTCATAAATCATCCAATTTTGTTAACACAAAGTGCGAATGGGGCGCTGGTAGTCTAGTGTAGTTTGGCGTACGCCCCATGGAGACTCTGGTCCTCCAAGGGGGTTCGGATCCGACCTGATTCCCCAAAATGAGTCACAGCAGCGTGCAAATGTATTTTATCTCCCTTAATATTTATTTTCTTGTGTAGAGTTTATCATCATCCGTCTGCAGTCGTCTGATAACAACACATGAATTTAACTCAGGAACTTGTTTCCCTCCTGGCTCTCTCAGCAGATCTCAGCTTCATAAATTCTTTCTATAAAAAGCTCCAAAGAATAAAAACACACGCACGCCGCTGCTCCAAAATCCCGTCTAATCAAACACGACAAAGTGAGGCTTCATTCGTCTCTAATGAGAGCCGAGCTGTCTGCAGTGATCATTTCAGGGACAGTCGACAGAGAGTGAAGGATGGAGACTGAGATATCAAACACGCCTCCCTCTCTCTCTCTCTCTCTCTCTCTCTCTCTCTCTCTCTCTCTGCTGATCTTAGACGAGACTGAGACTCAGGTGTTTCTTGACTCTTGAGTAAAGACTTATTATCACACATTCGATAAGACAGTTTGTGTACTGACCACTCAGCTGCTTTTTAGATTCACCGCTGAACACTCAAAATTACAGGAAGTCAGTAATGCCTGTTGTTTCACATGCACATAAACTAAGAATCCTTTTCATTTCCATAACTGTCATTTATAGAATTAAACATGAATCCTGAACATTTCTCCGTTACTCATCTTGAATTTTATCGTTGGATTTCAGGTACTGAAATGTGTTTGTGGCCACCAGAGGGCAGTAAACACACTGAAATCATATTGCTACACAACACGTCCTTGTTACTCATCACATGTCCCGCCATTATCCAATCAGAAGCCAGGGTGATTAAACTCAAGGCAAACATTAATGCTGCATTCATGGGGTGTCGGACACGTCTCCAAATTGCACATGCACCTGAACGCCTCCTTAAATCGGAACAACAACTCGGAAAACACTTTGGTGCCCAAATTCCATCATCACCTGAAAATACGTTTCATGTTAACAAACTTACGTGTCGCTAACATGTAACAGAGACATTCACATCATCATCATCATCGTCTTATGATTCTTCTTCGTAGCATGGAAGCTGTTTTTCGCTGTCGTTACAACATTCAGACTTTCTGAACTGAAATCACGTTAACACACTGAGGTCGGAAGAAAAAACTTGAAAAATCCGAGCAGCACCTGAATGCAGCATAAGGTAACCACAGAGGAAGAGTCAATATAATATGGTCCCAGTGACTAAGTGTTACTGAAAATCAAAGTAGAAAAATAAACTTCCATGCAACTTAAATGCATGAATTTACTTCACTTTTAAATCTTACAGCGTGCATCCTTGCTTTACTGCGCATAAAGACATTTGGTCTCAAACTAACTTTTTTGCTTTTGTGTGCATATTTGACTCTTTTAATGACAGATTTTTTTTTCTCCCTCTGAAATATTTCACTCAATGACATTTTAAATCTCAGTCTGTTCAAAGCAGACGGACGAAGCATGTGTGCTACGACGATCTGGCGTGATGGAGACTCGGAGCTGCCAGCTGCATGTGTTTGTGTGAATATGTGTTTGATTGAACGTGTCTGTGTGTGTGTGTGTGTGTGTGTGTGTGTGTGTGTGTGTGTGTGTGTGTGTGTGTAACATGAGGAGGGGAGCTGGGAAGAGAAAGTGAGTAGATAGTGGAGGAGGAGGCAGGTCAGGGTATCGTGCAGGATGAAGGAGGCTGTTGTCGTACAGCAGAGCAGCAGCCTGAGTGTGTACCTGTGTGTGTGTGTGTGTGTGTGTGTGTGTGTGTGTGTGAGCACGGGGCTGAACAGATGTAATCAGCGTGTGTGGATGCAGAGGTAATAACTCCACAGGGGGAAAGCTGCAGAAGTGAATCTGTCTCTGTCACGAAGACACGGAGCAATCAGGAGAAACCTCGGCCTGCAGATAAAGAAGCAGCAGTTTAGAGTTCAGCTCAGAGGGACGATCACCTGTGAGGATTTACAACCTGAGAGCAGCACGCACACACACACACACACACACACACACACACACACACACACACACACACACACACACACACACACACACACACACACACACACACACACACACACACACACACACACACACACACACAAATGCAGCTAGCTTTATGTCACCCGCTGCCTTGTTGTGATCCACAAGTTTGGCGTTCCAGCTGTTTCCATGTTTGTTTTTAGGGAGACCATGTGAGGCGACAGGTCGAGGGTCGATGAGTGGCGAGCGACGTGTGAAGTTATTAAAGTGATAGTTATGAGTCAGCCGAACGTCGTGTTTCCCACGTAATGATAAAAACTGAAAGTTAAACATTGTGTTGTTCTTTCACTCCCCAAAAAGATGATGATCCACTGTCTTGTATCTTTTTCTTTGACTTTTTTTTCCCCATCGTTTTTTTTATTTGTGTGCTCAAATGTCTCGTCACACGTATGCAGGTAGCTTGGGTACATTTAGTTCTGGATCCAAAGTGGGCGGTCCCTGTTGAGCTCTATGGGAACTGACTCACTTTCTGAGGCAACCCCAAGTGGACATTAGTGGAACTACATTTCTCAGCTCTGAAGGTTGTTGCTTGGTTGTTTCAAACTTGCAGCAACAATAAACCGCATGAACTACTGATGTCTATATAAAGAGTACTTCACTGTCTGCAGGAAAACTCGGCGCCGACTTTGCCGGCCTGTCAGCAGGACACAGGAAGCTTTTATTAAGCTGTCACCATGGTGACTCATGTTGTGAGGAATTTGTTGCCATGACGAACATCCTGCTTTTAAAGAAGAGTGAGCTCCATTATCCGTGAGGGGAAGGCGTTGCCATGGGGACCAGGTGCTGCGGTGAAGGAGGAGGAGGAGAGGTGGGTTTACAGGCAGAGCAGACTTTAGGACGTCACAAGAACACAAGAACACAGAACATACTGACCAAGTGCAGCGTGCTACAGGACGCCATTCTTTGCAGCATATGACAGGCTTGTGAAAGCAAACCTAAAGACATCAAAAAGGCAACACATTCGTATCGTCATGTCTTCAGACGCGGCGTCGATCAAACTGGTGGATGCTGTAGTTTTTTGGTATTATTAGTGATATCAGTGTTGATGGTCTGACGGGGTTTCTGGTGTGAAACTGCAGCGAGGAGCAGACAGAGGTTCACTCTGTGTAATGTGATGTCAGCACGGACCTGCAGCAGCTGCTCCGCTCTCCGAGAACTGGTCAGGGGCCATTTAGCACCAGAAGACCTGCTGCTCTTAACTGGTGACCCAACACGGCACTCATGCTGCGGACACATATGTCTACCCAGGCAGACACGCAGACACACACACACACACACACACTACACATCAGCTGTTCTCTCTCTTTCTGGAAACATCACACAGCAGCCCAAGTGTCAAAAACAAGTTTTTATTGGATAAAATCTTAAAGCACAACAAATATATTCATGGTAAAATACGTCATTTGATACTGAAGACATTTACAGATTCATGTATAAAGGCTCCGTTCAGTTTACAAAAGCATTTCAGTCAAAGGATTGAAAACAATACTGACAGATAATGAGAGATAAAAAAAAACAACACAGGATCCCTGCTTCTCTTGGAATAAACACGATTTCCAGCATGCTTTTAGAGGCAAAAATATACAAATCAGAAAACACAAAAAAACATCCCAGATTCTCAAGGTGGTGTTTGTTTTGTTTTTTGGCACAGCGAGCCAAACGTTTGTCCCGAAGAAACCTTTTTTACGGCTTCTGTGTAAAGTCTCCGAAACAGAAAAACAGAAGCGACTTGATCTTCATTCATGAAGCACGAACACAGACGCCAGCGAATCACACGGAACCCAAACGGATGAAGAACGTCGTACGACAAACAGAATGACACGTGAACTTAACGTCGCAGACAGGAAGTCTTCATGCGGATGAATTAAAAAAAAAAAAACGGCTCCACCAAACAGCGCTGCGTTTAACCTGCAGTTTCTGTTTCACAAAATCTCAGCGGTCGAGCTCAAGCCTGATCAAAAACACATGAAGAAATAATTACCACAGTCGTTTTTTAAAAGTTACATAAATGGTCAAAAACGTAACGGAAAAAAGGTGAAAGAAGAAAAAACAGGATGTATGTTCTAAAAATCATCTTTAAATAATGAAGTTAAAATATGGAGCACGAAGTTAAACTTAAAGAAAATGAGCCCGTATGAAATAGTGTTCTCCATTATTTCTTATTTCTTCTGAAAATTGAGACTAAACTTTTGGCTTCAGCGTCTTTGAGGAGCTTTCAGTCAGTGTGGATTTTGGCGCCCCCTGTGGACAAAGTGGGAAACGTCTCTTATCGGAATATCTCAGGTTTTTTTCTTCACGCGATATCTCAACGTAAAAAGTCGAGTCGTGTTTATCTCATGGAGAATATCAACAGTGAAGACTTCGCTCTTATTTTCCTGCCATCGTTTCAGGTTTACGCTGTCAACGATTTACTCCACACAGACGGAGACAAACTCACGAGATTTAAATCTAAAAGTCCTGAAACTTTAAGATTCCCTTCTGTGTTTGTGATTTACATTTTTCTGTAAAGTCAAAATAAGCATCCTTATTGATAATGGAGTTTCTAACCTCCCACCCTGTCGACTACATGTGGTCAAGAAAACCAAGATCTTCAAACTGCCGGCTGACATCACGGCCGCTAGAAGCAGAGTTGAGGTTTAACGAGCGTCTCATTGGCTGAAGGGAAAGCTGTCTCGTTTTCTTTCTCGTTTTATTTCAAACATTAGAGCGTGTGAGATATTTGCTTTAAAGGAGCGATACGTAACTCTGACACCTAGTGTTAAAAATGGGTACTGCAGTACCCTCCCCTCCCCCCTCCTCTCTGGAGTCGATGCTCACGCCGGTTGCCGTGGAAATATCAAACACGAGTTCATACTCGACAGTGAAGCAAACAGAAAGATGCAAAAAAAAAATAACTCAGTTAAGTAAAAAACTAAAGTGTCACTAATAAACTACAGCCCTTATTTTACACATCTGACGACCTGATCGTGTTCAGCAGATCCTCCGGCCTGCAGCAGTTTATCTGATTAAAAGGAAAATATCTTCAGGGCTGTTACAGAGCGTCTGAGTGATGGAGGCAGCAGTGAATCAGAGAGTCCAGTCTGATCTGTTCTCTGATGAAGTGAAGCCTGCTGAGCGACGCCGCCTCGCAGCCTGTCTCCCTGCTGCAGCCTGAACAAATCTACCAGAGACCATCGAAGACTTTCAAACACGTCACAGTCGGGCCGGTGCTTTTAAAACAGGGGACATGGTTTTTAAATTTGAGGCTCACGCATCTTCAGATTTCATCTTTTTTTTTTTTTACGGCGCCACCTTAAAGAAAACCTCCGACGTGGATGTGATGCCTTTTGATTGATAATAAAAGATTCTGCTTTATTCCGGGTGATCGATCATCTACATTCAGGTATCAGGCATGGATATGTCTCAACGACGGTCGATGCTATAAATGCTGTCTTTAAATAATGAAATGCATGAAAACTGATTTGTGTTTTTGCATAAATGACCAGGTACCGGCTTCAGCCAATCAAACAGCAGTTTTGGCACAGGTACGAGGTCCTGGTCTCGTTCAGTCAGTGATCCCTCTCCATCCAGCAGCACGATAAGAAGAACCTGGATTTCCCTTCTTCGTCCAGCAGCAGCAGGCGTGTCTGCAGGCGCCCTCAGCAGCGGCGAGGGGTGGCGACGATCACGCCATGGTGTACCCGTAGCTCCCACAATGCAGCGCCACCAGCAGCCGGTCTCTGAGGACCTCCTGGCTCGGGTACTCGGGGAGTTTCAGCATGTTGATGCTGCGGAGAGGAGAGAAAGGGAGGAGAGCTGAGTGAGTGGACGGGGGGGGGGGGGGCGTCTGCAGGAACGCCACACCTGAAGCAACACACTGCCCCCTAGTGTTCATTAGTATGAGTCCCTCTTGCTTCTGTTCAGTTCCTTCTTGAGGTGAGGAGTAAAAACTTTAAACGTGCAGTCACTCTCAGTTCAAGGAGGAGACACGTTTGACGTGACCTCAACACGTTGGAAGAACGGATTCAGCGTTCCAAGGATCCAACACGTCGTTTTCTAAACCTGATAAATACCTCGACAGACTATCAAACAGATAACCAAAAACTGGCTGACACCAACCCCACCACAAATAACAACATGGAAAGAAACAATAAAAGAGGTTTATAACATGGAGAAAATGACACTTTGGGTCACGATGGGAGAAGCTAATAGATCTAATATAGGGACATAGACGCAGATCAACAAGGTACGGGGAGGAGGCTACATGAGCACCTTTAATCGTAGCTCAGGCCATGAGCAGATGGTGAACAACACAAACATATACTGTAGATCAGGGGTGTCCAAAGTGCGGCCCGGGGGCCATTTGTGGCCCTTGAGTGGATTTTTTGTGACCCTTGACTTCAAATCGAAGAATCAGAAGATTTTGGCCCCAGGCCTCATCAGATGGCATCTTTCGTTCTTTTTTTTCTTTTTCATGTTAGCGAGGGAGACCTATAAAAGCCTGACTATTCTTTCCAAAAAATTAGAACACAACAGTTTCCCCACTGCAATTAGTTATTGTGTATTTACATTATTTTTTGAAGAGGTCAAAGTACAAAAAGTTCCTTCAAATATTTAAAAAACAAACAAACAAAAAAACCCTGTGGCCCGTGAGTGATTCTAACATGACAATTTTGGCCCGCAAGAAAAAAAGTTTGGACACCACTGTTGTAGATGAACGCTATCAGAGTGAACTAAAGCCCTTCATATTTAACTTCTATTATTATTATATTTTTTTTTTGTATGTATTTTTTAACATCAGTGCAGAACAGGTTTCTTACTTTCGGGTGAATCTTCTGTACGAGTGGTGAATCTGTTTCTTGTGCTGATATGTAAATGCAGTTCTGTTTTATTTTCTGTCGTATTTTAAACTGAAGCTGATTCTTTGCAGACTGTTAGATCACATTCAACATGAGAGCTCGAACACCTTCTCTTCAGCTCGTGCCGGCTCAACTCTGGAAACTTTCTCACACAGTCGGAAATAAGTTGGCAGAACTGACTCCTGAAAAAACGTCCTGACAAAGTGCCTCATTTCAGCAGCATCCTGACAGGAGAGCACGTGTGAATACAAGGAGAGAAGAAGAAAACGAGCAGCAGGATAAAACCCCCAAATGCAGAGCGGACGCACGCAGGGCGGGCGGGTGGACGGCGGGCGGGCGGGCGGGGTGTTTTAGGAGCTCATGAATAGGAAGCGTTTGGTTACCAGGTGCTGGAGGTAGGCAGCAGGTTGGAGGTGAACGGCACCGCAGCAACTGTGAACTTCTGTAAACCGCTGCCCCCCATCAGGAATGCGAAGCCCCCGTGAGGAACCCTGGAACTGATGCAGAGAGAAAGAAAGAAAGAAAGCGTCACAACAAACACTTTAAACGTCTCCGTGAAGAAGCAGCGAGGAAAAATCCAGCCGACCGACCTTCCTGTGACAAACTGCAGCAGGAGAACCCGCTCCTCCTGAGTCAGGCTCTTCACCACCTCCCAGAACCACTGCAGGGAGGAGAGGACAGGGAACAGAGAGGTGACATCAGCTGTTTCTGTTTAACGTCCGGACGCAGAACTCTTACTGACTGCTCCTTTAAGGTCATGTCAATGTCACATGACCTCCTCGCCTCATGACAAACAGCAGCGTCCCTCCTGATGGAAACATTACTGCCGGAGTTACGAGCCAACTGTTCTTTATCGTCCCACTTTTAAAAAGTTTATCACCGATCCGGAAGTGACGGTTGTAACGTGGTAACGAGCCGTACCGACGACACATCAAAGCCAGATGTTAAAACGTGAGTCACAGCAGGCCGACGGGCGAACGTCTCACCTGGATGACCGGATCGTCCCGGTCGTAGCCGCTCGTGTACTCCGTGTTTCTGCACCAATCCTGCACGTCGATCTCCGGCATCCCCGACAGCAGGAGCTCCTGCACGCGCACACACACACACACACACACACACACACACACAGCATGAGGACAGCACCTCTGGTTCTGAGACATACACAGATCACACACTTGTCCCCAAAATGACAATAATTTATTCAGCTGCCCTCAGAATACTGATCGCTCCTTTTCTTACATTTACAGTCCGGAGCGGCGCCCGTCTTCACGTCGTTGATTTTTAGTTTTTTGCTTCCATGTCTGTTCTGGATAATTCTGTCTCCTTCTGGCGTTTAAAGAGGATTTACATCTTTAAAAATCAGATTTCATTTTTCCTTTGTTTTGTTTTGAAGTCAGTGGGATTATCCTTCATTATATCTGACCTTCTCTAAAAGATGAAACCTGAATGAGCAGGTAAAGAAGTTACCTCATGTCGTTTTCATCACACCATCAGAGGAGGGAGTCGACTAATTTACATCACGCTCTAACGCAGGGACTCGTTCACACGTCAGCGCTGTCCCAGTCTATGAATTCAAATAGCTCCACACACACACGCTGTGCTGACCCCCCTGCTGGCTCTGCTGATCCCCCCGCCCCCGTTATGTTTCTGTGACGTTCACATTGAAGGAGAGAATCATCACAGGGCCAGTTTAAATTTCAATAACCAACCGCTTCCCTCGATGAGGAAAATTACTTTTAAGGGTTATTAAAAAATATTATTAATTATTATTATTAAAAATCAATTTCTTGAGTGTTTTTGAGTACATATATATTTGGGTAACCTGAGAGTGTACAGACCCACAAAATGTGAAATAAATCCATCCACTTTGTTTGTGGTCTGCAGACGTCTGACAACTCAGAGAAAAATGCTCCGTTTCAAATGTGCTCTCCTTGTGATGTCACAGTGGGATTCTGGTAAAATCCACCCATGAACCCCACCTGCAGCCTAGAGCAAAACTTTTGCACAGGTCCTCCATTTATATTCTTAATAGCGAAGGAGTGATGTCTACTGGGGAAAACTCAGGGGGGCGGGGCTTATTGCATTTAAAGAGACACACACACCAAAACGGAGCGTTCTGAGAGAGCTGGTTTCTGCAGGGTCACAAACCTCCTCTGCTGCTTGATGCATGTTATATTTGGACCAAAGCTCAGAAACACAGATGTTTCATTTAGAGCACAAGGGGCGCTGTTTGAAGAGGAGGAAGAGGGAGATAATATGACCTCTTTAAATAATTAATGTGCCGCGTGTTGTTTCACTCGTTTTATCCAACTGTTTTGTTGTGTGGTAAATGTTTGTTTTTATATGTTGGCGCCAATAATTCATCAACTTATTCAACTCTTGATGGGGTAAAAAGTGTCTGAGGTGTTTATGGATTATCTAACAGACCTGTATAAATGATGTTTTAATGCCTAACACTCGCTGTTCACCTCACGTCAGACATGTTAGGAGATCTGGTTTTGGTTTGAAGGGTCGATCTCTGACGGTGAAAGGAATATCAAATCTTTCCTCCTCTTTATCCTTCAGGGTGTCGCTCTGCTGACTGAGCAGAGTCAAACAGCTGTCGAGCTGCAATGACAGACTGACCGAGACATGTCCAACAAATCCAGGACGGGATAATCATCATGCTACTCTATCGATCCTCCGACAGCGAGGGCGGAAATCTGCCGACACACACGGAAAGAAAAACTCTAATGGAATCGGACAAGAGGGAGGGGCTTCAAGGTCAAACCAACCCCGCCCCCCCCCCCCCCCAGCCAAACAGGGATAATCAATCCACGTGGGCGGGGCAAGAGGAGGGGGCGGGGGAAGTGTAAAGACAGGAAAAAAGAGGAGGATGAAGAGGAGGAGGAAGAAAAGTAGGAGGTGGGAAAAGAAGGAGGACAAAAAGGAGAAGAGCAAGGATGAGGTGCCGCTCTGCTCTGAAACCACCTGCAGAAACAAGATCCACCACTAGGGGGGAGTGTAGAGTCCCCAAGAGAGGATCTGCACTCGATCAGTCCTCTTTCTCATCAAAAGCAGCAACGAACTGAAAGTACACACTGACTTCTATCTGTTTTCACGAGACATCAAGAAACGGATTATAAACAAACAATCATGCTTTCCTGCAAGTGTTCCCTCTTAATATTCACTATTTTAACTTTATGGATGTAAACTTTATTTTAAATGAAGCCTTTGTGTGGAGTCTTAGCATCATGTGTATTGTGTTTGTATTCTGCGTTGACCTGCAGATGGAAATTAGCAAGGTGCTATAATCTGGTATGAAGCATCTTTTCTCTGTGAGATTAATTAAACTAATAAACTAAACGAAGAATACGAGAGGAGGAGGAGGAGGAAGAAAAGGTGGAAAAGGTTTAGGGTGAGGAAAAGAAGAGGAGAAGAGTTGGTCTCACCAGTTCGTACTCGTCGAAGAGCTGGATGAGCGAGGGGGGGATGAAGGTGTGGAAACCCTGCAGGAAGGCGTTGATCTGAGGCTGGATGGCTCGAGTCATCCTCAGCTCCGTCACCAGCTGGACGTATTCCGCCTGACACACACACACACACACACACACACACACACACACACACACACACACAGAGTCATCAGAGCTCACCCTCAGTCTGCCTCTCACTGGATGCCTGGGGTAACAGTGCCCTCTGCAGGCTGCCTTTGGTACTGTGCTCTCTAATTAGGAGCTTCCAGGCTGCAGGAGAAAAAAATCAATCGCTCACAGGAGACAAACTGGAGAAAAACACTGCAGGGGAACTTCAGCCGCTCATTAACGACACCTTCACACACAAAAATACTCCCAACTTTAATCTTTAAAGACAACTTTAAGTTCTCCTCTGACTTTCAGCTGATCAAATCTACAGGAAGCGTTCGGTCACAGATGAATAAATTCCACATTAAAGGCCGTGGCGTGGTGACGTGATGATGTTGAATGCAGGCTGGGTGATATCGCTTAGATTAAAGTGTTTTTACATTTTGTGATTAAAATCAAGTCCCACCTCAGATCGGGTTCTTTAGTGACTCACCTTGTTGTCCTGGGTAACCAGGATGCTCGTTCCTCCAGGTTTGAGCGGAACTTCCGCCATCGCGCCAAACACATCCGTCTCCACGGAGAAGGTGAGCTCCAGGCCCAGGTCACTGATGTCGTTGTCCAGGATCCACTGAAGGTTCTTGGCGTACTCCGGATCGATGGACGCCACGTCCTGGTAGTTCACTGGGATACCTGGAGAACACACACACACACACACACACACAAGCCGTGTGAGCGTGGTCGCACACTGGGGGAGGAGTTAGTTTAAGTTGAACTCAGAAACAAAAACAGGAAGATCAAGTGGCAGGAAAAATTATTGTAGACTGAGTGACCAAGGTTCCTCTCCACTTTTAAAGCTTTATAGATCCTAATTTTTTTCCTTAAAGGTCAAATATTCTGTAAAATCCACTCCACCATGTTCCTCTAACTCTAACATGCGTCTCTACTCTGTCTACAAACCCTCCAATGAGGAAAAGAATCCATCCTCTCTGTCTTCTGCCTGCTCCACTTTTCAGAAAATGTGAGCTGGCAGATTTTCCCTTCATGACATCACAAAGGGCAGTAGCCCCTCCCCCAGGTGGGTGACACTCCCACAGCTAGGTGTTTGTTCTGCCCTCTGAGTCTGCCTTCTCACCGTAAACAATAGGACATGGAGCCAGAAAGCAGCAAGTACACCCGAGCCCTTCCAGAGAGGGGGCGTGGTCAGACACAGCTCATTTACATATTTAAAGCTACAGACACAGAAACAGCCTGTTCTGAGCAGGGCTGAAATAGAGGGGTTTATAGACATGATCAAATACAGGATCAGAGTGGATTTACAACAACACACTTCACACACATGTTGAAGAAGAGCTCTGAGATTGATTTAAAGTGAAGAGGAGGAGAATATGTTCAGACAGACACACTGCTTCAACCCTCCTCTGTCGTCAGCTGCGTTCTTACCCAGGATGTGTTTGTAGAAGGAGCGGGTGAAGTAGATGTTGACCAGCTGTCTGTGATACAGAGCCAGACCCAGGACCTGACCCGCAAAGCTGAAGTAGTTCAGGTGGTCCGGGTTCACTGACGAGTTACTGTTGGGCTGGAAAGTGGTGCCTGTAGATAAATCACACACACACTGTTTTTTAACATGTCCGATTTCGAAACCTTTCAGGTCGTTCTGCCCCCGAGAGGCTAAATCACACACGACCCTCACGACGTGAAGGTTTCCCTGCTGAGCGAGAGAGTGGGAGTCTCACCAGGAAACTTATGACCACAGAACAAGCGACAGGTTGAGACACTATTATCTTTTGCCTTCACATCAAGGTACATGTAAGAGGTTTTCTGGGTAGCACATTGTGATTGGTAGTAGGTCAGAGAGTCTGAGAAAAATGATGAGAACTCAAAAGCCCCGTTTCCACCGAGCGGTCTGGCTCGGCTCGGCTCAGTAGAGCGCGCATTTTGCGGCGTTTCTACAGACTAATCCTGGGAAAGATTCCCAAATAAGCGATCCGTACCGTCCCACTTTTTGGGACCCTTCTGTTGGGGAGCCAAGAATGTGGAGCCGACCCGAAAAGGTGGAGCTAAACACTGCAGTCCTCTGATTGGTCGAAAGAATTGTCACTTCCTGTGTTACGTCGGTAAACAAAACTCTGCCGTGTTTAAACCATTGACTGTAACACAGCTGATTGTTTACGTGTGTATTTGTCCTCGCCGCACACAGCCTTCTCTCTGAAACACAGCTGGATTGAGTTCTTGTAATAAAGAGTCACATGACAGTGACAGAGCAGATGAACTGCTGGATGTCTTCCAGCGTTGGTTTTGTTTGTGTTGCGTTTTTCTCCTTTGATGAATTTATTAGTTAGCGGTTAGCTGCTATCTTATGACGCTATTTACATAGCGGCTATCGTCATCAGGCTTACACGCCGCCTACCAAATAGGGCACGAGTGGCTGTGGAAACGCAAACGGGATCAGGCTTAATCGAACCAAACTGTACCGATCCGTACCAGACTGCTGTGTGGAAACGGGGCTAAACACACAGCGTCCAAACCGCCTCCATCAGCTTCATTACAAGCATGAAGGTCACACCGGTTTGTCTCTGGTCCTGAGATAGAAAAGCCTTCGCCCTCTCCTCCTCTCCGATCGCCTGGGATGAACTTCCTGAATTGTTCCTGCTGGGGTTCTCACATCAGCTCTCCCTGACTTTACCAGGAAATGTTTGCAAAGAGACAGGGATGAAAAAGAGTCTGGCTAAAGACAGGGTGTGGACGTTTCCAGGAGTTTTGTTTACATTTGTGTAAACACACACACACACGCACACACACTTCTCGTACCGTCAGCTGACTGCGTGAACAGCCCGTAGTCTGGATTAATGATCTCATTGGACAGGATGTCGAACCACTCCCGCACCACACCTTGACCCTGAAACACAAAACATCGATGACGACACGATCACAGCTCACGCCGCAGAAGATTCACTCAATGACGCAGAGCCGCCGCCGCTGCAGAAAAAGCAGCAAACACCCACCATCCCCTCCTCTCCGTGGAATCGCACCGCGATGCCCTGCTTGAGCTTCTCGTTGGTGGACTTTGAAACCATCTCACAGCTGCTACTGAAGATGGAGTCTGGAAGAGTGAAAGAGCGTTAACACACACACACACACACACACACACACACACACAAACAGGATCCAGAGGAAGGAGAGGTGTCAGCGTGAGGCGGCTGTTGAGGGTTCGCTGCCTTGCTCAATGGCACCTCGCAAGGCTCAGTAGTTGACCTGGCACCTCCTCAGCTATAGACTTGGTCTGTTAAGGCTTGACACAACCCAACTATCTTCAGACCAAGCTGCCGCCCCCCCAGAAAAAATACTTGATTTCCTCTCCTCTCTTTCAGAAGCAGCTTTCAGGGAGGATGTCGTCATGACAACATCTGGCTGTAAGGTGCATGTGTGATCAGAGCGTGTTTGGGTGCCGACACGTCGTACCTCTGTGGATGAGCAGGATGTCGTTCTCGTTGACCGGACGGTGAACCATGTCGGAGTCGGGCTGGCCGGCCAGCAGATGCTCGTAGAACCACTCACAGCGATCCTTGAAGGGCTGAGGAGGTAAAAACAAGACTTCATCCCACGCTGCACAGCACTTTCCTCCACTAATTACCACTTCGCTGTGCTTTCAACTCCTCACACTGGGAGTTTTTTTCCTTCACTTTCAACAGACGGCTTGGAAAGCTTTTCAGAGCAGAATCCCCTCGTCTGAAACGCCGAGCTGAGGCTGGGCTGTATTTGCATAATGTATGCCTTTGTTCTGCGCACGTCGGAGGGAGAGTGAGGGATGAACGTGGAAGAGAGCGAGAAAGAGAGAGAGCGCTTCCCCTTCCCCCAGGGGCCGCGTGCGTACAGAGAGACGAATCAGCAGAAGGAATCAAATTCACAGGTTAAAGTCTGTAATTAAAACAAGGGCCTTCTCCCAGGCGAGCCGTAATCCACGGGTAACGAGCCTCGAACGCCGCCGCTCCAATATGAGGACCGGAGAGTGGCAGAACGGCACACAACGCCGAGCTGCACTTAAAATTTATGAAGCCGTGTAAATGAAAGTTAAGACGAGTGTTATCGCCGCGGTTGTAACGCCGTTAAATGATCCCGAAGGGAACACGGAGGACTTTCAAAGTCGTTTCCAGAAGGTCCCCGAAAGCAAAAATACAGGAAGAGACGGCGTGAGAGCAGAGGACGAGGACGCAGGTAAACACTTCAGCAGAGGGAGGAGAGCAGTGTGCGTAAGAGAGAGAACAAACCGGCGCAGTAAAATATGCAGGTGATGACCTTGCATGGATAGGAAGAAAAAAAAGTGTGACCCTCACAGGGTCTCAGTGTGACAGAGCTGTCGTCGTACCAAAATATAAAACTTCAATACGATTCCAAAAAAAAATCCACGGTGTCAGTTCTTGTTTTGAAGGAGAATAGAAACCCGGGGTTTCATTTAATCACACATATTCATACTCTTACACTCTCATTTGTCAATTTGGTTATCGTGTTTGTACATTTATTTTTTATATTATCGTTTGATACTTTGACATCTGCTGCACTAATAAAGATCTCTTATCTTATAAGCTGATTGTTATTGTTGGCAACGTATTTGTGCGATCTCATCTGCACGCTCTCTTTTTCAGCTTTGGGTTAAAAGATGACTGAAGTTTGCAGCGTGCACTGAAGCCCCCCCCCCCCCGAAGGGTCCATTATTTAGACTTATTGAGCTGAATATTAGGATCTGAAAGGATCAATGGTGCAGACTGAGGGGGGGGGGAGGAGAGGCTTATTATTTCTTATTTGAAAACACGTGGAATTAAAAAGAATCGAGGAATCAACAGTTCTGAGCGTGCATGAGCCCAAAGTCAAACCAGGCGACAGAGACCGTCCACTAATCAGTCACAGACGGCTCTCAGTTTGGATTTTGCACTGATATTATTTCCTGTACTTTTGGTAGTTCCTGAGTTATTGCTTTCACAAAGCTGGACGATCAGAAGCCGGTTTTTAAAGACGCTCGATTCAGTTTCCATCAGGAGCTTCGATATGAAATCCCTCGTGTCTTACCTGTCCCTTTATGATGTGCATGAAGCGGGACATCAGCTCAGGACACTCCAGCAGGAAGTGGAAGTGGTTAAAGATGATCTTTGGATTCCTGAAACGCAGGAGGCAGCGAGGTGAAAAGAGAAAGAAGACAGAGAAGAAAGAGACAGACGAGGAAACAAGCTAAGTGGAGGGAAGTTTGTGGATCAATAGTCCGTCTCTGGGGCTCCGTGTGAGGAGGCCACGCTGACTCACCTGGTTACAAAACACTTCAGCACCTCGTCGTGATTGCAGACAAACTCGATGAAACGAGGGGACGTCATTCTGAGGAGAGAGAGAGAGAGGAAGATGGAGTGAGAGGGGGAAGAGACGGGGTGACATCCGTCCTCTCAATCTGAAGAAGAACCTCTCAAAACACTGTGGAATGGAAAATCAAATACATCACTGACAATGAGAACTGAAACAGAGGATAGCATCAACTAAACAGGAAGTGTCAGGAGGTCAATGACAGGCGTCTGTTCTGATGATCTCAATGTGAAGACGTAAACATGGGAGGAGGAAAAGTGATATTTATGCATCGACGTAGAGAATCGTCCCTCGTCTTAAGGAAGGTTTAACAGAAGAGACATCGTGGTCAGTCAACACGGCTGCTGGTGAACTGTGACACACACAGTGGGGGGGGGGGGCACTCTGAGGTCAGGATGGTCGGGGATGGAGGGAAGTTCACGGCTAAATGAAGCAGCATATCCCCCAGATCTCTCCGTTCCATTTTAAAATGCTGCTGAATGCAGGATCTAATATTTACTTTTTGACTCGATGGACCGAGGCTGCAGGTGGAGGAAAAACTTCATTTACCCTCAAAAATAACAAACAGCGAGAGAAGAGAGAGGCCAGGTGCAACAGCTGCAATCAATGTTTACTTTTATGACGTAGAATTTAAAAATATGGTTTTATTTAAGTTTATTTGTGGAAGAATATTTACATGTTTAAGTTCACCATTGTAATAAACAGAAGTGACTTTTATTTTGAAGTTGACCCTGAGGTCACGCTGGTGTTGGTGCGCAGCGATTCAGCAGGGCACGGACTCTCACTGATTCAAAGTTGGACTGAACAGTTCTCTCTTGTTAGCACGCAGCCAACGAGTTCTCACCGTGGATTTAAAGAAAGCCACTTGTGTCCGCTGTGCTTGGAGGGAATTACATTATTGGTATTTAAAAAAATGGGAAACAAGTAGTCTAGTTGTTAGCACACACACACACACACACACACACACACACACACACACCATGTACGGAGGCTGCAGTGCTCCACCCGGGCGGTCTGGGTTCGAATCCGACCGGCGGCTCATTTCTCCACCTGATTTCTGACTCTATTCACCGTCCTGTCTCCCGAATAAAGCCCCAAAATAAAACCAAGAAAACCCCCAATATTGGTTGCCAAGGACAGTGGTTGCCGTGGTTACAGTAGTTAAACGTTCTGGTGCAGTTACAGCCCTTTACTCTGAGGACAGATCAGCACAGGGTGTTGATTATGGGTTTTTTAAAGGGGTGGGGCTTTAAAGCGTTAATTACGATTAATTAATTACAAGAAAATAACGCGTTAAATTTTGTCTCATAAACAGCGCAGAACTGTTTGTCATTGCTACGCGCTAGCTTAGCGCTAGCTTCGCTACAAGTACAAACAAGAAGCATTGGCAGCCTAAACTTGACCCAATGACTGTCTTCAGGAATAAAATTATTAATTCAACGTCTGATAAAGTTACAGATTCACTCTCTAAATTGATCGCTCTGGACTGTAGATCACTGTTAGAGGTAGAAGATAAGAGGTTAGAAAATGGGCTAAAGGTAGCAACGTGTGATCCAACTTTCCAGCTGCTGTGCAGAAAAACTATTTCAAACAAGATCCAACAGTTTTATGAAACTGAGAAGCAGGTAACACTGCATGCATTCATTCATTCACCAAAATCCATTTAGACTGAGAAGTGTTGCTTTTTAGGGCAAATATTGTGATGCACTTAAAATGCGATTAATTTGGATTAATTAATTAGAAACCCTGAGTTAATTAGTTAAACATTTGTAATAGTTTTTTTTCATTAATGTGTGATGTATGAATGAGATCTGACCCTTGTGGCATCTGACAGGAGCAGCACATGTAGAAGGCCTGGATCACCGCACTAAGACGATTGGCTGTCATGGAGATGACGTCCTCCCCGTCAGGGTACACCTCTGTTTCCATGACGATCTGAGGGTCCAGCAGGGATGGGAGCTTTGGCGTGGAGGCGGAGGCGGAGGGGTCGGCCTCCCGCTGTTTGAGAAGCAGAGAGGCGATCTCGCTGCTGGAGGAGGAGGAGGACGGGTTCTTCCTGGTCCTGTCCAGCTCGGTGGAGATGAGCACCAGCCACTCGTCCAGGGAGTGCCACAGCAGCTCCAGCGGCTGCAGAGACACGGACAGAGGAAGGGTAGAATTACAAAAAAAAAAAAAAAAAAAACGCAGAGAGAGAGAGAGAGAGAGAGGCTTGTCCAGTTCAGACCATTTCCAAAACAAAAACAGAGAAAACAAAAAGATTTCAAAATAAGGTCAAATTCAGGAACACGATCAAGATTTCATGGATTCAGTATGAACATGTGCAACGTGCATTATCTGTGGATGTGATGACTATGTGTTGGTTTGCTCACGTTTCATTATCATTTTAAAAAGTACTGTGGAGACGCTCGAACCTTTCCGTTCATTAGCTGCGACGTTTGTAACACGTTATCGTATCTTCAATGTTTTAGACTTATATCCTGTTGTCCAGTTGTCTCCCATTGAAAGTGTTGTACCATACCATATTATTTTATTTAGGTTTTTTTAGGTTTATTTGAATAAGGACAGATTCAAAAACATAGATAAGCTTGAACATTCATCTTATGTATGTATCAGTGTTTTAAGCCAAAGCTCATTTACGACACGTGACGTAACTTAACATGTTTTTATCCTGTTGTTTGATAATAATATAATTTATGATAATCATTTAAAAATACACATAATAAACCTATTTATGTAGCACCTCTGAAAATAAGGAGTTTATAAAGTGCTATGATGAACACAAAGAGACGAGAATCAGACATAAAAACTCAAAAGAACTACAAAAAAAAAACTCTTACCGCCAGAGAACCAGGACCAAGACCCGACCAACATAAAAACCCAAACATCAACAGAGCAATGCAGAAAGCAAGCAACAGACTTTAAGAGGTCTAAGAAGATGTGAGCAATAAAAAGAGACAGGAAGTTAAACAATAAGAGATGAAAAACATGATCGGAGGGCAAAAGCTATCAAATAAGACAATAGACAAATTAAACATTAAATGGAGAAAAAACGGTAAAAACATATAAACAGTGAAATGAACACAACAACAGAAGCACTAACAGGAAGTTAAAACAATAAAAGCATTAAAATCATATATATGAAAATAAAAGCCCAAAGAGCAGTGGAAGAAAATGAAGGATGTGAGGAGAATCAAAAGAAATCAGAAGTGACGTCGCATCGAAGCGAGTCTTTAAAGGTGTTTTATAAAGTGATTTAAAATCATGTCTCGAGTGTCAGTCGTGATGTATTTAAGTTGATCCTTTTGTACAATTTTATCATTTAAAGTTTCAGAAGAAATTAGGGGCTGTCAAACTATTTGTTTTTTGAATCACATTGAATCACTGAATTTAGATGGTTAAACGGATTTTTAACAGCATGTGTGAAATTCCTTTATTTTGCATAAAAACTGCTTTTGTTAGAATTTTATTTTTAACTTTTATTCTTACTTCTTAGACTGAGGGTCTTACTTTCCGTTTGAATAGAAATCTGCTTTTATAATGAAAAAAGTTATTTCCCGGTGTTCGAAGGTTACTTCCTTAAATCAACTAAAGAAAAGGTAACTTCTTTATAAATATTAAAGATTCACATGATCTCTTCCACCAGTGCAAATCAATCTCAGAGCTCCTCTTCAACATGTGTGTGAAGTGTGTTGTTGTAAATCCACTCTGATCCTGTATTTGATCATGTCTATAAACCCCTCTATTTCAGCCCTGCTCAGAACAGGCTGTTTCTGTGTCTGTAGCTTTAAATATGTAAATGAGCTGTGTCTGACCACGCCCCCTCTCTGGAAGGGCTCGGGTGTACTCCGTGCTTTCTGGCTCCATGTCCTATTGTTTACGGTGAGAAGGCAGACTCAGAGGGCAGAACAAACACCTAGCTGTGGGAGTGTCACCCACCTGAGGGAGGGGCTACTGCCCTTTGTGATGTCATGAAGGGAAAATCAGCCTGTTAGAGCACACATTTTCTGAAAAGTGGAGCAGGCAGAAGACGGAGAGGATGGAACCTTTATCCAGATCACCTCCACTTATCTTTTGGTTTTGTGCTGTTGTTCGACAAAAGGAGCACTTTGTTGTTGTACGACTGCCAAAAATATTTTCAACATAACATCTTCAAAAGCTATCTTTTGCTGCAACATTTTTAGATCCAGAAACTCGAACTGTCCGACTGAAGCGTCTCAGTATCGATTATTTCAAAGAGGTTAAAACAAATGTAAAGGAAAGATTGCAGAGGGGCTCCAGAGATGATGTTTCCCAAATCCCAACATGTCCATGAACAGACGGGTGACAAATGAAAGGAAAAACCAACATCAACTACTTCAAAGTTCCTCGCCGTTGATTCTCCTCGTCTCTGGACTTCAACTGAGGGTTAAACTCATGTTCTCTTAATTTGGTGTTTATTAACGTTGGAGGTGGAGAGTGCGCTCTTTTTTTTCTTAACAGAGCCTCCAGATCCCTCACTTGGATTTTGACGTCCTCCTTTACTTTGTCACCCGTCTGCACTTTACATACAGAAGTGGTTTTTTTGATTCACTGCAAATCTTAAAAATGTCTATGAGCTCACATCTAGGACAGCAGAACCTGTCCAGGGACAGTCGTCTTTTTGGACCATCTTAACCTCCTTCTGTGACACACACATCTGCAACCAACGGAATCACAACGTGTTATCTGTCTGCAGGGTACATACATGCTGATACGTCTTCATGAAACATCTCAGGGTAAAGCATCAATTCTTTTTTAAACTCGAGCAGCTGAGGCCTCAGAGAGCAGACGTGTCTGTCGTTAGCTTTGTTGCGTTGTACGTTCGGTGATGCCGTTAAATCGCGGGCGGTTAGAAATAAAAAACACGAAACAACGCAGCCATCCACTCTTTGTTTTATCATGATTCTCTTTAAAAAATAAACTTAAATGAAAACTTTTGGTAACGCTTCAGATGAAGGTCACAATATTCACCACTAACACGTTGATTATAAACATGCTAATTAGCGAGACGTTTCTGTTGTCTTTAAATAATGAGCGCATCAGAGAATATCTTGGTTTAAACATCATGAAGTAATTATTTTAATGCAGTTCTGAAAAACACTCAAGGCTACAAGAAATGTCGTCATCGGTAGAGTCGGGAGCAAACGGTCATTGGTCTAAAAAGGGGCGGCACCTCCTGTCAACAAAGGCTCCTATTGGCTGCTATGAGGTGTCGTCTAGCGGATTAATGCTCGACCTGCTGGAGGCCAAACTCAGCTGAGCGTGTGAAGATCATCCTAACTCACCATCAATAAGGAATACATTTAGACAATGTGGTCATGTGGAATAAAGGCGATTAATAAGCAGCCAGTATGCTACTAGTTAGCATGCTAACATTGCGACTTGTTAATGGTGAATATTGAGAGCTGCATTTA